>NC_081171.1:8548894-8861394 GCF_012432095.1 Onychostoma macrolepis
TTTTGTAAGATTCACCCTACTGATATTGATCAAACTCTTGCATCAAGCACAGAGATCATTTCAAGCATTTTTCCACCAAATTAAATTTTCTGCTTGTAATCGTACAGTATGCAAATGGTTCGCTCTGATTCACTGAGCAGGTTTAGCAGTAGAATATGAAACCACGCAGAAATCACTTCTTGGTTGTAGGCAACAACTTGACTGTTTATCAGGATTCTGCTTAGTTCAGAGACACATTCATATTTTATTCTCAGTAAGTGTTGCCTGAAATATCATTTGAAAAATGCATATTTCTAATCCTTTGATTGCACTAAGCAAGCACTTTGCTCAGGAATTATGCTACATTAATTCACTTAAGTGCCTTGGGCAAAATATTATATGATGAAGACATTCATCTGGGCTTTGTATTTTTTTTTTTTTTTCAAATGCGTTCGAAGATGTGACAGAGGAAGGTGGAGTAATTAACTGAGAGGAACATTAATTGTGTTATTCGTATGACTGCTGTATGTAAATCATTTTAATGAGTATAGCGAAAAAGATTGTGATATAGGAAAGGTACGGACAATAATTCATTTCTGTATCAACAACAGTGTCATGGACATTATCATTTTTTTATTTCCACTTTGTTTATTATTATGGAGCACTTCTCTGTACTACAATTTACATTGAAACAATAAGCCACTGATTTTAACATAGGGTGTTAGGAAATGTGAAATGGAAAATCATTGTAACATCCTCAAGTGGCTTATTGTTTTTTATTAAACGGCAACATCAATATGATAGCAGACACTTATGTTCAATAAATAATTACATTTGTTAATGATCATAAACAATTCTCCTGCTAAGTAATATTGTTCATTAGCTCAGCCGCTGACTTTATGGTTGCCAAGCAACATAATGATCATAGATGAGTGTGAGTTATAGACATTAATATAGAATTCAATTGATGTGCAATCACAGGTGTTATATCGTTGTTCATACAATCATACTGTATACATTTGTTTAATAAAGCAAAATTCTGATGTGCATTTGCTCTCATGATACGTGTTTTAATTTATTATGGCATCATGAGAGTCATTTATATATTAATACATTAAAAATTATGTAAATCACTTTTTGCTACATTTCATTTTTGCAACATACTCATAAAGATTTTGCCTTATACTGAGACGCGCTATTATTTTTATATGTTTAGTGGCACTTGAACATTAGTACTGGGAAACACAAACAGAATTCCATCCTACAGCTGCTGCAAAACCTGGATCTTTTTGCCAGACATTCAGAGGCCGGAGCATTTGGCAGCTCAGTCGGTTTCTGTTACTGAAACGTTATTGAACATGATTAACTGCTTGATCTGAAAATGTACAGTTTTGGAAAGCTCTCATGCTCACAAGTCTGGCTTCATTCACATAACATAAAAGCCAATAGCTCTGTTTTTTTTACACATCAGTCAAGGACACAGGCATTTGTTTCCCTTTACACATAGTTGTTGTTATGGTAAAGATGTGCTCACGATTCAGCCGTATATACACACTGTCAAACATTGGTCCCTCAAGCCATTATGAGCCAATTATATTAGGGTTAAACTGCAGATACAGAGCAGATTTACTCTGCGTACATGTTGCATGAAAGCAGGTACTATATTGTGTTGCTTGGGTTTTTAATGCTGTGCAAAGTTCAACATAAATGTGTTTACAAAGAAATCACAATCGTATCATGCTTGTAATTGTTTACTAACTGGTTAGAATTTGCATACTCTACTGGATGAAACTAAATCTAGAAAGATATATCTGCATATAAATGGATAAATAAGGATTTGAGAGAAGACAAATTGGCCAAAATTACATGATTGTCTGTTTCCATCAGATGCTGTTTCACCCCCGAGAAGAAACACTGGTGCATGATGTATCCACTTGTGTCCAGGGCCCCATCTTATGGTTCACAGGGGGCCCTCAAGATTTGCGGTAAGCCACTGAGTTTACATTGTGAGCACATTAGTCAACTATTATTTAGATAAGGGTCAAGTTTCATTTGAGACACTATGATCCTCACGAGGCATTTTTCGTATAAGCATCCAGGGTATTTTACAACCCCACCCCCAATGTGTTTTTTGAAAACGAAACGAGAAGCGCTGTTACAAAGCTCCCTGCTGAGGAGGTGGACTCAGCCCTCAGGCTGATCATATGGCCGGCGGCCTGATTCGTGCAGCTCTTGACAGATATAAGCAGCCCAAATTTCCCCCTGTTTTGCAGTCTGCCGCTCCATGTGTTGCTTATATTTATAGCCCTGGCTGTAGTGTCCGTGCACATAATAGTTTTAGCATTGCTGCCACATTTGCAATAGCAAACACTTCAGAGTGGTAGCAAAGGATTTGGGGTTTAAATATTAGTATGTTTTGAAGGGTAGAGCTAAAATGAGGCTTTTGTTTTCAGTATGTTTTCTAAGGATAGAGAGGAAGATAAAAAGTAGGGGGTTTGACCTTTGAAAGACTTTTTTGGTAATGATTTGTGTGTCATTTGCCGATGTCATGGAGGGATTTTGTTGTGACATACTTAAGCAATTTATTTGAATTAGAAGTGGGAAAAAAAACAAAAAAAGTCTCAGTACATTGTCAGATATTAACCCTTTTAAAGGACTATTTCAAACAAATATTCTCATCAGCTCATCTTTATGTGTAACAGATGTTACGTAGAATATTCAAGATGCTCTTTTCCTTACACATCAGTAGATTTGTACTGTCAGTCTCCAAAAACCACCATGAAATATAAAACCAGTTAATATAACCTGTGCACTATTCTTTTACTGAAGTTATGCAGTAGCTATCAAACCATACAGTATTTTCTGTTGCCTCTATTTAAACTTGCTGCATTGCAATTAGTCACATGATATCATTGATGTTAGACCTGCAGATTAAATTTTAGATCTTACAATGAAGACAGATTTTATCAGAAATCTTATCAGTGAATAACCACTTTCAGCTATCGAACTGTATTTCTCCAGGAGACTAAGAATGTAACACACAAGTTACAAGTATGTTTTTGGCTGATATTTCTTTAAAAGCTGCCGCTGCTGAATGTGACGCGGATCTGACACGCATCGTGTTTTCTCTCAACTCTCATCAAATTTTCTGACCCATTTCAGTCTCTACGAATGAGCTGACAAGTTGAATCGAGTGTGTTAGATGAGGGAGACAGTGCTGGGATGCTCCAGGACATTTTTGAAAAACCTTTTCAGAGACATGTTCTTAATATAAGTCATATATAACATATTACATGCACGCACAGTTTTAATGCAGCTTTAATCGCCTTTTTGGTAACTTAACTGCATGCACGTAGTTTATTTTGCGCTTTGATATGAATTGATACACGCTGGAACGCGCGTCTGAAACGTCTCTGGATTTATGTGAACATAAAGACGTTCTGCGACTGAATAAATGCACTTCTTGTCAAGAAAAAACAGACAGAAACAGCACCTATGAGTGGGGTGGCCACCCTAGGCTCCGCCCCTGCGTTAACGGCGGTAAATAATTTTTTATATTTATATTGCAGACAACACAAGCATACTGAGTAAGAAAATGATTTTATTTTTTTTAATTAGATCAGTTTGTAAATGATCTTTCAACTATTACATTGTTTTCCAGGTAATGGATATCGAACAGCTCTCCATCTCTATCCATCTACAGCAGTGGATCTGGCACAGCGCAGGACTTATCAGCCGTCTGTAGAGTGTAGCCCTGGGTTACACATGAAACAATGGCATTCTTTCAGTTAACGCCAGAGACACTAGGACCCAGCGAGTCTCTTCCCTCCTCATCAGGCTCCCTTAGTTCCAGAGCTCAGTGAGCGGTCTCAGAACAGAGTGCAAAGAGAGAGAGAGAAAGAGGGAGGGAGAGAAAAAAGCCAAGTGAATGTTAGAGCCCACTGTGGTCACTGCTGAAATACTGAATCTGAGAGAAATGGAGGGATTAACCAGTCGGATTTAAAAATCTGGAGCTCATGCGGAGGCAGCCAATCAGGGGACGATCTGGATTAAAAGGTTTGTGTGTGATTGATCATTCTTGCTGTAATCTATCAGGGCTTTCTGTTTTGTCAGGAGTCAGCCGGCGTGCAAGAGTGTTCACGGGCATATAGACGCCGCTGGGAGCTCCTGGCTGGTGAGTCTAGTTACGTGTGGGACATGTGCTACTTACGCCGGATGAAATATTGTGACAGCAGAGACAGGAAAGAGGGCACGCTCCTGTCACTGAGGAATGGAAGTCGCTGCAGCTGTAAACAGTGCTGGAAGAGGTCTAGACCGTCCCTCGCTGAGCGTGCCTCGGGGGTCGTTCCCTCGCTGTCCTAGTAGACCGGTTGATGTTTTTCTTGGTGCCGATGAAGTAACATCTCGCCTTCAGGGGGTAGGGCACTCTGTTCTGGTCGGCATTGTTTGTATTTGATGTTCTCGAGTTCAGCACCCAGGGTTCTGCGTGGGGAACTTTGCTCCGAGACTTGTCAACAAATGCGGTGTTAAATAAAGCAGCCACCGAGTGAAGTTTGAATGTGCTCGCTGGGTGGAAAACAAGTCAGCACAGGGAAGAAGTGAGCCACATTGCTCCAAACGATTTCACCAGCCTAAACCGAGGAGACAGAGAGACTACTGGGAAACTATGCAGTGAGCGCTTGTGTGTGTGTGTGTGTGTGCGTAGCGCGTTCTTCCTATAAACACAAAAAGTGTGTTCCCATTCCTGTCTGCAAGGATAAACAGGCATATATTACTTTTTACTGTTGGTTCATTTCTAGTTTCCACTGGGAAAACGAAGCTTTCTCATTGTAATCTGATAGTTTTAAGTTGCAGTTCTCCAGTTCAGCTGTCTTTTCTGTGCACAACAGCTGAAAGTCCTGTCCTAGATGCATGTGCTGTGTCAGTTTTTTGCCTTGCAACTGTAATCCTGGATGCTCTCCGTTCATTTGCATTCATGAGCATTAAGTTCTGCTCATCCACAGTGCTGTTAAAACGAACCGCATGAGTGTGTTGGTACACAGCACATCCTGTGGATTTATTGTCATTAGAGCTGGACACTGGTAACTCTGGCCGTTGTGCTGAGCTCTGAGCTTTCTGTGGTCGTCTGTCTGCAAGTCTCTTTACCACAGTGCTATAGCAAGTTCTTTCTGGGAATCTGAGATGCTGAGCTTGTGTTTTCCACAAGAGTTTCCATTTTCGTCGTAAAAAATACTGAAATACCTTGATGGCATTGTCCTATTTGGAAAAAGCTTGTAGCGTGGAGACTGTTTTGCTGGAAAAAATTAGCTCTAGGATTTATAACCTACTTTAGTCACTAGATGTTTCTATAAATACGTAGAGTGCAGTGAAGACAGTTTCGGGCTGCTTTATGCAAACCAGCATGTCGTGCCGTGCTGTAAGTTTTCCCTGACCCTCTGTTTCCATGGCCCCCTCATGTGGCCGCTCTTCACTGCCTATAGCACGAGCTATCTCCGCCTATGAAAACACGGCGCGTGATTGGCTGATCCTGCAGATGCACAGGAAGTTCAGGGTTTCTAATAACCACCCAGAGACACAGTTACCATAGAGACAAAGATAAGCCCCCTTACTAAAAAAAAAGGAAAAAAAGCCTGCATGTCATCACAGCAGCCTGCAGAAAGCGTCTGCTCTCTCTCTCTCACTCTCTCTCTTCTGCCAGTTCTATTAGCAGCTGCTCAAACAGTACAGCCCCTGCCTTATGAAGGTTGCCTCAGGTTTTCTTCTCTCACCGCTCTTCAAATGCACTCTGCACTTAACGTGAGTTCTGCTTTGCTTTTTACAAACTTTCCTCAAATCTTTTATACGTCGTTACCGCACTTGTGCACTCACTCGTGTAAACTTCTGGTGAGCGCACCAGAACTGGAGGCTTTTAACAAATCTAAAGCATTGACCCGTGCCTAGAGGGCATGTTTGTGCTTTTGTGTGCACCCTTTCCCGTGGTTTGCACAGACCGTAACGATGTCCGTCCGTCTGGCCAGAGCTATTTGTGGGATCTGATGTAATGGCAGGCTGTGTGTAATGTTGATACCACGGGACTGCACGTTAATTGATTTCAGGAGTATTGTTGAGGCTGTTAAAATGCTGCCTCTCAGACCAAGAGCATTTGAAGGACTCGAGGCTACAGCCCACACTTTTAAGTCCGGTTCCTTGCAAACTGTTTTCAGCAAGCATCGTCTGCAAGTTTTCCTCAACAGTTGGAGGGGAGGCTGTGGGGGCTGGGGTTGAGGAGCTGTTTTGTGTGACGTGCCGAAGGGAGGCAGAGCCGCCGGTGAAAGGGCTTCCTGTTGACGGGAGTCTTGTGTTATCTGAGGAAAGGGCCTGTTGGCAGGAAATGTGTCACCCGCTTGTTTTCTTTAAAGCAAGAGGATGTGTTGTGGATCGCTTGTTTCGTCTTCGGCGGGAGGTTTGGAGAGGGGAGGGAAATCGCTTTGCTCTGAACTTTTGTGAAATTCGATACATGTCGCCTTGACAATTTCTCCTCAGTTGGTACGCGCCGCCGTTGTCATCACGGCATGCGAACAAAGCCTCTTGAAAGATCCAATATCCTCGGGCAAAACTGTATGCCCCACCGTACACCCTTTCAAATTCAAATGCCATACAAATTCCTGCCCGGAAAGTGACTGTTATAGTTCAGATTTGGTTGTCGGTGCAGTCTGAGCCGGTCTTTAGAGGAGGGTTTAACCGTGTCCGTTTACACTCGCAGCATGGCAGGCTCTCCTTCGAGACGCCATCTCTCATTGGGCACATTTGCATTTCAGGAGATTAAGCATCAGAAGTTTCCCAGTATGGTGGGTGGCTGTTGGCCCGGGGCGTGCAGAGAGCTGGCATTATCCAAGCATGCTGGGCCGCGGGACGAGACTAGGGCGCCGTCCGTCCGTCACAGTTGAGAGGTGAAGCTGGCTGCCGAGGAGGTCAAGGCGCTTTTTATTTTGAGGCAGTGGAGTGTGGGACTCCTCAGCGGTGCACCTCGTCTTCTTTGTCTGTCTGAGATCTTGTAACAACAGCCAGTGGGTTGTCAACGGACCGAGTGTTGCGCCGCCCCTCATGAACATTAAACAGCACGGCAAATCGGAGACGAGCGCTCGACGAGGCAGAGAAATATGTCAAAACATCAGCGGAGTAGACAGGCAAAAAAACACCTGATGGGAAAGAAGGGGAAATATGCATGATGGTTCAGATTCAGAGTTTCGCTCAACGCTCTACTGTCGCTCGCCTTCTAGAGCATAAAGTGAATACGGAAGAGGGTAGACTCAGATAGTCCTATTAAATGTTTTCGCTTGCGATTTGCGGCTGAATTCTCCAGGGCCGTTTCCAGGGCTTGTGATGTGTAGCTCGGCAAACCGTTGGAGTCTGTGATAAAGGTCTCCAGTCAAAACGCATCTCCTCATCGGGTGTTCTGTCGCGTGTGACTGAAAGCGTCACGTCCTCAATCAAAATGAGGCCATACATCTTCACCCCTCTATGCTATCTCCCCTCTATCGCTCTCTCCGCCTGGTGACCTTCAAGCTTTTTATTTTATCTCTATCCTAGTGATTAAGTGTCTGGAATGCATGTGATGATGGTGGCAGCCTAATGAATGATAGACCCTTGGCAGCAGTACCTCTGGGAAGCACGTTTAACGCTTGCTGAGCTCTGGCTAAAAATGAGTGAGCTACAAAGGCATGTTTTGAATCTCACACTTGTCTCGTTTTAATCTAAAATGAACTCTGTCCCCTTCTAGACCAACTTTTCTCTTGGTTTTATTTCCTTTTTGCATCGTCTCACCTTATTTTTGGTGCCTCTCTGGTAGCACAGGAGGGGAAAATAACTGTAAATTTGATGTAAACCCTTGGGTTTCCAGCAGAGAAAAATGAGAAGTGTAGCTGCTGCTGAAATGGCTGGCCACTTAGGTCCAGTGTGAGTGCACGACCGGCTCTCCAGTGCACTGGAATTATGTCCCTAGCCAACCGCTGCCGATCAAATAATAACAGACTCTAGAATGGTATTGACACTCAAGTTCACACCTGGGTCAAAAGGCCCTGTGCTGCAGGCACAATGGAGGATTGTGCCCCAAAATGCTCACTGACTGCAGCGGCTCTTTACTGTAGCTTACAGAGCATAATTGTCAGAGCTTTACAGAATGTTTATATCCTTTCAAAATATATCCTTTTTATAGATTATAATTGATGCTAGGGGTTTGTTCAAATCTCTAGAACTAAGTATTAACCTCAAGTGTGTAACTCGTTCCACAATTTTTGTGCTACAGACATGAATCAAATTGTGTGGCTTTAAGGAGAAAAGAGATATTAAGGTGGTATTATTTTTCTAAGTAATGTTCAATTTATGCCTGCTGCATGATATAAAAGCAAAAACATTGTTTTATATGCATGGTTAGTGTGATCTGGTTTCTATGTGTGTGTGTGTGTATATATATATATATATATATATATATATATATATATATATATTAGTGCTGTCAAACGATTAATCGTGATTAATAGCATCCAAAATAAAAGTTTTTGTTTTCATAATACATGTGTGCACTGTGTATATTTATTATGTGTATATAAATACACACACATGCATGTATATATTTAGGAAAATATGTTGTTTATATATTAAATTTATAATTTATATTATAAATTTATATTATACGAATATAGATATATACATGTAAATATCTTCAAAATATATACTGTATGTGTGTGTATTTATACATAATAAATATACACAGTACACACATTATGTGAACAAAAACTTTTATTTTGAATGCGATTAATTGCGATTAATCGTTTGTCGTTTGACAGCACTAATATACACACACAGATATATTCATACACACACACACACACACACACACACACATATATTTTAATACATAGCACTCCGGTCTAAAATTTGTCACACTTCAAAATCTATCACTGTTCCGCATCCCTAATCTACAAATCAACTGACATTTCAAATCTTCAATCTGAATCTCTTTAAAAGATTTGATTCTTCTAAGATTCAACATTTCAATTATTAATAATTTAAAGTGAGGAGAAATCGGGCATTTTTCCTCTGAACTGAAGCTCTGGTGGCTTTGTGTGTGTGGTGTGATGATAGTGAAGACGGACTGTGGTTCTGGGCCTAGTGGATCAGTGTTGTTAAGGGTTTGCATTGTTCAAACTGATCCTATTGTCCTCTGTTCTGATGTTCAGGCATCAAGGGCATTGAGAACTCTGTCTATACAGCCAGTGGACATGGTCTATTCCTGCTTACAGTGAGGGATGTTCGCCCAAGGACATAGGGACACTTGCTTTCTCAAACACAGATACAGGTCATGTAGTAGGAGTCAGCTTTCAGAGAAAATGTTGAGTTTAGCTGATTGAAACGGTCGGCAGCGTTTTATGTAGTTGGAGTAAGTGGTTTTCGTATCTAGCTGTAGCCTTTAGAGGTGGTTTATTAACAGTACCGCACTTCCGCCGTGGGCTTCATACAAACCTGCTGAGTTTTCTGCTCATTTCAGACAACTCCCAGCGGAGCTGATGCCCTGATTGTTTGAGAAACCTGACAAGTGCGAGCCATCTCAGAGTTCAGCTTGAACACATCCTCACAGGCCGGATCTCATTCGGAAAACTCGGGAGAATCAAGTCATTTCCATCTCCTCTCCCGATCTATCATCAGTGTCATATTTCATTGATATTGCTTTCATTTTTGTTCTGTCAGGGAGGGCACAGCCCTGCTGTCGAGCATATAAACAACTGTATTTTACGGGGCTCTTGTGCAGCGGGGTGGCTCTCAGCTTCATTTTCAGCGCACTATGGTTTGTATCATTCTCTCTATTCGTCACACGCACACACACACACACACACACATCCTGTGCCCAATCACAAGCCCTAGGCAGAATGTGTCTTCAGTGAATGACTGTCACCTCTCAGTGTCAAAACACATTCAAAACATTGTTGACATCCAGGCACTGACTCTGCATCGATTTACTACTCAAGCGAAAGTGTTTTATCACGCCGAACGTTGAGGGTTTTTTGTCAACTTGCTTTATCTATTTAGAGAGTGTAAATTCTTTGCTGGTGGCTTCCTCAAAGCTGCGCTACATTTGCTGCTTTTAATGTGCAAATCACCTCGTTCTGTGCTGCCACCACTTCCCATAGATGCCGAGCAACAGCCAGTCCGCCTCTGCTTTCATGCTTACGCACTCCGCTTCGCTCTTTTTTTTTTCCCCGCTATAACACTTTTCTCTTTAGCTTTACTTAGCAGTGTGCCCCCAGTCCACTTGACCTGTTTTCACTCAATAACTGTTCATTTAGCCTGGAAAAAGGGACCGTTTCTAAAACGGCATCCCGGCTCCTCAGGCTTTATGAACGAGCTCATCAAATGAAGAGGGGTTGTAGGAGTGTTAGTGACTTGTGGAAAGCCCTGAGCCTGGCCTGAGCCCTCATTAATGACTTTAGAGAAGCGGCCAGCGCTGATGAGCCTAACCCCTCGAATTACTCCGCTTTCGTGTGAGCCAATGCATTGTAATGCTTGTTTGAGTTTAATGAAATGCCAGATGAGGATCGGTTCTTGATTGGGAGAGGGCTTGGAGTGCTCTGGGAGCCATTCCCGGTTAACAAGTGCGAATTTCGGTTCGGTGGATTACGCAAGAGTGGTTTATTTTCTCAAACGTCTGATTTTTTTGACGTGGTAGTAACACAGGCTGGCGGGTCGGCGCGGAGCCTGACAGTTTTGTGAACGGCACGAGGATAGGGTTCTGTTGACTGACACATAGCACTGAGACATCTCCGCTGGGGCTGATGCACCAGACCACACCAGAGGAGGGACAGTGCGACGTTGGGGAAGAAACATTGCTCATTTGACAGCTCTTCTATTTTGCAGTTTTAGTTTTTTTCTCCACCTCCCACCCCCACCCACCCACCATCCTCGTCCTCCTCTTCCTCTCTTTTAGAATTTCTGTGCATCAGCACCTTCCCTAAGGTGGACGATCTAATCAGGACGGTATCATTTCTCTCTCCTGCGGCAAGCTTTGCCTCGGCAGCACCTGTCAAACGCTCTATGTCAGAGGGCAGAGTGACTTTGAAACCTTACTAATGACCCTAGACAGCTTTTCTCTCACGATCTCTTCCGCTGATCTTGAAGAAATGTGCTTCATCTTGCATACAGATGATTTGTCTGCTGGAAGTTGTGGTTTCTCTGATAATGTGGGAATTAAATGCTTCAAGGAGCATTTAAAATTAGCACTATTGTAATAGTTTTTCTTTCAGTGAGATGATACATGAGCAAAAGAAAAGAACAACTTACCATAGTTATTTATAAGAACAAGAGACCTGGGTGAACCTGAGTTCTTTTTTTATTTATGAATTTATTTAGAACTTTGATGTAAAAAAAAAATAGAATATAATAACATATTTTTGGAGAAATCGTGGGGGAAATTTTTTTAATATTTTACTTTTTCTTGCATTCAAGAGGTATGGTGGTGCACTCAATAACAACAGAAGCAAGAGCCCATTTTTTGGGCTTCTACCAAATTCATGAAAAGACAATCATTTTAAAACCAAAAATGATCTAAAATATAAATAAATAAACAAAATATATTAAAAAATGATCATTGTTTTTCAAATCGCTGGCTTCTCATTCTCATGTTTTTGGTAGCAACAATAAACATCTCTGAAGTCTTTTTAGTGTGCTTTTAGCGTGTTTGCCACCATCCCAGCTGGAGTGCCGTTTTCCCGTTCCCTGTGTTGCCATGACATTATCAACAAGAACAAACTTTGGGCTTGTGACAGTCAGCCTCCGCCAGTGTTTGCTAAAGATAAGTGAAAGAGCCACAGGTCTTCAGATGCCTCGACAACACACGCCAAAGGGAAAATAAAGAGACGGACCTCTGGCCAGCCATTGTCTGTTTGGAATGTAGATTCGTTCCCCTCTCTGGAAGCACTTTCCACACCAGAGCACTACGTGAAAGCGTTCCCTCGTGCTATGTTTTGTTTTAACTCGATTATCAAAAGAAAACCGCCCTTCCACGGCCATCGGGCTGCATTGTCCTAGCGGTTTGTCATATTTTTCCAGGCCGAAACAAATTCAATTGGAAATCTAATTCTGTTTGTGAGTGAGCTGATTAGCAGGGCAGCGTTTCACTGGGGACAGTTTATGGTGTGGTAATGGAATGACATGTATAAATTGTCATCTGACACATAGATTAAGTGAACCGGAGCACAGTAAACATTGCCGTCACGTCTCCTTTTGGTTTATACCCTTCACCTTGCTCTAGAAGGTTAAGACTCTTGGTTTGGTGATTGTGTGTAGAACAGGAGCCGAAATTAACCCACAAGAGTTGATTTCCAGGGGCATTTTTTACTGTAGCTATGTCAAAAACTTAAATTAACCAGTTACTTCAGTCAATCAGAATACTATATACTGTTACCAAAACATTTGTATCAGCATCAACAAAATCCATCTTTATACTGCAGAGGTGAAACAGAAACTGCCTCTGACATGCCACTTATGTTTATTTTCTGTTTAATGCTGCTCAAAGGTGCATGTATTTACACAGCAAATGCATAATGTACATATCCTACTGGACACAAAGTATATAATTTATAACATATAAAACATTAACCTATAACAGGTTAGGCCTGTAATAGTATGACAAAAATATTGTAATAATGTAAAGATTTTTGTGTTTGGGAAAATGGCATGCCATTAATGAGTTAGTTTATTTTTTATGCATTAGAAAATTGAGACTTCACATTGGTTATTTTAGTAGCATGAAAAAACAGTTATTCAAACTGGGAGTAAAAATGAAAAAACATCACTGAAGCAGGTCATGGCTTCAGCCTAGCGTAAGTTATGGACTCTCACAAAAACCCCTATTACAATTACTGAATCTGTCTACACTGCAAACTGAATTTCTTATTTTCATTTTTGCAGTTTCTGCGCGTGCTGAACGAAACTCCAGCATTTTCAGTGGTGATTGGCCATTGCATTCATAAGTTCAACAGAAACTTGTGTAATTTGTTTATAATACTCAACGCTGCAAAGAACAAAATGCGTAAAAAGAAATATGATGCAATGTGTAATTCCACAATCAACACATTTATGTTCACGTTTCACTTTAATTGCGACAAACCATAATTATCTTAAATTTTGTTCATTTTGGTGGCATTTTTGCCCAAAACCCCTGTTAATTCCCGACCCTGGTATTGAACCAAGCGCTTGTACCTCAAGGTTACACCAAGGCCGCGGAATGTTCTTCCTGGCGTCGCGTGTGCTGCCCCAGCACTAATTCTGCAAGGACCTGGCGTTCCTCCTTCAGAGCGATGGGATAGGGAGATATGCATTTTTTTGGTCCGTGGCTGCGCGATATTAACCTCAGCTCTAATTGCCTGTGTCAGCTGTGGGCAGGGATAGCGAGGCGTGATAACTTAATGCGCCAGCCCCAGATCCTGCTGACTCAAGCACAGCATGTGTTTTCCTGCGCCTTTCCTAGCCCAGGACAACGCTACAGAAATCTAAACAAGATGTATGCGCTGCCTGCATCCCGTGCACGCTCCTAAATAGTTTGTCACTGCCGCTTTAGAATTGGATGTGAACTGCGCTCCTGGGAAGGTGGCTGAGATGAAAACTCATCTGGATCTAAACATATGGCAGGCAGTTAAGTGTGATAGGTGTGTTGGTGGTTAATTAGCAGAGGATAGCGACGGAGACTGCGTGTTTGCGCGTGTGTTATCGTGGCCTCGGCCTCATGCCTTTTGTTTATCTGGCACGCGGTCAGGCTGCAGCTGCGTCGGCCCGAGCCGATGTGTGTGTGTGCTCACACCTGCCCACTCCTCTCCCGCTAATCAGAGCAGATTACACTCCGCAATTAGTCTCCCAACAGCTCATCACACCACGCCAAGACCAGAGCTCTCATCTCCTCAAAATCAGCCGCACTTGGCAGCAAAAGGCGACTGCCGAATGTATAAGATCTCTCAGCCTGCGGAGCCAGGAAAGAGAGATCTTAGGAAAGGTAACTCTCGCTTCCCTGTCTTCTCTTGCCAGCGACATATTCTACATCTGTTATCCATGCCTGCTGTTTATGCTCGAATATGTGTTTATGGAGGGGGGTTTATACGCCTGTGTGTCCTCCGCTCCTCGCAGGGCCCGTTAATCTGTCTAGATCAAATAAAAGTCGTCAAAGATGATAAATCCTGCTTGAGACCATCAGCTTGAGACCCCAAGCTTCGCCGTTGCTAGGCAACTGTGTCAGAGGAGCATTGTCAGATTGCGCCGCTCCACTTTTCCGCAAAAGCTTTGGCAGAAGGTACAAACACCTGACTCCCTCAGATTAGGCAGCCTTTAAGGAAGTGTGTGC
This sequence comes from Onychostoma macrolepis, assembly GCF_012432095.1. NCBI lineage: Eukaryota > Metazoa > Chordata > Actinopteri > Cypriniformes > Cyprinidae > Onychostoma > Onychostoma macrolepis. The sequence continues at coordinate 8,563,239 of NC_081171.1, forward strand.
CTGCCACTGATCAAACTCTGGCTCCCGCTGATGTGCGTATGAGTGAGGCAGAGAGAGATTGAGAAGAACAGGATATATATTTTGATTACCTCTATCTTGTCTCCTGCCCAGGTTTGAGAAGGATTCGTGCTCTATGTAGATTTAAGTCTCTGCTAGATTCAGGACACAGAAAAAGTAACTGAAAGTTTCTGAAATAAGTCTCTTATGCTTACGAAGGTTGCATTTATTTGACCAAAAGTACAGTAAAAATACTGACATAGTATTACAATTTCAAATAAGAGGTTTCTATTCTTCTAGATTTTAAAATGTCATTTAATTCTGATGACAAAGCTGAATTTTTAGCATCATTACTCCAGTCCTCAGTGTCACATGATCTTTCAGAAATCATTTTAATATCCTGATTCATTGCTCAAGAAACGTTTCTTATCATAAATGTTGAAAAACAGTTTTTGTTGAAACCATAATACATTTTTCAAGATGCTTTGATGAATAGAAAGTTCAAAGGACGTCATTTATTTGAAATAGAAATATTTTTACATTATAAATGTCTTTACTGACACGCTGGATCAATTTAATGCATCTTTAAATGCATTTTAATTTCTTTCTTTAAAAAAAAATATCATACTGACTTCTTTCAGACTTTACTTTTCTAACGTTTATCCATATTTTATTCCCTGTTTACACACAATGATGGAGACACTCAACATTTAGCCTAATGGCTGAGCTACACTCTAAATTATTGAGATGGGAAGAAATAAGGATTTGAATGAGTCAGATTCTCATTTATTTGAACGATTTCAATGGTGATTATTTTGTCCTTGATGTAGTTTCAGTAGTGGTGTTGTGGCACTGTCAGAATATTTTAATAAGTTGTTCCACTTTGGCAGCACGCTGGGAAAATTGAGTACTGCCTCCAGCACTGCAGACATCACAGTAGGCCTGTATTAAGGTAAATTTGTGCAGTTATTGCTGTTTTATAGGAAATTGTGCTGCCATACATTGGGCTATGTAAATTGAGTAAGTGCATGATGAACTTGTGTAGTCTCACTCTTTCTCTTGCTACATTCACCTTTTATGAAGTTTTTTTTAACAGTTCTTTTCAGAAGAATATCTGGAGTATCAGATAACCAATTTATCAGTTGCCCATTTTTCAGTCTTTTTGATACACAGATCTGTAAATGCAGAATGCAGTGCTTAATCTGAATAGTACATACAGATGGACGTCTTCTTGTTTCATTTTCTATGAGAATCTATGGACAAGGGCCTTGAGTTGAGCGTTGAATTGCCAGTATCATGGATTGTCTGTTCAATACATGGCAGCTGTTTCCTATAATTCCTGCATTCGTGAAAAGCTTGTGTTTTGCAAATGACAGCTGAGTTCATTTGTATTTTCACCTGGGTCAAATTTTAGTTTCCGCCACGGGCACAATTTCCATTTAATAATGCCACACTGCTAAAAATATGGGGGGAAAAACTGTTGACACGAGTATTTACAATTTAATGGTGTTCACCTTTGCACATGTGCTGTTTAATTGAGGAATAAATAATTTGCAACCATTTAACCTTAACTGCAAATCAAATGCAATGAATAATATTTTAATTATGCTGTGCCAGCACTGCCGGCGCATGAGTATTTGTGCGTGCACATGTTTATGCGTGTGTAATTTTGACTGCCTAAATTTAGTGTTGCAGAGAGCAGCTGTTTTACTCTCCTCATTAGGGGGCTGTATATCCTTTACAGATGAACAGTGATGCTCATGCTAAGATCAGCCGTCAGTGCACAAAAAAAAATATATCTCACAAAAATACACTATATACTTGAGATGACCTCAGTTTGACTTAATATTTTTAAAGACAACTTGAACTCCAAAATTTACTCTCTTTCTCTATATCTAAAGGTTTGGGGTCATTAAGAGTTTGGTTGTGTGTTTTTTTTAAATAAATTAATAATTTTATTCAGCAAGGGCTGGTTTAAATTGATAGAATGTGACAGTAAACACATTTACATTTACAAAAGATTTTAAGTAAAGGCTAGGGGGGAAATAAGCTTTAGTAATACATGAATATATATCAGTATATTTAATATAAGTATATTATATATTCATATATTTAATTTAGTAGATTTTACATTTTCATTTTAAAATGTATTAAAATAGAAAACAGTTACTTTAGCATTAATATTTAACAGTATTACTGTTTTTGCTGTATTTTTATTTAAAAAATGCAGTATTGATGAACATATATAGAGGCTTCTTTCAATTTGATCTAATCTCTCTCTCTCTCTCTATATATATATATATATATATATATATATATATATATATTTGACCTACTACATTGTTGTTGCTGTTGCCAATAATGACTCCTCCCCTGTAGCCTTATGGGATAGGAAAGTGGATACCAGAACACCTTTTGGCATTATTAGATTTTAAAATGACATTATTTCCCTCTTTTGCTTGTCTTTTTTACGTCTTTTCACTATATTTGTGAGGACATTGACATACATTTGCTCTTTACAAGCATTGTAAAATGTAGACAAGCACATAAACACTCAAATGACCTCTTTCTCAAGGCTGCTTTACAACGTAACAGATCTTGTTTTATATGAAAGCTGAATGAATGTGGAGTGATCATGTTTGAAAGCAGAGCAGGTCAAATGAGCAGGAGAGCTTAAGAATCTCGCTCACATGCTCTCACTGACCCCGCTATCACTGAGACGGCTTTGTTTAGCGCTGATATGGACCCTCTTCCTCTGGTTATAACTGTACCATGAGCTTAATTCAGGAGCGCCGCCTGCCACAATGATGAATGATAGCTTATCTGCGTGACCACAGTTGACCTCTGGGACATATTCAGCTGGAGGTGTGCACTTGTGTGAGAGTGCGGGTCAGGTTTTGTCAACACTGCAGGGGCCGGGGAATGACCCAATAAAGAAAATGGCTCAATAAATATACTAAATATGTCTTAAAGTAAATGCAAAGAGGTTTTTGCGAGGGTTTGGTTTAGGTTAACAGGATAGAAAGCGTCATTAGCTTAGTATAAAACTAATGGAAATTACTTAACATGATTGAAAGGTGTAGGTATTTGTATGTGCAGTATTAGGGCTGGATAAAAAAAAATCTAGATTATTATTTTTTTTTAATTATTTATTTTAATCGATTCGCATTTTTACGAAACAATATCATTTCTAAAATCCCAAGAATCAAGTAGTCTAGCCTGTTTTCAGTTAATAAATGGAACATTGTAGTGCACCTCCCATCCAATAAATTGCAATAAGCTTTGCGTTTTGTTACTATTTGTTTATACTAGTGTGTTTTCGTTTTAAAATGCATGACTTTTGCTACGGTTACGCCTGTCGTTTACAGTACCCCGGTGTAACAGAGATGTTCAAAAGCACTGTTTTAGTTTGAAAACTCAAGGTTTGCTTTTTAGTGTATACGGACAAAAATGGAAAGTTTTGAAAACGATGGCATGGCGGCCCACATTTGCACTGCATAATCCTTGGCGACCGTGTAAACAATAACATCATGCTCATTATGAATGGTCATGTGACAGTGGCAGTGAGAACGCCAGTGTAGACGAGAATCGTTTTCATTTCAAAATGCCATTTTAAAACGAAAACGCACTAGTGTAAACAGGGCTAAAGTCTCAGATTTCAAATTCTGTCCTTTTTATTACAGCATTCAGTTACACTTTATTTTGATAGTCCACTTTAGACATTCTACTAACTGTAAGTAACTTTGTAACTACATGTCTAACTCTCAGAGTAGACTGTTAGGGTAGGTTTAGGGTTAGTAGAATAAGTTGACATATACTTGCAAAGTTTCTTATAGTCAGTATGTTGTATGTTGTAGACTCATCAAAATAAAGTGTTAGAAGATATTAAGCAGACAGTCAACTAATGACTGCTAGTTGATATGTAGTTGCAAAGTTACTTGCAGTTAGTAGAATGTCTAAAGTGGACTATCAAAATAAAGTGTTACCTAGTATTCCAACAATAAATACAGTTTTGCGGTGTTTAAGCGACAGATTTGTGTAGTGCCTCAGTTCAAGAGAAGCAGCGTGAAACGCACGTGAACTGATCATCTCAGTCCCCTTAAAGGGACACTCCACTATTTTTGAAAATAGTGTAAAACTCAAATGAACATATGGGGAGTTGGAAAATGAGCCTATTTTCAAAAATAGTGGAGTGTTCCTTTTAAGTACCAGTTACAGTGTGAACGAACATGAACATGAAAAAACATGAACATGAAAAAACATCTGAAGGTATGTTGAAAGAATTATCCTATCAAAATAAAGGCAAAAATGCCAAAAATAAATCTTTATATATAAAAAAAAGGTACAACTTACCGAAAATCCGTATTCTGTCTCATGTGTTTCAACCGCAGAAAGACGTCAATATAACAGCTTGTAAACAATATCACGTAAAAAAACAAACATATTCTGTGACCATAAACTCGTTAGTCAACTAGAAAATGAACACTAGAGAACACTTATATATTCATTATAATTTTAACTGTTTTTCAATATTTAATTTAAGTTCAAATAAATTTGTTAAGTTTTTATATGTAAATCTTTATATTTAAAAAAACGAAATATAGTAGTAATATAATTGTGAAATTTAAAGTTATAACTTCAATATTATAAAAACTTATTGAGTGTAATTAAAGTGTTTGTATACAAATCATCTAATTTTAACCTTCAATATTATAATGTAGTACTCAGTAATGTAGTACCAACTGACTCTCATGTATATTTTACAGGATTAGTTGAGAGATTTTTTTTTTTTTGAGAAACTTTGCCATGTATTGTACCTGATATATATCCAAAATAATCGATACTGAATCGAATCAAAATCAGAATTGAATTGAATTGCAAACTAGTGAAGCATGATCAAATCGTGAAATTTGTGTTCAAACCCAGCCCTAGAGTGTATCATAACTATAATGTGGTTAATTGGCATTAACGTGTATGTATTGTTTCTGTTTATGTCCCTGTTTGTCACTGTGGAGGAGGATGCTGGGTGATTAGAGGTGGATCCCGAGGTACAGGAGACGGTATTATCATCGGTGCGTGAGTGAACGTTTCTGATCCAGGCTTGGTGATTAAAGATTAAGACTGCTTTACAACCTCATCTAGCAGGATTTCTGCGGAAAGTCGGGAATCTGTTTCCTGGGCCGTGTGATGTGGCTGTGTGTGAGTTGTGTTCTACACTGAACTGTGATTTACTGAGTTGATGGTCTCTCTCTTTCCCTTGAAGGACTTCAACATCACCTTGGTCCTTCTCTCAGTCCAGTGCTCGCTCCGATAACATCAGTCTCCACTAAGGGAGGCTTATCACTGAGCCAGGCCTGCCATTGTGTTTATGGCTGTGCTTTGAATCAGTAAGACCCCTCTAATATATATCTGCAGGGCTCGTAAAGGAGCCGGTGTATAGCTTTTATTGACTCCTCTGGAAGACATTGGAGACGTAGATCAAAAGGAATGTGCTCCGAAATGCTTGCGGTTGGGGACGAATATACTTTCATTTAAGAACGAGCGGTTTGCGTGCTGTCTTCCCCTTTGAGTAGTAAATGTGGAAAAAGGACACTGTGAATGTGCGGTTGCTGTTTGTTTTAGAGTCAATTGCTTTGCTCCGAAACCTAGTGAGGCAGCATATCGAGGCAAAGTTTGTTCCAAAACGTAGAGCATCCTAAATTAACTTGTTTTAGTCAAATTCTAAGGCAGCAGTGCATGTGTTATTCACAGAGGATGCAATGTCAGAATGCATTGCAAGAAGTATATAAATAGGAAGAATAATAAGAAACTAATATTTTATTCAATACTTGAAGTATCTATAAAAATAATTCTGTGTAATTACTTTTTTTTTCACCCAAATTGTATGTATTTATGCTTGAGACCATGTTTCAAACGGCACATTTCATGTGTGTTTGCAGTCTTTTTTATTTCAAATTATTATAGTAAATGTAATTTTGTGTATATATATATATACAGTGAGGAAAATAAGTATTTGAACAACCTGCTATTTTGCAAGTTCTCCCACTTAGAAATCATGGAGGGGTCTGAAATTATCATCGTAGGTGCATGTCCACTGTGAGAGACATAATCTAAAAAAAAAAATCCAGAAATCACAATGTATGATTTTTTAACTATTTATTTGTATGATACAGCTGCAAATAAGTATTTGAACACCTGTCTATCAGCTAGAATTCTGACCCTTAAAGACCTGTTAGTCTGCCTTTAAAATGTCCACCTCCACTCCATTTATTATCCTAAATTAGATGCACCTGTTTGAGGTCGTTAGCTGCATAAAGACACCTGTCCACCCCATACAATCAGTAAGAATCCAACTACTAACATGGCCAAGACCAAAGAGCTGTCCAAAGACACTAGAGACAAAATTGTACACCTCCACAAGGCTGGAAAGGGCTACGGAAATTGCCAAGAAGCTTGGTGAAAAAGGTCCACTGTTGGAGCAATCATTAGAAAATGGAAGAAGCTAAACATGACTGTCAATCTCCCTCGGACTGGGGCTCCATGCAAGATCTCACCTCGTGGGGTCTCAATGATCCTAAGAAAGGTGAGAAATCAGCCCAGAACTACGGGAGGAGCTGGTCAATGACCTGAAAAGAGCTGGGACCACCGTTTCCAAGGTTACTGTTGGTAATACACTAAGGCGTCATGGTTTGAAATCATGCATGGCACGGAAGGTTCCCCTGCTTAAACCAGCACATGTCCAGGCCGACTTAAGTTTGCCAATGACCATTTGGATGATCCAGAGAGTCATGGGAGAAAGTCATGTGGTCAGATGAGACCAAAATAGAACTTTTGGTCATAATTCCACTAAACGTGTTTGGAGGAAGAAGAATGATGAGTACCATCCAAGAACACCATCCCTACTGTGAAGCATGGGGTGGTAGCATCATCTTTGGGGTGTTTTTCTGCACATGGGACAGGCGACTGCACTGTATTAAGGAGAGGATGACCGGGGCCATGTATTGCGAGATTTTGGGGAACAACCTCCTTCCCTCAGTTAGAGCATTGAAGATGGGTCGAGGCTGGGTCTTCCAACATGACAATGACCGAAGCACACAGCCAGGATAACCAAGGAGTGGCTCTGTAAGAAGCATATCAAGGTTCTGGCGTGGCCTAGCCAGTCTCAGACCTAAACCCAATAGAGAATCTTTGGAGGAGCTCAAACTCCGTGTTTCTCAGCGACAGGCCAGAAACCTGACTGATCTAGAGAAGATCTGTGTGGAGGAGTGGGCCAAAATCCCTCCTGCAGTGTGTGCAAACCTGGTGAGAAACTACAGGAAACGTTTGACCTCTGTAATTGCAAACAAAGGCTACTGTACCAAATATTAACATTGATTTTCTAAGGTGTTCAAATACTTATTTGCAGCTGTATCATACAAATAAATAGTTAAAAAATCATACATTGTGATTTCTGGATTTTTTTTTTAGATTATGTCTCTCACAGTGGACATGCACCTACGATGACAATTTCAGACCCCTCCATGATTTCTAAGTGGGAGAACTTGCAAAATAGCAGGGTGTTCAAATACTTATTTTCCTCACTGTATATATATATACGAGGAGGGTGCAGGAGGAGGAGTGGGATCAGAACCAGTGGTTATTTTATATAGTTTTTTATATTTTGTAATGTAATAATTAGTTTTTATATTTCATATTTTCAGTTTAGAATTTATATTTTCATTTTTATTGTAGTTTAAATTTGAGTGATTTTGTTGTGTGCTGCCATTTTTTTTTTTTTATAAAAGAAAAATTGGTTTAATTTTATTTTTTATTTCAGTTAGTAATTTTAGAATTTTTTATTATTAATATTTAATTATTATTATTTTTTTGTTAATTAAAATAAGGCTGAAATAAAACAATATTTTAAATAGTTTAGGTTTTAGTTAATGATAACTGCACATGACCCAGGCCATTAGCATTAGTTCGCCAAACCCTAAATTAAAACCTTGTTGAGTATTCCATGATGATCTGTGAGTAGTATTTTTTTTGGTTAATGCACATGTAGGCCATACCAAATAAGTCACAAGGTTTCATGATGCTTAAAAGGCAGTATGCATTGAGGCAGCTCAGTACGGTTTGAAAGAGTACTTATGTTTCTGTTTATGGTGTACAGTATAGCTGCTGCTCTCTCTCTCTCTCTCTCTCTCTCTCTCTCTCAGTGTGGTAATAAATGCTCCCGCTGCAAGCTCCCAGAGGTAGTCAGACTGGAACAATTATAATCTTCTCAGTGCACCCGAGACCGCGGCCCCTCCCGCATGTAACACCATTAATTGCATTGTTACGTGTTATTGTACCGAATGACACTGCCGTCTTGAGTGCTGTTTACTAATGAAACGCGTTGCGCAGCGAGACAGTTTTTGCCATTTAACGCGGCTATTAAACCTAAAGCAGCCATACTCTGATCCCTCGCTCCTTTTGGGATTGAAGAAAAAGAAAGAAAGAAAAACTACAACTGAAGAGTTCCCGTGAGGCGCACCTTCATTAGTAGCCTGTTAGAGTGGCCTGAGTGAACAGGAAGAAGTTTCCTTTCCCCTGCCGCACATACCCTCTTAAAAATGAAGGTTCTTCAGTGGTTCATTGCAGCACTTTAGCTTCAGCAAAGAACCATTTTTTGCTGTATAGTAAGGTTGTTGTGGTACTACAGCACTTCAGTTGTCAATACTGTAATTGTACAATTCTCAATATCACAGTTGAATTAACATTTATATCTAAAGTGCTTTTCACAGTACGTAGTGTTTTAAAACAGCTTTACAGATTTTTTTCTGGCATCGTTTCTGCAATTAAGAGTATCTGTTATCAGAGGTGACTGTGTAAAAGGTGAGGTGACGAAAGTAATATTCATATGATAGAAATGAAAATCAAAACAATGACTACATGTTGTGAATATGCTATTGAGCAAACTTTTTATTTAATTGTTAACATTAATTCAGATAGCAACATTACATTTCAAATATTTCATAGGCAAGTTTTAAGTAATTTATTCACTAATAATAAATAAAGAAATTACGTACTTGAACATTTACATTTACATTTACATTTAGTCATTTTGCAGACGCTTTTATCCAAAGCGACTTACAATTTGGGGAACACATGAAGCGATTCATCTTGAAGAGGCAATTCGACAAAGGAAGTGCTTGTAACACCAAGTCTCAGGCATTGTTTAAATAAGTACAAGCTAGCAAGGGAAGGAATAAGTAAGGAGAACAAATATAAACAATAGAGCAAGATAATAATTAATGTAAACAGTGCCTTAAGTTTTAAATGTGGGAATGGAAAAAGTTATCAAATTTGACTAACTAGCATGATTGCTAGACAATCAATAAAATAGTGATTTTTCTTGAGGCTTTCCTTTTCATGATTTTTGTTTTGTTTGTTTACAGCCCAATATTTGATTTAATTTAATTTAATTTAATTTTTATACCTCATTTCAATATATTTTTTATTTTATTTATTTTATTTTATTCAGGTAACTGACTGCAAGACTTCTAGCAAGTCTTTTTGTTTAATAATGCATTTGAATGTTTAAGGTTTTGGACACTTGCCAGTGACTGTCAGTCAGTGCTGTTTTTGAAAATTAGTAAAACTTTTTGAAGTTTCTTTTTTTTCATATATGTGTTTTGGTTTCTGGAGTCTAACTGGCAGCAGTAGCTTTCTTAGAAAAAAAAGAAAAAAGAATAAGTTCTTTTAAGAGCTTAAAACCCTCTATTTTTTGTAGGTCTTTCTAAACTTTGTATTCGATTGTGGCCTGCTGATCAGCTGAATTGAGTGGTGTGGGTGAGCAGCATCTTAATTTTCATTAAGTGCCCTCTCTCCTTGAGGCCCTGCATCCTTGGACTCAGCTGCTAACTGGGTTTCCCTTGTCACCGATACACTGGCAAATTCAATTTCCTGTCTCGCGGGTGTTCTCCGCAGGCCCTGAGCTGACGCTCGCAACAACAGGGACTTACTCCATCATACCGCAAGCCCCAGGTTGAGCGTGGTGACTAGGATACAGTTACCCATCATCCTCCCGTGTTTCCTGTCGAGATATGCCTGTACATGTGTTGGAGAGTTGTGCGGACATTTTTCTCTGCTCGCGCCTCTGTCATTGGGATTAGATTAGCCTGTACTCTCATGCCTGGATGCTTTGCTGTATTAGCTGAGCCCCAGCAGGGCAGTGGCATTCATGGGGAGATGGCCGGTTTCTACAATAGAGATAAAGCTGCTGGATTTCAAATCACACTATGCTCACTGACCTTCTGTGAAATGTTAAACCTCAGCCCAGCTCGACCGCCGCGCAATCTCACCGTCTGGCAAGCGCCACGGAGAAGATAGAAACCTATGGGAGGAGAATTCTGAGGGAATTTGAATGTCAAGGTGTGTGTCTATGTGTGTCCACATGGTTTAAAAGCTCTGGGTCCATTTGATTTGCGGTGTGATAAAAGCGGGCTCTGCGGTGTAGCGGGTCATATGCATTAACGCAGCAGCTCTGTCAGATTTGCTATCGTCGAATGCGGTTCATCTCTGCCGGGTTGGGAGCTGCAGCCATTCTGATTTTATCACTGTTTGTCTCCTCCGGCCCCACGCAAGCCTGTCCTGGGTGGTGGTTGCTTAATGGTTGAAGATCGTAACTGCTGTCAAAAAGGTCTTTGGTTTAATTAGAAGCATTCGAAGCGTTAATTCAAATGCATGGCTTTTCCAGTTGCTGATGTTGTTGGTTCTGATATATATGTGTATATATGTACACACAGTATATGTATGTATATGTAAATCCAAAATTGTACATATTTTATTATGCATTTTATAAAAAAAAACATTATTTAATAATTAATGTTTTTAAATATTTATTTTAAACGTAGACACATTACAATATGTATTTTCCTCATTTGTTTTTATATATACGTGTGTATATATGTATATTTTAGATATGTTTTTATATATGTTATGAAATAAATGTGTGTGTGTGTATATATATATATTATATGATACTATTTTATATATATATATATATATATATATATATATATATATATATATATTATCACAATGTCTATTTTCTTCTAATGTTCTTGCTTATTTTTTTATATTTTTATATATATTTTACACACACACATATATATATAAATATGTAATAAAGCAATATAGAATATAAAAATATATATATATTCTTAAAAAATTTTGATCACTACTAACTACAAACTAGCTGTCTCGTTGCCTGGGTATCCAGTATGCCACAGGATTGTGATCTAAGCACAAAGAAACGTCCAGTGCTGTTTATAGCGAGGCTGACCTGAGATCTTCACGCTGCTGTCACAATGGTCATGGTGGAGGCTGCATTGCTTCATGAGGGGGTTGGTAGATGTGAATGAGATCCATTAAGCATGATTACATTATGGATATAAATCCACAGCTGAACACAGCTTTGTACTTGTATGGAGATCCATTACAGCATTTATTCAAAGCTCTTGTTCAATTTGTACCTCTCTTTGCCTCTGATGTATCCAATAAGGAAATCTGGAAAAAAAAAGAATGAAGCCATGGTGGTAATAAGCTGAGATGTGCTGGAAATCGGACAGTTTTAATGGGGTCTCCGATTCCGTTGGAAATGAAGAGAAATGGCGGTGATCCTCTGGGGTTCACGGGTGAAAGAATTAACACAGCTTGTCACTCTGTCCCAGCCATCCTCCGGTTACCAGGGCAACGGACGCCCATGTGCCTCGGAGTAAGTGTGGTGACACAGTTGTCGCTGCAGCCTGACTGAAGCTGTCCTCGCGGGCAGCAGCCCAGCCAGAGCTGAAACCAGCAGGAATTGGAGTTTCTATCTCCACAGAACAGTCATAATCTACCCTAATGACCTCTGTGGGGAAAATATATGCAGCCTCTGACACTATCGAGTCTTTGTTTCAGCTTTAATGAGCTCTCGGCTACTAGGTAGAACATTCATGGTAATCTGCTTATTGGGTGCAGTGAGATACAAGAACAATTTTAGAATATCATATCTTAAATCCAGCTTTGTGTGCTTAAATTAGAACAGGATCATTTAGATACTACTGAAATGGTGGAATTGACAATAAGGGTACTTCCTTGTTGACCGTACTTTTGTTCTAGTAAATAACCTTGTTAGATTTCAAACAGAAAGGCTTCGGAGGGGGAAAAGGAGCATTCGAGACTAAATGGAGTGATTTTACTGATTAAACTACATTGTTCAGTTGCATGACAGTCGCTTGGTTGTTTTCAAAATACTGTAACTTTTCCAAGAGTCTTTTCCTAACTAGTAGCAGTGTTGCGCAACCACAAAGCTACATTGCTGTTTTCAGTGTCACATTGTAATTTGCATGTGGTTTTACTGCAGAGCGAGTTAAGTCAGTAATTAGACGCACTTTCGTATTTAGCACTGGAAAATCTGATTCATTCTAGTGAACTGATTCATTTGGAGAGTTCATGTGAATGAATTTATTAAAAAAAAAAATTGAGAATCTACATAGTATTTTAGGTCTTCTAGATTTATAGAATAATATTATTATTATTATTATTATTATAGTCTAAATTTAAATTGTTGCTGTCACCATTTTGAGATTTTTTTTTCATTAATTTAAAAACTGCCAAAAATTATAACCTAATTAAATTACATGTGTAATTACATATTTTTATTTATATTTTAAATACATATTTGTATATAATATTGATATTAATATACTTTTTATAATGCATCAAATATAATATTTAATATTTAAAATGTATTTTTATATTTTATAAATATTAAGGAAAACAAATGAAGAAAAATATATGCCTCTTTTTAATGTGTGAAAAAAAAACATATGTATATAAAATAATTGTTTTATAAAATATATTATGAAAAAAAAACACATTTTCTTTTTGTATATAGTGTTTTTAAATATGTAAACACATTCTTCAGAACTTTTATTTTAGAAATGTTAAATGCTACTAACTTGCTGTCTCTTTTAGAATATCTTTTTGTTAGTGGTTAGTAACTTAACTGTACTGTGACTGCTTTAAAGTGTAGGTTGGCAAGCTATAGTTTCAGAGTAGCTTCCACAACACTGGAAAGGAGATTTTATTTAGCCAGCCATTCATAAATATACCAGATGTGTTTAAATACAGTTTAAGATATTGTCTACTCTCACCGAGGGTAAAATAAGGCTTTGCTATTGGGCAGATAAGAGAGAAGACGTTTTGAGTCTCAAAACGTGTTTTTATAAGTTTACATATTTTGTCAAACATCCTCCTGAATGTTGTTGAACAAACCTGAACTTGTATTAAACATGAGACATTCCTGGTTAAGAATAAAAGGAAAGCTATGCTCAGACACTCAGAGTCACTTGTGTGAACCAGCATCTCATAGTGAAATTGTTCACAGACTGTCTGTGCACAATGTTTTTTGGCTTTGAATAAATACACTAGGGCAGATTAATCAAAAGAGTGGTTATAAATCATTTCTGCGAGTACTAACCCATGATAACCGTGTTAAGCTGTGGAAAGTCTTGCTCAATACTTGGCTCTGGGCATAACAATACTGTGAGCAGAGAGCTGCACAGACCAGCTGTAATTAAAAGCTGTAGTTTCAAATGGGATAAAAAGACTCGCTGCAACTTTTGTAATGTTTTTTTCATGCCAAGATTAAAGCCCTTTGATTATTTCTTGTGTAATTGGGGCTATTTGAACGCAGAGTGGTTGTTTTGTGTCTGCTTAGTCGAGGCTTTGAGTTGGACATGGTTTTCGCTTTGAGCCGTATGAAATCTCTACCTGCCACTTCTCTGTTGTGGAGAGATAAGAGAGCCACTTTAAAAACAGCCTGAGTGCAGCTATTTACCGCCTTTGTGGCAGAGAGAATGTGACCTTTCACCTCTCCTTCGTTCCTCGAGTATTGACAGCACATGACTTTTCTGTTCGAGCTGAGACCAAGACTGGATTTGTTTTTATAGTGTCGGAACATGTGGATTACCGGCTTCAAGAAAATGCCAGGAGTCCTCCAGTTTGTTTTTCTCATGTAAATGACGTTTCTTGTCTCTGTTTTCTCTGAAACGTGTCTCTGCAGCTCATAGGTGCTCACGGGCCTGCGACCAATCAGATGTGCCGGGGGGCGGGGCTTCGCCAGTTAGGTTAGTAGGTCATGACATGTGATTCCACCGGAGGAGGAGCCTCCGAAGGTCACACCCTTTGAGAGAATTCTTACAGGTAAACACTCTGAGCAGATGAGTCAAGGCTTGCCGGGATTTTGACGTAGGCTGTGGAGTGTTTATGCCCTCAAAGGAGAGCTATTGCGTACTTTTGGAGTGCCTCGGAAATATGGGTACCGTGGTGTGAGATTACATATAAATGTGTTTCTGTCTAGAGGGAAGGAAAGTGTTTGTCACAAGAGCTGAGAGAAGCCTACGCCAAGCTTATGAATGAAATCTCAGAGCAGGTACAGAGTTTCTTTTTACTTTCTCAAAGGCCCATTTATATGTCAGGTTGATATTAAGTGTGATGTGAGTAAGGAAATAGGAGTCTTGTGGGATGGATGGCAATTGTTTTGATGTAAAGCTGAAGTACTTGTCAAAGCATTCTTAAATTTGATTATTTATTACAGTGTGGTTCTATGTTTTTTTTTATACTTTTACCCTCAAGCAACAAAACAAACTCTTCTAGGAAGCTGCTCTCGTTTAAATCCTATTTACATGTAGTTCATCACCAGGTTTGCATGAAAAGACTGAAGAGATTTTGACTTGACCGTAGCATCATCCTGGCAACCACTAACAATTTTGCACCAGTCGCATTTTCTTCATTGTAAAAATCTAGTTCGGTCTAATTTGTTGAGAATGTGACATATTAGAAGTCAAGTTGCACATAAAGTTTACTTTTTCTTGTTTTTGTGGCTGAGTGACTCAGTGAGCGATTTATTACCAGCATGAATAGACTCATTACTTGTTCTTCACCCACTTTAAATGAGTTTCGTGCTTGTTTTAACGCAGCTCTCCCAATCAAGCGAGCAAAACAATGACAGTTTGGCAGTCGCTTGGCTTGTAATATCAGGACGGTCCACGTCTGCGTGTTGAATAGAGGATCCCTCTTGGCACTCGTGCATGTGGTTAATAGTCAGATGTTAAGATGGGTGATGAGGGAACAAAGTGCTGTTCTTTGTCATTGTGCTGTCTTTGTTATGTCACTCATACTGGCATGTAAATGAACATAGCCGATTATAGAATATCGTTATGCATTTTAACACATGGCAGACACGGGCGGACGTTAATTTATTCAAGCCCAACGGCCAGTCACTTGCATATGCAGATGTACTGTATATGACTATATTAAACATAAACTGCATGTATGCATGTCTTTAATCACTGATTTATGATGAGGCTGCCAAACAAATGTTGATTTAGACAGGCAGATGGTATTTGGGCTCTGATCAGAGCATCATGCCTAATTATCTGTAGCTTTAACCCACCCTCTGTGATCTGGCTTTCTGCTGTCATCTGGACGCACGACTGGAGCACATTAACAGCTATTTGCCAGAGAAACACAATCCTGCAGAAACAAATCTGGACATTGAGTATAATGTGTCATTCACAACAATAACTTATGTGGGATCCAGTATGCATGCTTTTCTTTCATTTTGGGCCCATTTTGGTGCAGATGGCGCTAACAGCCGGTATGAAAGTTTGCATTTTGAGGATATTCTAAGAGCAAAGTGTTGCAAATTAGCTTTCCATGTTCACATTTTGAGCTAAATGAAATCGCAAAATACTGCGTGTTTTCTTGTAAATGTTAACCTGACAGCAAACTTTATTCTAAAATAAACCAGGAAAAGAGAATTCACATCATTGCTCTTCCTTATCGTGTAATACTCAGAAGTATTTAGCAAAAACTTTCTTTGAAGTCGAAAATAATGGTCAAGAATGATGTTTTGGGTCTCTCGGGACACAATTGGCAGTTGCCAGCAAATTAGGCCTAAACAGAGCCCTGCGTTGTCATGGCAACAGTGCAATTAAATTACTTTACTGTCAGCTGTAATATAATTTTCCTGTGCAGCGGCTCACGGGACCGGAGCGCCCCATCGGAGGCTGAGTGAGATGAGCGCTCCTCATTGGAAAGATGCAGTACATTGATTTTTCATGAATGATTTTAGTGTCCGCGTTGCATTTCAATGTGTGGATGCTGGTTTGAACAAGAGGCGATTTCGTTCCACTTCAAAATGCTCCTCTCTCTGCAGCGCTAAAGTATAATCTTTAAGTATTTCTCTTTTCTGAATGACAATCAGTGTAAAGCAGAGGTCTCGTTGTTTTAGAAAAACATGAAGAGGGGAAGCAGAGTTTGATTGTTATGTGTTTTCGTAGAATAATTTCGGCAGTATCATGTTAGATGGTGACTTTCTAGTAATCGCTTGTGCAGATGGACCGGGTGTGTTGAGTGAGAGAGAGCGAGGCAGGAGAGACAGCGCCACATAAATTGATCTTTGTGACAGATCACAGGGAAGGTCGCAGACTGTTTTTCTGGTGTCATGTTCAGAGTATTTGATTCAGTGATTGACATGCCCCCATAATATCTTCCCCTCTGTCACACCCAGTTCTTTATGGGTTAGTGTACTGAAATAGATAGCCAATCATTTTTAGATTAGTAATACTATGGCTGTCATTTGTGCTGGTTGTGGTGACATCTTAAAATGGCCAAGACTTAGCTCATGAATATTAAGGTTTGCATAAATATTGAATCAGATTTTTATTCTTTGTTATATTGTAAAATATTATTACAATTCAAATTTAATGTTTTCTAAGATATTTTAAAATATAAAATAATTTATTCCTGTGATGGCAAAGCTGAATTCTCAGCAGCCATTACTTCAGTCTTTAGTGTCACATGATCCTTCAGAAATAATTCAAATATGCTGATTTGGTGTTTGAGAAACATTTCTTATTGTCACATGATTTTACTGTCTTATTTGACGATAAATCATGATAAAAATTCCCCAAGATTAGTATTACCGTTTCATATTTTAAGTATCATTAAAACCGTATTCGATTTATGCGTATAATCATACATATAATC
This sequence comes from Onychostoma macrolepis, assembly GCF_012432095.1. Taxonomy (NCBI): domain Eukaryota; kingdom Metazoa; phylum Chordata; class Actinopteri; order Cypriniformes; family Cyprinidae; genus Onychostoma; species Onychostoma macrolepis. The sequence continues at coordinate 8,580,300 of NC_081171.1, forward strand.
ATTTATTAATCAATTATCATGTGTCAGTATGTTTTGAAAATTTCCAGTACAATTTAACAATACCTTGATAATACTGACAACTGGGATAATTTTGGTCACTATAATCGTGATAAGAAATGATCATACCATTACAGTCCATCTCTATTTACATTATATGTGTATTGATATCTGTATTTTTATCTGTGTATGGCAACTATAAAAAGAGCAATTGAGAGAACATAAAACAGAGCAGATCATTTGTAGATGACCTTGAGCGTTATATTCCATTTACTTGAAATATTTCACACTACAGCAAGGCGTCTTCGGTTGCTCGATAGCTGTTCCATCATCTCCGAGAGCAGACTTGCGTGCCATGCATTCTTACTGTTGACAGAGTAGGATGGTTCTCATAGTCTCATTCTTTTGTGCTCTCAGAGAATGTTTTGTCCCTTGGATGGAAAAAAGGGCTTCCTGCAGTGATCTGAACATCAAGTGATCTTAGTCATCCTCCAAGACTGTCAGTCTGTTAACTTGTACAATAGTGGATTCGGATTGAGAAACATCTCATGTGTGAAGCCTGCTTCGTAGTCTCTCGCACTGCCCCAAGCGGTGCTCTTAACGTGTTTTAATTTCACCTTTGACCTTCTGTGATTGTGATCGTGTTCTCTTTGGTGTCTTCCGTAGGAGCCTTGGTCTAAATGGGTCCGGTTATGCCTCCCAGTAAGAAGCCGGAAAGTTCCGGGGTCAGCGTCGCGAGCGGCCTGAGCCAGTTCTATCAGGCGAGCTCCATCACGCGCGCCCTGCAGGAGGCCGAGGAGATGGACCTGGCTCTTCCCACCATCAAACTGGAGAAGGGCAGCATGGAGGACGAGGAACTCACCAACCTCAACTGGCTCCACGAGAGCAAGAACCTGCTCAACAGCTTCGGTGACCCCGTGCTGAGGAGCGTCAGCCCCGTCCAGGACTTGGACGATGACACCCCGCCCTCCCCGGCCCACTCGGACCTCCCTTACGACGCCAAGCAGAACCCGAACTGCAAACCCCCTTATTCCTTCAGCTGCCTCATCTTCATGGCCATAGAAGATGCCCCCTCCAAGAGACTGCCAGTTAAAGACATATACAACTGGATCCTGGAACACTTCCCTTACTTTGCCAACGCCCCCACGGGGTGGAAGAACTCAGTCAGGCACAATCTGTCCCTCAATAAGTGTTTTAAGAAAGTGGACAAGGACAGGAGTCAGGTAAGGATGCCAAAACCACTCTGCTTCGAGACATCAATCTTTAATTGCAGAGCGGGAAGTGCTGACCTTAAGTTGCTCTAGTTTTCATTTAATTTTTACTCTTTTTATTTGACTTTTTTAGCAGTACCAAACATTTGCTTAACATTTTTTAGAAGCCTGAAAACAGCTGCTTTTTAAAAAAACAAAACTGTGACAAACAGGCTAAACCGAACGTTTGTAGTTCACATTTTCACAAGAGGCAATAATAAATGCCTTTGTCAGGTGCTGCTGGGTATTCCAGTTCATTTGCAGTGAATCAGACTGTTCAGATCAGCAATGAACCGATTCATAAAATGATTTGTGAATCAATTTGAGAAATTTTCCATTTTTATTTGTTAATCATAAATAAAATAAAAATTTACTATGAACAGTGTTTATTTTTCAGTATTAGTTCATGATATCTAATGCATTAAAATAATGTTAATGTATTTAACCTTATTGGAAAGTGTTACCAAATGTTATGATAGAATATAGTTAGAAAGGTTTGGCCTGTTTAAAACATTGCTGTATTTTTTTAAAAGTTGTAGTGTAGTTAACTGCTTTTTTAAAAGAGGCTTTGCAGGAGTGTGGAGAACGTGTCTATATTCAGGGGCGTGACTTGTTATCTCAAGTTTATTATCAGTAAATGTTGATTGAATTGATTCGTATAAGAGAACATTTTATAATTGTTTGATAAGGGGATGGAACTTTGAATTGGGACTCATTAGATGCTCATTGATTATTGGCTGATGTGTGTGTGTGTGCGCGCACGTTTTTGTAACAAATGAGGACATAAATTTGTATAATGACAAGGGTATGACATAGGTATTACAAGGAGAAGGTGACTTTTCAGGACATTACCCCATGTCCCCACTTTTCAAAACGCTTATAAATCACACAGAATGGAGTGTATGGAAAATCTTAAATAGCACAAAGTTTCCTGTAAGGGGTAGGTTTAGGTGTAGGGTTGGTGTAGGACAATAGCACATACAGTTTGTACAGTATAAAAACCATTATGCCTATGGGAAGTCCCCACTTTTCACAAAAACAAACGTGTGTGTGTGTGTGTGTGTGTGTGCGCACACGCGCATGTGCGTGTGTGTGTTTATGGTGTGCTTGTGTCTGCAAGTTAGTCCGAACAGTAAAGCCATTCCATGTGACTCTTACAGTTCACTGCCATCTGGTCCCTGGCTGTGGAGCAAAGAATTTTTTCTGTATATGTGTCTCCATAGAAACAGCTTTGCAGTTGACATGGAAAGTAAGCTGTTGCTGTAGCAACAGAGAAACTGATGTGTTTGTGTGTGTATGTGTGTGAAAAAGTATTCTGGCTGGGAATGGCTAATCCACTGATGCTAGTATAGTGTCGCCCAATTTAACCCCTTCACTCCTGCCCCAATAATAAAAACATAATTTTCGCTGCAGAATGAGTGTTTTGTCTCCTGTTGCAGTATTAGCTTTGGTTGACCTGGTCAAAATATTTAACTTGAGGAATTCAATCCACATGTTCTTTGTTTAGGATTGCTTAATATTGAGTTAAAATTCAATTTAAAATCTTCCCTCAATGGACTGGGGCTGTTTTTCATCTGCTGTGATGCTCGACTCGACTCCAGATATCATTTTAGAGCTTGTTTCTAATGCACTCATCTAATTTTATTTAACAGCTTTGCCATCCAAAATTTATTTGTGCTTTGCTGAGACTCGCAGTGTCGAGTTGGTTTTTCTTTATTCAAATGAACTGTGTGAGTTTGAGCTCTGGGCTTTTTGGAATTAAAGGTTTCTTGTCTTTTTTTCTTTATTGCACAAAGAGCCTTATAATATCTCAGGGAAGTTTAAACTTCTTTATTATACACATAGGAAATGCATAAAAACAAAAATGAAACAATATTCTTTTTTATTTTTTTATTTTTTATTTTTTTAACAAAATGTGAAGATGATGTTCTTATGAGTGGATGCTAGGGTGATTAGGTGGTTACGTGATTATTTTTTGCTTGTGCAAAACGTGTCAATATGATTCTAGGGCATTGTGCATGGTTATTAGGTTGTTGCTAGGGTGGTCTAAGTGGTTTTTCGACGGTGTTGCTTGTGCAAAACTTGCAAACATGATGCTAGGTTGTTGTGACTGGTTGTTAGAATGTTGCAGCATGGCTGCTAGGGTGATCTAGTAGGGCCCTGTTATTTCCGCTATACGGAAATCACCGATGGAATCGTGGAACCCAGTCAAAAAAACTGAATTTACTATATAACGTGGAATGTCATGAAATTTGCCAAATTTAGGATGGATACATCAAAAGTAGGTCAGTTCACTTAAATCATGCACTGTATGGACTAGCTGCTAAAATACTAGTTAAATATGAATCCCGCATGTTCTGTGTGTCTCTGCGTGAATGAATTGCGCAGACGCACGGTTTCATTTTCTGTACAGATACTGAAGCGTGCGTGAGGCTCGCGGCATTTTCAGCTTCTGGTGCCTCAATACATGAGTACATAAACACATAAACAACTTCATTACAGCACTTCATTAGCATTTTATCGTTTCTTTTGAGAAAACTGTTGTCATATCACATACAAACAGAAACCTAAAGGTCTTCACAGCAACCTGTCAAAATAAAAGTTCAGTTTAACTTGAAGAAACCATAACAGAAATTTGGTACTACTACTACTAAAATTATTATTCAATTATTTTTAATATCATTATTTTTTAAAGAGTATTTTCCAATTTATTTAAGAAATTAATAAAATTATATATATATATATATATATATATATATATATATATATATATATATATATATATATATATATATATATATATATATATATATATATATATATATATATATATTAAATAAAATCAGTGCATTAGAGATGCTTTGATTATTAATATTTAATGAAGCCATTAAAATGGAATCCAGAAAAATGTTAAACAGAATTTGGTAAAAATAAAACTGAATTGTAAGTTTCATGATTTCAATTAATTACACATGCTTTTTGATTAATACAATTTAATTTAACCATTAAAACAGAGTCTAGAAAAATGAAAATGGAAAAAATCTGAATCCAGAAAAATTAAAACTGAGTTTGGGAAAAAATAAAACGGATCATATTGACCTGATCTAGGTGGTACTTGCATGTGCAGAAGTTGTTGTCATGATGCTATGGTGTTGTGTGTTGTTGCTAGGGTGACAGTTCCTTACAGTGCCAGGTCAAAAGCCTCTAGACTCTTCATTTGATGTGATGTGAGTGCATAAAATTTTTAGGTTCTTTTATTGTCTGCCAGGTCATTACTCAAATCACTTGGGTTTATTCAAATCCTCAAGTCTTAGTATGATAATTAGTAACAGTGATGACAACCTTAGCAAACACCACTAACATTGCATGACAACAGTAATGTTGGCAGAGCTTCTAACTTAGTGTTGTCTCTTAAGTTTTCCAGAGTTGATTATTTCATACTTTTTAGAAAAAAAAAGTTTCAGTTAGGTCACAAAGTCATGATTAGCCGTATGCGTGTTCATTTGCTACTTGATTTAATTTCTCTAGCCTCATTGGCCTACTTAATGAATGAGATGACTATTTTAAGTCTGTTTTAATTTCAGATTCATTGTGGATTTGCTATGCAATCATGCATCACTCTACATAATGAGACAGTAAGGGGCAAATTAAACCAGCAAAATAAGAGTCTGAATAAACAAACATTTGATAGATGCGCAATCCCCAGGGGTTTACGGAGGAATAATTAATTTCGGCCAAGAGGAGAATCAAATTAAGAGATTCAGACCTCAAGAAAGTGTTGTTTTTGCTTTTTACGGATTGAGAATGAGTTGCACCCGCTGCTAGCGTCATTTGCACATGCTGTCTGCACTGTTTTAGCACCAGATTCACAAAGGAATTATGCAAATCAGGTAACTGTGCAAATACGGCAACAAAATTAGTGTTGCATGGGGCAGTTCAACCCTGTTCACGTAAATGTACCTAGACAATGGCTTAAAGACAGCGAAAGACACATTTTTCACACAGGGGTATAAAATTACTGCGTAAATATTCACAAGGAAATGTGCACAAAAAAAATGAAATAGTGCATCTTAAATTATATAAACAAGTAGCAGTAACATTTATGAATCCGGCACATCCTAAAATAACCCTTATTTACATGGAAATAAGGTGTATTTGCTCAGTTAAATGTTTTTAATAAAATAATATGATTAAAAATGATTTAATAAATAAAATTATTTTAATATCGCCATTCCAAGAATTATTTCATAATTAAAAATATTTAAAAAAAAATGTATTGTAGCTTAGCTGAAAGTCGTACGTTCAATTCCCAGGGAATGAAAATACTGATAAATATATACTTTAACTTTATATAAAACCTGCTTTTCGAATAAATATTTCTATTCATATTTAATGCATTTGGCAAGTGCTTTTATCCAAAGCAACTTGCAATGCATTCGAGGTAAATTTGACCAGTTTATGCATTCCCTGGGAATCAAACTCATGACCTTGGTATTGCTGCATATGTGAAATAAGAAGCAGAGTTTTGCACTGAAATTCGGTGCACTAGAGTGGTGCAACTCTTTAGTGGTTTCATGCGTGCATGCACAGTGACTGGTGAAGAGCGAGCGCTCTAGAAATGACACCCTGTCATTTGTTTCCATGGCACTGTTATGAACACAGGATCTGAACTTGGCACCTGAGTGGTGGATATATGGGTGGATCTCCACAGCTCTTGTGTCCCTTACAAAGCCTGTTTCACATACAGGCACATGCATCGGCGTTTACACATAGAGGGAGCTTTGATGATTAATGTGTCTGTTCCATTGTTGATGTCATCTCCATAGCAACAAGACGAGGTTACACAAGAGTTGCAGTTGAACAGGTAGCAGTGGAGTCATTTTTGAAGAAACACAGGATGGAAGAGCACGTGTTGGCATTTCCAGCGGGTAGCGTATTCCGTACTGTCAGCACTGTAATGGTGATGTTCTGGGTGTTTACTCGGACATTCGATTGAGTTCAGAAGTTTAATTACTTAAAGAGCAATGTGTCATATATATATATATATATATATATATATATATATATATATATATATATATATATCATTCTCTTTGTCTTTCTCTGATCCCCGCTCTCCAATCCCCATCTATATGGAACCGTGAGGGGTTACGGCGATAACGCTGATCCGCGTGACACGATTTATCCCTTGCTCTGAAAGCCAGGTTGATGTAAGATAAAGCCGGCCTGCTCACTGACATGTTCCCTGGCCAGCTGTTGTGTTCCCTGTGGACAGATGTTGGTTGCGAGGGAAGCTGCGGGAGATTTGCACGCAAACCTACCTTTGACGTCACCAGTGCGGCTGACTTTTGTAGGCTTTACCGTGTTACCAAGGGTTACATGACCATCCCCCAGGGATCCTGATGCTGACACCACAGTACCTGCTGATCAATAGCGGACACGGAGCAGAGCGCTGACTCTCAGGATGTCAGCACCTTCCGGAATCTGAATGTTGCACTTAAAGGATTTGTTCACTTCCAGAATGAAAATAATATGATAATTTACTCACCCACATGCCATTCATGATGTTCATGTCTTTCTTTGTTCATTCGAAAAAAGAAATTAAAGTTTTTAAGGAAAACGTTCCAGGATTTTTCTCCATATAGTGGACTTCAACTGGGACCAATGGGTTGAAGGCCCAAATTGCAGTTTCTACACAATCCCTGGCAGAAATAAAGATCTTATCTTGTGAAACGATTGGTTATTTTCTAAAAAAAAAATAAAAAATAAAATTATAGACGTTTTAACCAGCAATGCTCATCTTGCACTTTTTTTTTAGAAGATGACCAATCATTTCACTAGATAAGACCCTTGTTCCTTGGGTGAGATCGTTTAGAGCCTGTTGAAGCTGCATTGAAACTGCAGTTTGGACCTTCAACCCGTGGATCCCCATTGAAGTCCACTATATAAAGAGAAATCCTGGAATGTTTTCCTCAAAAACCCATTTCTTTTTGACTGAAGAAAGAAATACATGAAATAGGGGTGAATAAATTATAAGGAAATGTTTATTCTGGAAGTAAACTAATTCTTTAATAAGAGCAGGATGGAGATTTAACTCTAAAACTTAATGTCTTGCTTACTGACGTCCAAGCAAAAGTTTTGGCAGCAAAGATAAGGCTGGTCTTGACGATAAGACCATTTGATGCAACTTTGGGGAACACTATGGATCTGTCAATGTTTTTTATGGTTATTATAGGTTGTGATGATAAAGAAAATGAAAGAGCATTCCGTGCTCTGTTATTACTTAACTCATGACTCACTGTCCAGTCATTTAAAATTACATGAAAACCTTCACTGGGTGGTTTGTACGCTGTTTTATATTTGCTCTAATGGTTGTAAGAAACCATTATTAGCACCTTGCATCCTGCAAAAGGAATGCATGATTAAAGGATTAGTTCACCCAAAACATGAAAAATTCCTCATCGTTTACTCACCCTCAACAAAAAGGAGAAATTTGGAAGAATTGTACAGATCACTATGGAGCTTTCAAGTTCAAAAAGCATGAAAAATCTCATAAAGCTGCAGAAGTAATCATAAAAAAAGTATTTTGAGCTATATTTCAGGTCCTCTGAAGTGATACGATGACTGTGTGATGATGACCAGATCAGTCAGATTCATGAAGAAATAATTTAGACAGATTTTATGTACTAAACTAATAAACTAAAAAGAATGATTAAATAATGACGTATGGACATTGTTACTTCAAGAAGCATCCTGAATGTGCTAAGAAGATCTACGGCATGACACCATTTTTCATCAGTAAGGATGCATTCAGTTGATCAAAAGTGAGAGTGAAGACATTTAAAATGCTACAAAATATTTGTGTTTTAAATAAATGCAATTCTATTCAGTATCCAGAAAAAAATGTATGATAGTTTCCACAAAAATATTAAGCATCACAACTGTTTTCAACATTGCTATTAATAATAAAAGATTACTGATAATTCAGTTTGTCATCACATAAATAAATTACATTTTTAAATATAATAAAATAGAAAATAATTATTTTATTTTGTAATAATATTTCACAATATTACTGTTTATTTTTGAACAATGTACAATTCCAAAAGCGATCTTTTTTTTGTGTTCCACGACAGATTGAAAGTCAAGCAGAACAACTTGAGTGTGAGTAAACAAGGACAGAAATTAAATTTTGTGGTCAAAAACACAACCTAACAGAATTGTTCTAGCACTTAGGATCTGTGTTGGGACTACCGTTTTAACAAGACTAACACTGAACAGATGAAAGGATAATTGCAGCTAATGCTGTCATTTGAGCTGTACAATTGAGCAATTTTTGAGATTGCTTGACTTGTCTGTTAGTCTGTTACAGATATAGCCCCATAAGTGCTTCATCATTAGGTCTTTTCACCGACAGAGGAGTGTGTCTGAATCTGTGTTGAATACAAGTCTGTCAGGGTGAGAAGTGTTGTTAAATGAGATAATCTGTGTGTTAGAAATCTTTACCATCTGATTATAGAAATCAGCGTCTTTTGTCAATTGTCTGTGCTTAAAGAGCCTCTTGGCGGAACTTCAGGTGCCTGATACATAAGAGAACCTCAGCAGTTCAGTCCTCAAGATATCTGGCTGTCTGTTTGTCTCCCTTCACAATTAATAACAGTTTTAGGGGTTTCACTGCTTTCCCCCCCCATGTTTGATACTCATACTTAAGGTTTTAGGTATTTGAACAAGCAAATTCAATTTTGGTGCATAGCTCGTCCTTTACCATTTGCACTTAAGGGGCATTCATTTCATCACAAATTGCGTAGAGATTTGGGCGTGAACCTAGCAACCACTTAGCAACGATCTAGCAACTGTACAGATCACATGGAAACCACCCATTGTGGCAGTGATTTTTGCATGAGCAATCACCACTCACATATTCTTCTGAAAATTATATTTATATTTTATATATATATATATATATATATATATATATATATTAGGGGTGTCAATGTTAACGCATTAGATTAATTAAATTAACGCGTTAATATTTTTTTAACGCAAATGAATTGTTTGATAAGGTTTGACCCCAACTTCTTCCCGTCATCGCAGCGCGGAAGGTTATCTATCATTGTGTGATGAGGGTACAGCGAACCAGTGTTGCCAGGGTCGCGGCACAAGTGGTCTATTTTGAAAATACAGTCGCGGGAAAAAGTTACAGAGCCGTGGGTTGCGGTTTTTTGGACTACTTTTATAATGTACCGTGCCTGCCCAAAGTGTATATAGACAAATAAAAATTTAAATAGATCCTTTTACTAATGTGTATTATACTTGGAATGTATACCTGGCAACTTATGGACGGTGAGGCGGTTGTAACATCACAAACAACGTGAGTTTCAGCAGAGCATACATGTTAAGGCTTTTACACAGCAGAAATAAACATGACAACAGCCACTATAGATTATATAAGATAATAAACACACGATTACGTTAGGATATTTGTATGTGATTTTTTTGAGTTGAATGTGTGCAGCGATATAAAAGGCTATAAATAGCATATTTTAACAACAGTAAAGGACCAAATTCCACATGTGATCGCAAAAGGAAGTTATTACGAACACTCGATGGTGGTTTGAAGTGAGTTCTGAGTAAAAGTGCACTATTAATCTTATGAAGATTATGAAGTCTTATGAAGCATGATGCTAATGTTAGCTTTAATGCACCTGCAGAACAGGTCCAATTCTTCTTCATAATGCATTTTGTCATTACTTCACGTAAGGTCGCAAGAAATTTTTGTTGTATTTATTTAGAAATACTTTTGATAATAGTTGGGTAAATGTATACTGGGATTGAAGCGATGTGGCTTGGTAAACGTTTTATTGCCAGTATAAAGGCTGATAATGGCTGAATAAAAACAAAAGAATAATGATAAAAGAATAATAAAGATTATGTATCATACCTGGCGGAAGTCTGAAAGGTTCTGTTTCCTTTAACTAGTTTGTCATGCATTTCTTTTTCAACACATTTACAGGTAAATCCTAGTATTTTAAATTTGCGATTAATCATGATTAATCACAGTCCATGACTGTGATTAATGCGATACATTTTTTTAATAGATTGACAGCCCTAATATATATAATATATTTCTTTTGTTTTGTAGAGTTGTATATTTTAATAAATATATTTTGTAATATTCAATTATTTTTAATAAATATTATATTTTGCATTTTATACAATAAATTGCTATTATTTTAACTATTATTTTATAATTATGCTGCTCTTTCAGTGGTAATGATTTAATCCTTCATGGCTCCACCCAGAGATTTAATTTTAATGTAATTTTATTATATTTTTCAAAAAATATTTTTATTTGGATATTAAAAATATTTTTATATTTTTTTTTATATGGATTTAAACATTTAGCAATATTTGAATACATTTTAATAAATACATTATTTCGTATTTTATGCAATTTTTAAGATTTTATATTCATGGCTCCACCCACTTATTCATCTCATTTGCATTCTGATTCATTGTTATAGAGGCATATTATTCCGTTTCTGTGATAGGAACCTTTCGCTGTAGTTAACAGGCAATAGGTCGAAATAGACTACACTGCTATATTAACTGCAGTCACATAAAAGGTCACTTTGTTTAAAATATGATGGCATGTGAGAGTCTGTTCACTTCCTGCACAAGGTTGAGTCACTGATTTGATTCCAAGGCTTGGTCTCCTCACGCCTCGTGGCCGTATGCTGCACCCGTGGGGGACACCATATTGCTTGCGTATGATCTCGGCGTGCGCTGACTGTGTCAGAATAAACATGGTGCGTGAACGCCAAGAGAGACGGTTTGCTCAAGAATGTGCGATTTTTGTAGGACTACATCTCAGCGGGCCTGATCTGGCCACCCTTCGTCACTGATGATCATGTACAGCATATACACTCAGAAGATGGTATGAATGCACGCGCACGCGCACGCTTTCATACACACACACCCACACACACTCTGTCCTGGGTACTGTTCTGGCACAGACTGCGCTGTGGGAACAGAACTTGTCTCAATTTATCATGTCATCAGCTTTTACTTTTGTATCTGCTTTACTCTGGATGGCTTCAGGCTCTGCAAAGGAATCCTCTTTAATTAGGATTACACAGGTCATTAGCAAACCCAAGTTTTTTATGTGAGCCTCATTATTGGGACCATTTTTTGTGTTTAACTAAATTATTGATCGTGGTTGTGTCAGTGGAGTTGCTCAGTTTAGTTTGGTGACCCAAGCCACTTAGTTTAGACTTGTTTTTCTGGAAAGATTTGGCAACACTGTCTTAAAATCCTGCATCACTTAAGGGCATTTATAGAAAACTTATGCTGAAAATCCATTTATTTTCTGTTGCAAGGATGTAGAGGAAAAACGCAAGAGTTTGCAAACATTTTTAGGAGTACAGACTAGAATAGAGATGAAAATAAGGAATATTTAAAGTATAGAGAATGATTTATAAAAAAATATATATATATATATATATATACATAGAGAGAGAGAAAGAAAGAAAGAAAGAAAGAAAGAAAGAAAGAAAGAAAAGAGAAAAATACAATTTTTATAAAATAATTTTATTTATTATAAAAAATATTTAGAGTTTTTAGTTTAGAATTTTTATTTTAATTTGAATTTTAATTTATTAATCATTAACTACATTTTTGTAGTTTTATAAAAATGCCATTTATTATTTTATAGCTTCATTTAAAAAGAGATGGTCAAAATCATATTCTGATCATTTCTAGAGACTAGAATATTGCATTGTATATGTGGTAATATTGTATTATTTAATAATAATTATGATTTATATAATATAAATAATGGAAATATATCAGTAACATTAATAATCATAATAATAATGATAATTTAAAAAAATATATATTTTTGTAGTTTTATAATATTTAATTTTGTTGAGTTTATGGTTTTACTTAAAAGGGGAATTTCATCCTGACTATTTCTAGAGACTAGAGTATTGTAAGGTGCATATATTGTAAATTATTACCTAATTATTATTATTATTATTATTATTTAAATAATTGATTTTCTGTCAAGTAATATGGTTCATTAGATGTATGGCTAGCTGTTTATATTTGCTTTGCAATATATAAACTTTGATACATAATTGATGCATAATTCAGCTGGTGTGCATTCACAGGTGTATCAGATTTCAGATTGAATGACACTGTTACAACCAAGGCATTGTAAAACAATATATATCAGCTATTTTATGATAGTTTAGATTTGACTGTGACATCCAATCAGAATTCAGAGTTGGGATCATCTTTTTCATAAGATGACAGACAGGCAGCAGCTAGTGAGGCTGGGAAAATTTTCATCCAGCACCCGTACGATCAGCACTGGAGCTCCTCAGGGCTGCGTTCTCTCCCCACTGCTCTTCTCCCTCTACACCAATGACTGCACATCTAACGACCCCTCTGTCAAGCTCCTGAAGTTTGCAGACGAAACCACACTTATCGGCCTCATTCAGGACGATGACGAGTCTGCTTACAGACAGGAGGTTAAAGAGCTGGCAGTCTGGTGCAGTCTTAACAACCTGGAGCTGAACACGCTCAAAACAGTGGAGATGATTGCGGACTTCAGGAGAAACCCCCCTGCTCTCCCCCCACTCACCATCATGAACAGCACTGTAACGACAGTGGATTCATTCAGGTTCCTGGGCACCACCATCTCTCAGGACCTGAAGTGGGACACTCACATCGACCCAGCAGAGGTTGTACTTCCTTTGGCAGCTGAGGAATTTCAACCTGCCACAGGAGCTGCTGAAACAGTTCTACTCTGCCATCACTGAATATCAATAACTGTCTGGTTCAGCTCAGCTACCAAATCTGACCTCAGAAGACTACCGAGGGTAGTCCGGACTGCTGAGCGAATCATTGGTACAACCCTCCCCACTCTCCAAGAACTGTACTCATCCAGAGTGAGCAAATCACTCTGGACCCCTCACATCCAGCACACTCCCTCTTTGAACTGTTGTCGTCTGGTCGACGCTACCAGAACGGCCAGGCACAGGAACACTCTCTTCCCTCAGGCAATCCATCTCGTGAACACTTGACAATAATTGTGGAACACACACTATTTATACACTTATACACTTATTTATCTAACACACATACTTAGTCTACATTTCAATCTGCACATAATATACCTGTACATACAAAACCGTCTATTGTAATATACCTGTACATTACAATTGTCAATTTGTATATTGTTATTCCCTATTTTTTATTCTTTTATTATCTGTGTTTTTGTTCTGTCACTGTCATTCTGTTGCACTGTGGAAGCTTCTGTCACGAAAACAAATTCCTCGTATGTGTAAACATACCTGGCAATAAAGCTCATTCTGATTCTGATTCTGATAACATTGTTTAAGTTGTTTGTAATGGATGAGGAAAGACGTTCGTGTTGATTGTTGGAGGTGTGATGTGTTCTTCATGAGACACTTCAATGGTGGATCTTCATGCTCTCTACTCAGCCTTCAGAAAGTCTTAGCAAGACTGAAAGGAGAGAGTGAGAGTTGGATGGGGGTGATGTGTTGGACTCGTCTCAGTGAATAGATCCAACAACAGCCAAGCTTCCCCCTCCCCAAACTCCCTCATTATGAATGACCTTTCATGCCTTTCCTAATGCAGTGAGAGCCTCTCAAGGTGAGTAGAGTCATCGGTCTCTTAATGCTCCACTGCAGAACTCCACAATATAGACCTGCTTTAAAAATGCCATTGTGTGCAGAATTCAGCCAATATGAACGGAGGTCATCGTGTCTCCACCAATCACAGAGCGAGCTTACCGCTTCTCTGCACCTTCATGTGATTTAAGCCGCAGAGCCTCAGAAGAAATGACGACTCTGGGGCTGCAGCCATTAGCAACTGATGACTGCTGGGATTTGGAGACCAAAGCAATGATGTCCTTTTGGACACCTTGATTTATCCATGTTTCAGAACGGTCGATGTCTGCATTTATATAGATCACCTTACCAACAGAGCATTAACACACTCGCTTTAGGAAGTCAGTACACTGTGCTGCTGAAGCGAATAGGATTTCTTCAGAAATAGAAGTGTTTTTGTCTAGCAGAATCCGGTTTCTTTCATCTCCTTGTTGTATTTTTACTTTCACTGTAAAGAACAGCAATTAACTGGATCTTCTAAAATAAATGTGAACGGTGCCTATGCTAAAATCCCTAGAAATGGCTCAGGTCCCTCCTTAAATGTTTGTCTAATAGATAAAAACATTTCATGGTTTGGCCAGTGACTGCCAATGTAAATTCTACACTCTTTTGTGTAAATAAATTAAAAAGTTAACTTGGGCATCAAAATGGTATAATGGATATTCATTTCAGATTTTCTAAAGATTAGATTTAACATGATTAAATTATCATTTTTTAAAGATTAAGTTTAAATGAGCAGTTGATTATGGAAAAGGTACACATCCAATAAATATTAGATTAAATATAAATTAGAATATTAGATTAAAAAAAAAAAAAAAAACTAAAACTAAATCCAAAAATAAATTAGACATAAATAGTAAAATAATAAATTACAAAATTAGTAAAATTATAACTAAAATGAAACCTGAAAATACAAAAATAAAAGCTCATTTCAAATCCTAATAAAACCGTTAGGGGATTTTTTGAAATCTTGCACATAAATATAAACATTCCTAATAAAGAAAGAAAGAAACAGGTGTTTTTGTAGTTCTGAAGAGTGATGGTATAATGGGCTGTCGTCTCATAAAGATGGATCCAAAACTTGGGTTAAATATTTTGGGTTAAATATTTCCCCACAGTTCTTTTTTTCACGTTTAAAGTTGTGAGCATAAAAGGGAGGACTCTGGACAGTCGGGTCGAGGGAAGGGGGGTGTTTCATAATAGCAGGTCTTTCATTTTGCTCAGGAACTGATAGGATTAACTTTACTGCTTATAATGGAATATAGCATCTTCAGAGGCCCGTGCTTCTTAGGGAGAATGAAAGATTTCTCTGCCAAGACTATCAAACAGTCTTTATATACTCCACCATTGCCTGTTGCCTAGGAGACCAGTGTAATCCAAGTGCTTTCCCCCCTTTTCCCTGGCTCTCCTTTCCCTTTTTCACCCCCTCTCTCTGATTGGAGACTCTATTGGCTGGTGCCATTGAGCTGGCCTTCAGACGGACACAGCAGCTGTCAGGAGATGGAGATAAATCTGAGGCAAAGTGCTCTGAAACCTATTGATTTCTCCTGATTACGGAACATTTGGAAAGATAGACCAGTGCAGCCTCTTCTCCACGGAGCATATATGAATAATCTGATGCTCTCAGGATCACATATCACACCCTTTAAAGACGGATGTGGCCCTGTTGGAAGCTTTATTGTGTCTGAACGTACACATAGTACTCAAATACATCAGTTGAGAACGTAACTATTTCAGGGGTGCAACTTTTACTCATCAGTAGGTTTTTTTCACTTTCTTGAAGCTGTCAGAATGTCATATTCTCAAGAGAAACTGACTTTAGTCAGTTCAACAGTAGTAGATTTTCCTGCAGGGCTTGTGCCCTGCGATTTATGATGCTATGGTAATTAGAATTGATCGTCTTTGTTTAATCTGACACTTTCGCCTGTTCCTAAGAGACGAAAAGACACCCGCTTTTTTCAGGTATTTTAGCTAAATATAGGTAATATTTGAAGGGGAAAATGTATCACATTTTTTTTTCATGGGTTTCATTTTTCTATGTCCCTACAATATTAATAATACTATTATTATTGATAATAATGATTCATTTTTTTGTGGTTTCAATTCTTCTGTGTCCCTCTAATAATATTTATTTGATTAGATTTTTTCTTTACTAGTTGCTGTATTTTGCCTTGCTTCATTTTTTTTTTCTTCATTGCTTCCATCCTGTTCATTTCTTTTAACTCCCTTATTTTTCATTTCCATCAGAGCATCTATCGGACAGACCATTTAAGGATTGAATTTCATGGTGCAATTCATCTTTGTGGTTGGTCCAGGTATGGTTTTAAAACACGCTGATGGAAAGTTGACAGCTTAATTAGGTGGAGAATGTCAGTTTGTGCTAAGAATAAATGCATTCGCTGCTTTCAGAAGAAAATGGAATTTTTTGCTAGTAAAGACCTTTCCCTCCGGAAAAATATTACATGGCATGATACAACACTCCACAGGCCTACTATTCAGTTATTTACTGGAATAATTATATATAATTATAATGCAAATTATAATTAGTAGTTATTGTAATAGTAGTGTTTGCAGTAGTTTTTGTTACTATTGATATATTTTTTTATTATTATAACAATTTATTCTTTATTTAACCACTAGATTTTTATCGTTGCTGTTGTACCTCAGATTTTACTGGTCAAGCTTTAAATCATCGAGACATGAGTGCAAATGAATTGTGAGTCCAATAAATGTGCTGTTTATTTTGTTTGCTAAAACACTCCAAGGGTTTGAATTGTTTGACTTGCGCTGGTACAAATCTTTCCACTGAAGCCAAATACTGTGGGTAAAGAGCCGAGCACTCGCTCTGGGGTTTGCTGCAATCAATAGAGTGTGTTATCGTTTCTTAGCCCTTTTCAGGGGGAACCTAGTATTCAAGCTGAAAAAAATCTCATGGCAGCTTTTTGTTAAAGATATTTTGGCCCCTTCAAAAACACTCAATTAACTCAAAGTGATTAACAGCGGTCAGTAGAGACGACTGATTTCAGGGGTGTTCATGAAAATGAAACCTCCTGCAAAAGCGATGTCCGGTTTGTTAGTTTAGCGAAGTTTGAATACGTGACACACGGCCCAGACCAGTGTGTGTGTGTGTGTGTTACCTCAGGGCACACAGTATGACACTCTGTCAGTTATCTGAAGGTCATGACTATTGATTCATTGAGAACACACAGTCTGTCTAACAAAACAGCACATACTGTCCATCGCTTTGAAGTGTCTGAGTGAAAGGAAATGACTTTGACTTTACAAAAGCACTGTGATAGTCTACACTTTGTTCTGTCGTGGTGGTTTGCTGATTGTGTAAAGCTCTTGACAGTACAGGGATAACTTGAGCTGAAAAAATGGGGCTTAGTAACATGACACTGATTGTAGTCTGTACTAATGAGCCCAAGTAATTTTCCCCTGATATCACTTTCAAAGTGACATTTTGCTGTTTCCTCGTTTTCAGCAGGATCTGTCAGGAGAGCTAATTTATATACTAGGAGCGTTCGCTCGCCGTGCTGTTTTTTAAAATGCTGAGTTTGTCTAAGTGGTCTGTATAGCATATGTGCTAGCTGTAGTTTGCACTTCTTGGGTTTTTGATGCATTTTTTCTGCCCGTTTCACTTTAATGAGCTGGAGAATGTGGAGGTCAAGGGAATGCAGGTGGTCAGGTTCTCATTTCTTCCCTTGTACTGGACCAAACAAACTCAGCCTTATCTTGTAGCCAGAGCAATTCATTAACTCAGAAATTCACTAAATGAACATATTTGCCTTATTTGGCCAAGTAAGATGTGTATTTGTATTTAAAATGATTTGTAGCTTCAAAGTGACGGGAAATGTGAGCACTCCTTCATATTTCTCTAAACAGTGCCATTTGTACCCTGTTGACTTACAAAGCACATTCACACAGGTGTAAACGTGTTAGCTATTTATTCCTGAAGTATTGAATATGTAATCAAATATAATAATAATAATGATAAATATTAATATTAAATATTAATTAAAAATCTACATGTATTTAATAAATATTTCATTAATATATACTAATGATTATTTTATTTTAGATTTGATCAAATATTAATATAAATTATATTTTATGTGAGGTTTACAGTCTAGACATCATTCTAAATATTTTTTCCCCCACTTAGTTTGTAATCTGGGATTGCATAATCTGCAAAGAAAACATGTTCTTTGAACAAGAATCAAACAAGATGAACAGAAATGTCAACACTGCAATACTGACATAAAAAATAATAATTGTAGTAAATAATTTATATTATTGCATATTTTAAATATGATTAAATATGTTTATGAAGATTATATATTTTTACATATGAAATATATTAAATGTTTAATAAATATAATTTACTGTTGACTAAATAGTAAATTATTAATATTATAAAATGTTATGTCTGAATTACAGTATTAACATTTCTATTCATCTTGTTTGATTTTTTTTTTTTTTTTTACAGTGAGCTCAACATTGCATTCTGGAATTGCATAATCTGCAAAGGATACACGTTATGCTGCTTTAGAATTTAACTATAGCACACCTTTGATGCCTAAAAACACTAGGATTTGAAACATCTTAAGACGGCCCATTTTCAAGGGATAGAAAAAGTATTTGTATGCTCAGCCATCTATCATTGAATATTCATGATTTCATTCCTTCTTGATGATCTGATGTTTGGGATGTGAAGGAAATTAACATAACAAAGGGATGTATAGCTCAATAACTGATGTCCATAGATAGGATCCATACATTGAAATCCACACACCAGAATAACAGGCAATTAATCTGAGCTAAAAGGTAAAAGAAGTAGTACGCAAACACCAGTTTTCGCCACAAGACAGTGACAGCTGTACATATTTGACTGGTTCTGCTAGCCACCCTGGTCTTTATTGTTGTCTCTTGAGACGTTTAGATGGCTTTTCTTTTTCTGTCCTGACTATATACTCCTCTTCCTCCTCCACAGAGTATCGGAAAGGGCTCCCTGTGGTGCATAGACCCAGAATACAGACAGAATCTCATCCAGGCGCTGAAGAAGACGCCTTATCATCCGTATTCCCAGGTGTTCACCACGCCTCCCACCTCTCCTCAGGCATATCAAAGGTAGGCAAGCGGCCCACTGGACACATCGATCCTCAAACCTCAGCAAATGTCTCTCTCCCCTTCTGTGTTGCGTGCTTGTCCCTGTTGGTATCGGTTAGCAGCGGAACCCACGGGCGGCAGCGAGCTGAGCGGAGCTGTCAGAGCGAGACCCGGCGTTGGGTTCCGAACGGCTCCCTCGCCGCTCCATTTCATTTTGATCCGGCTAACAGGTCTGCGTGCTCCCAGCCACTCGACTGTGCAAGACAAAATAATTGCTTTACTGTAAAACTCGAACTGGCATATCGTCCTTAACAAAGGATATGGAACAAATGGGCGGCCAGCTCAGAGGCTAGAAAGGGAAAATGGAGATGGATGCTTTTAAAGAGATTGAATTAAAGCGGACAGCTCTAGTAAGAGAGATCGGCTGGGTTTCAGGTGTTGCTCAAGCATGGTGAGATGATTAAGGAATGAGGCGGAGAAGGGAGCCTTGCTCAGATGTTTTTGGATAGGGTTTTGTGACGACGGCCTGCATTTCTTTCTCCAGCAGCACATTGCTGCCTCATCAAGGCAGAAATCTCACAGCTCGACAAACAAATGCTGAATAAGGCCGTTCTTTAAAAAAAATGTACTTTTTTTTCTCCCAAAATGCATGTGTGCAGGAGGTGAAATTGCACTGTTGGACAAACTGCACAGAATACTGAGTGAAAATCATCACATACCTGATGAGAGGCTTTTTGAGAGGAATGATAATTGGTGTTATTTTATTCTGAGGTTTCTGATTATATCTGAAAGATTTTTCTAAACCTCTGCACGTGCTAAATCAGTCTTATTGAATAACCACCCTCAGGTATCAGGTACATGCTTTATATTGTTTGGATTATTATAGATTGCACAAGTTAGAAGTATTTGGTTAGAAGTTAACGTTGAGTGAGCTGTTATCAATGAAAACACACACACACACACACACACACACACATATACATATATATATATATATATATATATATATATATATATATATATATATACATACACACACACACACACACACACCCTTATATAAAAAAATATATATATATATATATATATATATATATATATCTATCTATACATATATATATATATATATATATATATATATATATATATATATATATATATATATATATATATATATATATATATATGTGTGTGTGTGTGTAATGTTTTTTGTTTTTGTTTTTTTGCTGTAACGGTATATGCTGTTACATAGTCCTTCTCCATTTTGTTTTATCAGATATATTTTTAATGTACTTCGAAATGGCAAATTTAAAAAAATATATATTTGCATGCATATATTTTCAGTAGGTTTTAGTAATAGTATAGTAAAATTTTGGGCCATCTTCAGTCAAAATATATTTATATTGTCCAAAGTACATTTAAAAAAAAATTGTATTTACCCAAAATATATTTTATATATTGGAAAGGTATATGTGCTCCTTTAAGTAGAAGTTTAATCTAATATATTGTGGCATTTAAAGGTTTAAACAATATATATTTTCAATTTACAAACACACCTTGATTGAGCATATATTTAAAATATATTGTGGGCAGAAAACAGAAAAAAATGTGTATGGGTATATCAAGACATTTTTAGCATTTTAAAGACCCTAGCGCTCAGAGCCATCCTAAAACTTATGGAATAATGTGCAAATTGCATGCCGCAGTCATTTTTTGGCTGTGTTTGTGCCGTTACCTGATTTGCATAATTCCTTTAGTGAATCACACGCTAAAACAGCGCAGACAGCATGTGCAAATAAATGACGCTATCAGTGGGCGCAGTTCATTCTTAGCGAATTCCCCTTCTGTATTGAGTGTTGCAGTCAGTTGTGTTCCGCTGATAATGTTGTGTGGGAACAGCACTGGGTTGGTTATTAGCACCAGGTGTTCAAAGACGTGGAGGCCCTGTGGGAAGAGGAGATCACAGAGGACGGTCCCTCTAGACTACACCTCTTCAAAACAACAGCCTATAACAACCTCACAATACTATTTTCAAAGACACACTCTTAAAAATAAACTTTCCAATTAGAACCAGAAAAGGTTTTACACCCTAATGCCATAGAAGAATCTTTTTAAGGTCCACAAATCTCTAGATTTTTCCAAGTGCTGCTTTAAAGATCTCAGGAGAGTTTAACTTGTTCTGTTTTAACAGATGATACCGATTCACAGATTTGAACTTTATAATGGAACATTAAGAACTTTCTTATTCTCCAAAGAACCTTGCAGCCTCAAAAATCTAAGGAATCTAATGCGGTGTTTACTTGCAGTGGAAATTGGGTGTGTAAAAATGAACACAAGAGGTACTTCTTTCAGTAAATGCTTTTTTAGCAAATCCGTTACTCTTATTGAATGAACTCTACCTCATCTAATTAATATTTATAAGGTGTTTATACTATGTTCCGCCCTCACATTTCAGATCGTTCTGACAGCCCTGGTGTAAGGTGTGTGTGTGTGTGTGTGAATAAGGTAGCAAAGATAGCACACTAGTGTTGGGCACACACAGGCTCGGCTTCCTCTCTCTCTGAGGCCAGATGGTGAATCTGCGTGTAGCAGTGTGTAATAAAGTGTTTATCTGGCCACTGCGGCTCTCAGGAAGCCGAATGAAGCTTTTTATAGCATTCCTAAGGTTCACACGAATCAGCTGAGTCATAGACTGACACACTCCTCTTTTCTGCTCAGTTTTTTTTTTTAACGCACCACTCTTTCATCTTTGCTGTTTTTGTAATCACAGCAATAGTGGGGAGATTATTAAATCCTGAGAGTAGTAAGCTGAGGGCTTCAGCTCTTTTTCAGGTTGTTGGTCAGGTAGACAGATGGGATGAATGCATAGTCTGTTCTGGTGATGTCATTATCAGTCCCTGTGGATAGGTATGTGTCCTTATTCGCTGCGGAGGGACGAGGTGATTTCATTTAAAGAAGGGAAAACTTGCAGAAAGCATCTTTTTCGAAATAGAATAGTTTGATCCATTTTGTAGACGCGCACGAAGTTCAAAACCCAAAGCTTAATTCTAAGCTCAAAATTCACTTTTATATGTTTTTTGAACATAAACACCCACCCTTGTACACAACCACCCTATAATGATAAAAAATAAAATAAAATAATCCCCATAAATCATAAGCAGTGTCTCAGAACAAGCCGTTTGCAAAATCTGTACAATGTGACGTCACATTGCACAGGCCCCGCCCATGACTGTTGATGGACACTGCTGTATTAGCAGAGACCCCGCCCTGAGTCAGCCGCACACAATCCGTCATGTTTATCTTTATGCTAGAGCATTTAAATGCTGATGTCGCTTAAAATACAGATCTAATATAAACATGCGATTTCTTTCCTAGCTGTTTACCTTCACCAACTTATGTGTTTTTTTTTACATAATTGTGTGTATTTGACATTTTAAGTGCAATAAGACATGAAAGAGAACTTAGATTAGTACTCACATGCCGTGCGACAGCTGCTTTCTGTGTGCAAGCTTTGGATGTGTGCGCTCAGAAAACTGTATATCAGAAGTTTTAATCAATATGGTTTAAAGCGCATGATTTCAGTGCGATAGACATGATAATCAAAACCAAACAGATGGTTTTTGGCAGAGTATCTGAGGTACATTCTGGAAAAGGGAACGGGGAACAGCAGCTCATTTGCATTTAAAGAGAAATGCACAAAAACATACTGTTTCTGCTTCCACTCAAAATAGGCATTTTCAAAATGATATTATAAATGATCTGTGGGGTATTTTGAGTTGAAACTTCACATTCTCTGGACACCTGAGACTTATATTACATATTGGAAAAAGGGGCATAATAGGTGCTCTTTAATCAAATTTCATTTAAATTGAGGCAGCAAAAAGTTTGGGGTCAATAACATGTTTTTTTGTTTTTTTTTAAGAAAGAATAAGAATATTTTTATTCAGCAAGGACACATTTAAACATTAACATAACATTTTACATCATTACAAAAGATTCTTATTTCTATTTCAACTTTTATTTCTAATCAAAGAATCTTATTACTGTGAATAAAAATCAATATAGTAATATTGTTAAAAATCAATATTACTACATCAATATTATGCAGATTTACATTTTTAACACTAATAATAATAAGAAATGTTTCTTGAGCATCAAATCAGCATATTAGAATGATTTCTGAAGGATCAATACTGGAGTAATGACTGCTGAAAATCCAACTTTGCCATCAAAGGAATAAATTACATTTTAAATTATATTAATACTGAAAACAGTTACTTAAAATTGTAGTAATATTTAACAATATTACTGTTTTTACTGTATTTTTGTTTAAATACTGTAAATGCTACCTTGGAGAGCAAAAAAAAAAAAGTTTTTAGTGTACAGTAACTGGTTATAAGTCTTGTGTGAAAGTTCTGAAAAGTTTAAAAAGCCTCAGAGTTTGAAGGTTTTTAGACCTTATGAATATATATTTCATCATATTTAATAAATTAACTTTTTGTGGATGTAGAATTAAAAAAAACACTTTTCCAAAATGCATTACATTACACTAAATACCTCTTCCTTTCATTCCGAATTCCGATTCATTTGCAAAATTCTATATAGAATTTTGTGATTGAGGACTGCTTGTATGCCCTCAAAGTACTGTAATTTTGACTAAAGTAATCAATGTAAATGCAAACATAATAGTCTTACAAAACAGTAGCAAAAACATCTTTCGTTGCTGTCATGACAAATCAAAATCAGTTTAATAAGGAAGAGGTTCCATGTTTGTATTGTTTGTCATGTTGTTGTGTACACTGTGTAAAGGTCACTGAGAGGATGGTAATGCTGTGGTTTTGGTGCAAGAAACCTTGACTAATATTAAATGGCTGCATGTGGGCTCAGGTAGACAAACATTCCTTAACATGCTCGGAGAGTTTGAGAGACATGACAAGAACGAGAGTGCTGGAGGAACAGCTGGGCCTTGGAGTTCACCAACACGAGTTTGCCCTTGCGAGGTTATTAGCGTGATGGTCGCCATAGCAACAGGAACGCCTCCATGGTAACACATAGCCGAGACAGGTGCAGTTGCATCACAGGGCTATTTGTTGCCTGGCAAAAGGACAGGCCATTAGCGCTCGAGAAATACACTAGCGCCCTGGAAACACGCAACTCTCCATAGCAACCGCAGATGGCTTGGAGCCTATTTTAGGGTTTTCTGTACCTGCTTTTGTCCGTCTTCATAAAAATTCGTGGATGCGTGAATTATCGGAGATGACAACTGGAGGTCCAGTTGCTTTAGGAGATTCATTTTAAATGAAGCCCTGAAAGAAAGAGAATGAGGGGAGGAAAAAAAAAATGCTGAATGCACCGAGAGTGACATAGTTCTCATTTTTAATAGTTGTCATTTCAGCCCGTGGGTAAAAACGCATTACTAAGAAAACAAATTCAATGTACAAGCTGATGAAAAGCCCCAGTCAGGTATTGTCTTGTTTAGCTTCTTTCTCTCCCAGACTTCTAGTTTATTTGTGTGCTTCGGCCCCCACCTTTCCTGCTTTCAAGTCTTCTCAGTAACACTAAATGACAAGATCGCCCACTTTTCCACGCTTTCTCTAATGGCCGGTGCTGTGAATGATGGGGCTTCCATATCTGGCAGAAACCCTTGGATCTTCTCCGCCTATAAAGTTCAGAGATATATTAGCTTTTCGGCAGCCCAGACTGATGAACCCTCCAATGGAACATGTCACATGGCTCTTTGATTAACGTAGGCATGAGAAGAACATCCTTTGCAAAGAGAAGGTTTGGGGGCGGTTGAGGTATTTTGAGTGTTTAGTGCTTAAGTTCATTTAGCTTATTTAGCTTCTCTCATAACCCCTTTTGTCGTCTCTTTAGGTGATTTAGAGAAACAAAAAGGAGGTTGTGGAAGATTGTGGCTTTTTTGGGTGGCGGTAAGCAGTCATTGGAAGCGCGTCTGTGGACATTTATTGTCTTTGAGGTATTTTTGTTCTTTTGGAGGTTTGTCAACAGCCTGCCTTTTTCCTGTAAAAAGTCCATGGAAAATATTCAGTCTGGTTCCACAAGCTGTTTTTTTCTGTGCTCCAAAACCACTTCCCTCCAGCTCTGATTTAGTTGTTTGTACAGATGAATCTCGAATGGCAAATACACTTTCTTTGAGTTTCATCGTCTACACACTTAAAAATAAAGGCTCCAAGGGTGGTTTTGTAGCAATGCAATGGCAGAACCGTTCGGGTTCTCTGAAGAACCTTTCAGTGGGCAGTTATTAAAAGAGCCTCTTTTTTTTTTTTTTTATTAGTGTGAAGAATATTTTAATAGTCTAAAGAACCTTTTTCCACTAAAAAGAACCTTTTGTGGAATTGACAAGTTCCACACTCTTAAAAGTAAAGGTTCCAAAAGGGGGTTTCCCAGTCATGGCATAGAAAAAAATGTTTTTGGTTCCCCAAAGAACCTTTCAGTGGACAGTTCTTAAAAGAGCCATTTTTTATTAATGTGAAGAATATTTTTTAATGATCTAAAGAACTTTTTTCCACTATAAAGAACCTTATGTGGAATTGATAGGTTTCACACTCTTAAATATAAAGGTTCCAAAAGGGGTTTTTCAAAGTCATTCCATAGAAAAACCATTTTTTGTTCCCCAAAGAACCTCTCAGTGGTCAGTTCTTAAAGGAATCAGTGTGAAGAACATTTAAAAAATCTTTTAAGAACCTTTTTTTTTTTCGCTGTACAAAACATTTTGTGGAATGGAGAGGTTATATGGATGTTACCACACCTGCATGTTTTCAGGTTTAGGAATTCGCCCGGGTTTAGGAAGTCTGCGAGATTCTGCTCCGAAATTCCTTCCACTAATTGTGTGTGGCATTCACAACCCTCTGGCCCCGAGAAAGCCTTCATTGTGAGCCGTGAGCCCGGGCGAGAGCAGTTCAGATTTCACATGAACAAAAGTTAAAAACCTCAAGGCGAGAAGTAACCTACAGGGGAGAACCAGTGCTGGCACCAATTAGACTTTAGATTAGTTAAAGAGGATTGCGATTGTAGGGGTAAAAGGAAAATGTTGTGGGCGATAGGATTTGAAATGAGATTATAGAATCAAGTGAAAGGAGGTAAGCTTTGTTTAAAAATGAATAACCCAGGCCTGCTCCTGATGGAGATGGAGAAAGCGGCTGTTCCTTGAAAGGTGTGAGTGTTTGCATTAACAGAGCAAACAGATAAAGCACGCCAGATTAAAAATAGATGGGGTATATACCCAGCAAGACTCCAGCCGGTGGCACGTGTGTTTTACATTCAAACATCCAGCAAGGGCAAAAGAGCGCCCTTCCCCATTGATGTTAACATTTTTGAAAATGCTCTGATGGTCATAGCCACACCACCAGAGCCCTGAAGATGCAGGTTTTGGCTCTCATAGCTGGCGTTAACATTTGATTAAAAAGCATTTCAGCTGAAGGAGCGAGCCACGTTCCCACAGAGCAGGTTCAAAGAGGTTCCGCTGGAGCCGGTCGGGGTCGTTTCCGCTTAGATTACCAGGATATGCATATGCAGGCCGAGGTAGCGGCTCTGTTCTGTTCCAGGCCCTGTACCCTGATGTATCCCCTCCCCCTCCACCCCTCAAGTGCTGTTATACAACAGGTTTTAAATAGATTTTTACATGTTTTGAAGAAAATGAGGGGTGCTTGCCCATGCAAAACTTACTGGCATAATGCTAGGACACGGCTCAACAAAAAGGCTGGCCCAGAGTGTAAGAGCGTTTCCCTTTTTTTTTTAGCCTAGTTGATGGAAAATTCATTTTGGTCATCGCTGTATCTAACATTTATTATATACATGCATTTTATGCATATAAAATATCTATTTTATGTTTTGTTTTTAATTCTTAATTGTAAATTATTTTGTTGTATTCATTATTTTGTTTAGACAATATATATATATATATATATATATATATATATATATACATTTATATATTTATAATTGTACAGTATATACATACATTATACATACATACAATAATTTTTAAATAAAATACATAAGTAATATATAACCATTAAAATATCAATAAAGTAAAGTTGTAAATGTATTTTATTAAAAATAATGATATATATTGTTCATGTATATTATTTATTTTGCTTCATTCATTATATATTTTATTTTGAAATTATATGTATAGTTTTATATTTAATATATATGAGTTTATATATTTAGTTTTTATATTTTAATTGTAAATTGATATAATTTATTTTATAATTATGTGTATATATACGCTGCGTGTGTGTGTGTACACATACAATAATTTTGAAATATAATACGGAATATATGAAATATAACAATTTAAAAAATCAACAAAATAAAACTGTACATTTATTTTATTTAAAATTTTAAATATATACATATATATATATATATATGTATGTATGTGTATATATGTATATGTATATGTGTGTATATATATATATATATATATATATATGTATGTATGTGTGTGTGTGTGTGTGTGTGTGTGTGTGTGTGTACATTACATGTACAGTTATATGATTATATATACATTTTAATTAGAGATATAAAAATAGTTTTATATATAATTGTATATACAATTATATGACCATATATACACTTTTAATTTAAATTTTAATTAGATACTTTTTTTGTGAGCCAGTAATGTGTTGGAAAGGAAGTAGAAATCTGAACTACTTGCCTGATTGGGCAAGTAGAAAAAAAATCATTACTCTTGAGACCTGTAGGGTGTTTGCCATGGCATTGCTAAGGTGATCTGACTGGTTGCTAGATTGTATCTCATTGTCCCAAGGCCAAAGGGTACACCCCAAGTCTCTGATTTTCCCTCCTTTAATTTAGATGATCGTCTGCCAAGCAACTAACTATATGATTTACTGTATCATTCGTGCCTGTAGCACAAACAGTTTTGCACTTAAGTTGAATAGGAGTTTTTTCAAATCACTAACATTGACTGTGAGCAACAGTAATAGTTCCTTTAGTCAAGAACAAGAGCGGCTATTGATACAAGGCCACATCAGGCCTCATGGGCTCAAATTCCATCAGCAGCTGTTTGATTGTTCCCTTCTTTGAATGTGTTAAATTATACTGGCGAAACCATGGGCCAAATAATTGCAGCGGGAGATCTCATTTCTTTTTATTATGTTCAGAGAGTGGAGGGCACATAATAACATATAAATAACGTAATATCATAAAAGCTTTCCTGCTTTTTTGGTTCGGTTCTTACAGCTGATTAAAAAAAGGACCTGGGTCGTCTATCATGAGGCATGCTGTGTCCATGGCAACACATACCGTAGCTGTAACCCGATACAAAGCATATGTGCATTAGGAGTATAAGCACTGCTCTTGACTGCTAAAGAGATGCAAGGAGAAGCAGAAAGAGGGAAAGATGGCACGGTGAACCCAGCACCGCGGGGACCTTGATCTTTCTTACTGTTCTTCAGCCAGCAGTCTTTCTTTTCCTGTGAATACCTACGCCTAACTGTTTAAATCAACAAAAGATTTGCTCTTATTTATTTGTAGCTTAGTGTGTTTGTAAGTGAATTCAGATCTTTTTCGTCTGTGTTTTTATTTCATTAGAATATTTTGGTACTGCACACTTTTCCTTCTTAAATAGTAAGGATACATATTTGTTATAAATTCTTGTAGCCAGACTTTTGACTTATAATTTTTATATAATTTATCTCATTTATATATTTAAATAATTTCTGTATAATGATAATATATACCATATATTTATATAATATATAATTTCTGTAATAATAAGTACATAAAATATAATATAAAATAAATAATATAAATAGTAAACAGTTTGCATACAGTATTAATTAATAATCAATTATCGAATATAGATATGTAAAACATTATAAATATTAAAATATTGTTTTAAAAATACTATAAACAATATCTTTTTGTATCTTTTATATAAATTTTTTATGTATTTTATATAATATAAATATATTAGTGCTGTCAATCGATAAAAAAAACAACAACAACTAATTAATCGCACATTCTTTTCTGAAATTAATTGCAATTTATCCCACCTAACATTAAAGTTTTTAAATATACTTCTATATTGCAATAATTTCACATTCAATCTTCAAATTAATGTACAAACAACATATTTTTTATATTTGTTTAATGGCATCTTTTTTA
Source organism: Onychostoma macrolepis (assembly GCF_012432095.1). Lineage (NCBI taxonomy): Eukaryota > Metazoa > Chordata > Actinopteri > Cypriniformes > Cyprinidae > Onychostoma > Onychostoma macrolepis. The sequence goes on from NC_081171.1 coordinate 8,609,509, forward strand.
TGACTGAAGGCCAGTATCGCTGATACCAAGTAATACTGATTTCCCTATAAAAAATTTCCCCCTAATATTTAACCATTGACTATAGCCATTAAACATTACATTATAATTAAGAGCTATCAATTTTAACATTTATTAGACTTTAAAAATAACTTCTAATTTAAGTGAACTTAAAACAATCTTCACATAAACCCATTATAATAAATGTTATATTTAGTTAGGCTACCTGTGCCCCTCAGCAGAAATATACAGAAATTGAATAAAGTTATCAAACACTAAATTCTAAACTAAATACAGATACATACTTACCACTATATAAAAGTTATTGATTTCCTCTTTTTTTCTTTTATTCTTCATGAACAGGCATCATAGCAGCTGATTATTAGGTTGTTTTTGGCTGCTATTTCTTTTAAGAGCTGCCGCTGCTGAACGTGACGCGGATCTGACACGCATCGTATTTTGAGTTGAATCGAGTGTGTTAGATGAGGGAGACAATGCTGGGCTGCTCCAGGACAGTTTTGAAAACCATTTCAGAGACATTTTCTTAATGTAACTCGTATATAACATATTACATGCACGCACAGTTTTAAGGCAGCTTTAATCGCCTTTTTGGTAACTTCATGCCTTAACTGACCACGACATTGCATGCAAGTAGTTTATTTCATGCTTTGATAAGAATTGATACAATTGATACAGTTTCCATGCTTGTTTGACTTGTGCCTGCCGCTGTAGTGAAGCTGGAGCGTGTGTCTGAAACGTCTCCAGATTTATGTGATCGTAAAGACGTTCTGTGACTGAATAAAGGTACTTCTTGTCAAGAAAAAACAGACAGAAACAGCAGTTATGAGTGGGGTGGCCAACCCTAGGCTCCGCCCCTGCGTTAACGGCGTTAAATAAATTTAACGCGTTAAACTGAAAAAATGAACCGCCTGCATTACCGCGTTAATTTTTATATATATATTAGTGCTGTCAATCGATTAAAAAATGTAATCGCGTTAATCACAGTCACGGGCTGTGATTAATCACGATTAATCGCAAATTTAAAATACTAGGATTTACCTGTAAATGTGTTGAAAAAGAAATCCATGAGACTAGTTTAAGGAAACGGAACCTTTCACACTTCCGCCAGGTATGAGACATAATCCTTATTATTCTTTTATCATTATTCTTTTGTTTTTATTCAGCCATTATCAGCCTTTATACTGGCAATAAAACGTTTACCAAGCCACATCGCTTCAATCCCAGTATACATTTACCCAACTATTATCAAAAGTATTTCTAAATAAATACAACAAAACATTTTCTTGCAAACTTATGAAGTATTATGACAAAATGTATTATGAAGAGGAATTGGACCTGTTTTGCAGCTGCATTAGAGCTAACATTAGCATCATGCTACATAAGACAATTTATGAGATGAATGGTACACTTTTACTCACAACTCACTTCAAACCACCATCGAGTGTTTGTAATAACTTCCTTTTGCGATCACATGTGGAATTTGGTCGTTTACTGTTGTTAAAATATGCTATTTATAACCTTTTATATAGCTGCACAAATTAGTATTTCAGATGTACACATTCAATCTCAAGAAAATCACATACAGACCATATCCTATCGTAATCGTGTGTTTATTATCTTATATAATCTATAGTGGCTGTTGTCATGTTTATTTCTGCTGAAACTCACGTTGTTTGTGATGTTACAACCGCCTCTCCGTTCTTAAGTTGCCAGGGATACATTCCAAGTATAATACACATTAATAAAAGGATCTATTTTAATTTTTATTTGTCTATATACACTTTGAGCGGCCGCGGTGCATTATAAAAGTAGCCCAAAAAACCGCAAACCACGGTAATTTTTTCCCGCGACTGTATTTTCAAAATAGTCCACTTGTGCCGTTGCCCTGGCAACACTGTGCTGTACCCTCATCACACAATGATAGATAACCTTCCGCGCTGCGATGACGGGAAGAAGTTGGGGTCAAACCTTATCAAACGATTAATCTGCGTTAAAAAAAATATTAACGCGTTAAAATTTTTTTATTAATCGCATGCGTTAACGCGTTAACGTTGACACCCTTATATATATATATATATATTTCTGCCTTTTAGAACTCAGCTTGCAAGTCTTCAATGCAAATATCTTAATCAGCAATTAAATTCATAGTGGTCTTTTTTTAAGTTACACTGTACAAGTTTCTGATTTTTGTGGAGTGAATATTTTTATACTGTTCTGATTTTAGTCTCATTTATTGTGGTTATAAGGAGCAAAAGTAAATGTATTTGTATTTAGTTTGACCTTTTTGCTTGTTTTAAGGTACGCTGTGTTTTTTTAAATTAATTTATAGGGATCAGAACTGGTGGATCCTTACATTAGTAATGACTGCGTGCTGTACTCAGGTGTAAGGTTAGTGAAAAAATCTCAAAGTTGAAAGTTAGAGATGTTTCAGTTGCTAGGCGACTAGTATGCTAATGAAGATGTTCGTCTCAAGCTGCGTCTGAGCTGTGCGAGATATGTTTTAATCACTCTCAACGGGAAAAAAGAGGGAAAAAAATCAAACACATTCTGACGGAACACTGTAATTAATGGATCCGTAAAGAAATAGAGAGGTTCCATTACTTCTCACACTAAATTATCCTCAATTGTCAGGGCAGATACCTGAAGTCTGACAGCCCTGCGCAGATTAGCAAATGTGAAGTGGCAGTGCTGTGTGTATTCGCTTTGGCACACAGCCTCTTGACGCTCGGAGATGCCACGCACTGTAGAGCACTCCTTCATCGGAAGAGGTCCAGAGCCAAAACAGCCCTGTCAACCCGCAGTCTTGGGCTTTTAAATACACCATGTAGACAAATGTGCTCAAAGCCCTGTGCCACCTCTGTTTGTTCTAATTCTCAATTAGTTAATATACTCTAAGAAGATTAAGAAGGGGGAGATGACAGAGCCAATGTCTGCACATACTGAATCTACAGGGAGGCAGAAAGTGGATAGAGGGCTAAATTGAAGATTAGACTGCTCCTGATTAGATTTGTGAAGCTCACAGTGAGTGCTGAGCGAGACAGTGAGACGGAGGAGGAATCGTACGCAAGCAGATAATTGATAGAAACTGAGCAGCTAATCCACGGAAAAAAAAAAAAAATGCGTAACCTTTGAAGCAAAACATATTCAGATCAGAAGGAACTGTCAGAAAACAGAGACGTGGATAAACCATTTCTAAACTCTGTGGGAACTGCTAAATGTGAAACCATGCTCCAGTACTTCACAAATCCCAAACAAAAAGGTCAGGAAATTCATATTTGCTGTCACAAATGATCAGTGATCAGTATGGAGCATGAAAAATCATGACTAAATGGAGGAAGATTGCATTGGAGGAGATGAAAAAGATAAAGAGAAAATTCATGACTGAATTTGGGAACTTTGATCATATTTGAAGCACTCATATTCTTCACAGATGTTCTCAAGTAGTACATTTGGTCAACATTTATTACTTTGCAGTTTACATACTGTTGCAACACTTACAGTAGTTTATCTTTTCTATTTTTATCATGTATATTATTTTTAATATATTTTTATATTTATTACATGTATATGTTTATATATGATTTAAATAAATTATTTATATAAATTTATATATACTGTATACATACATATATACATGCGCACACATACGCACACACATATATATATATATTTAATTTTTATATTTAGTAATAATATTTAGATTTTTAGTAATAATCAAAAATGATAAAACAAATAATAATCAAAAATATCAAAGTGTAATTATACAATGTTATGTAGTAATAAAATTTGTTTCTATACTGATTGTATAATGTAATATCACTATTTTTTATATGTATACTTAACATTTTTTATTAATACAACAATGGTTACATTTTATTATAAAATAAGTACTAAATTTATCATATATTATTTGATTTATTATACTAATATGTCAAATAATATACTGAACCGCGGGCATCTGAGTATGATGTTGTTTTGTAACAGTGATCTGTTGTTCCTTACATTCTTCTCAGATACCTTTTGAGTTGTACACACATCCTGTCTCACACCATCACCTGTTGACCTCCTTCTCCAAAGGATGTCCATGATCACCAAGAAAAATCAATAGCTTTTATATGTGAGCAATCCTGAAGTCTGATTCTTGCAGCCAGCAGAGTAACTTGCTTTTTTCCTGTTCATCACAGGCATATTCTAATGTCTATTTTCAGGCATTTTATAAAACCCATAATACAAAACAAAACAAAAAAAAAAACTTTCCTGCCTGAGTGACAGCATAGAGCGCTGACATGGTTTTCCTGATCGCTCAGTTCATTTGTGCCAAAAAAAAGGTCTCACCAGTCGGGGCTGTGTAATTCAGCTGAAGAGTTCCCGCTGTGTAGCTGCATACTGAAGTCTGCAGCACCATCACCTGAGACGGCCTGTCATCTCACCACCAGAAAGTAATGATTAAAGCTACGAGGGCTCAATTTGAAAGAGGATGTAATGACTATGTTGCTGCATAGTCACATCTCAACATTGCATAAGCCTCCATGTTTTGTTTACTTGGTCAGAAGCTGTTTGCTGGTTCCTGGGGCAGAAGTACTGTAGTTCCCATAAAAAACACCTGCCATCGTACCCAAAGTTTACTACTTGGTTGTTGAATGTTTACTAGTTTTAGCCTAGTTTTTTTAGAATTTAAATTTTTTTTAAATTTAATAATTTATTACACTTTTGATTAGCTGTTACTGTAGCTCCTTCAGCTGACAAATCACATGGTAAAACCCTGTAGAAAAGTTTTTTGAAATTCATCTTATTATAACACTTGAAGGGACAATTTACCCCAAAATGAAAATTTGCTGAAAATTTACTCACCCTCAGGCCATCTTAGATGTAGATGAGTTTGTTTCTTCGTTAGATCAGATTTGGAGAAATTTTCCCCAGTGGATCCTTTGCAGTGAATGGGTGCCGTCAGAATGAGAGTCCAAACAGCTGATAAAAGCATCACAATAATCCACACAACTCCAGTTCATCAATTAATGTATTTTAAGTGAAAGTCTACGTGTTTGTATGAAACAAATCCATCGAGATGTTTTTAAAGTCAAATGTCTTGTCTGAATCAGGAGTGAAATATGCACAGATATAAATATAAAGGTGGATTTTGATGTGAAAGGACAACAGAGGCTTTTTCACTTAAGGAAATTTATGGATTTATGATCAATGGACTGGGGTTGTGTGGATTATTGTGGTGTTTTTTCAGCTGTTTGAACTCTCATTCTGACGGCACCCATTCACTGCAGAGGATCCATTGGTGAGCAAGTGATGTAATGCTAAAATTATTTTTTTTTTTAAAACAGCCATGCATAATCAGACAAACATCTTTGGTAATTGCATAGCTACTTGGGCTGTTTTCTAAATATTTTATTTGAAAACATGTAGCTTTGCTCCTCTCTAGCTGCATAAGTTAATGTTATTAATGTAAAACTGGTATAATATGATCTCATAACTTGATTACTTGAACTGTGATCCTGTATTAATTTATGATTATGATTAATTTATGAACGTAAAAATTGGCAGAAGCTACAGTCACCATGGTAATTCTTTGTGGATATGCGCTCTCTCTGTCTGTCGCACTCTCGCTTTGTCTGTCTTTTGGCACTGTTTATCTCTTAAAATATCTTTCATGCCGTTTCACTGTCTGTTTTTCAGGATTGCAGTCCATCTGTCAGTTGTACATCATCTGTTTGTGTCACTTTCTCATCATTCTCTCCACTGTGTTTTCTTTACAGTATGTCCAGTCCTCCAATTTGGCCAGGAAGTCCCTTTTACAGAAAAAACAAGGGAGTCCTGCTACAAGGTAGAGTGACGTGTCTTACCGTATTTACACACTTTGAACCATTTTGTCCTTAATGTGTCGTTGATTCCACTGACAAGTGCTCTTTATTTATTTTACCCGCATCAGTTCTACTACGAGAAGGGATCTTGGTTTATTTGCATGCTCTTTAGATGAGCCTTTCCATCAACAAAAGGCTCATATTCATTTGTACCTGGCTAGCTCCTAAAGGAATTAGCTGGGTGGGTGTTTATTTGGTTTGTTTGCCCTGGTTTATAAAGAGCTGCTTCAAATCTGAGACTGTTTTTCTTCACTTCTTTTCAATGTGGTATTTGGATCCTGCCAGCCTTTCAGTTGTTTCCTCTCTCTGTCTCAATCTGTAATCCTGAGAAATTTTCCCCTCAGTTCTGACGTGCAAGTCCTTTTCCTTATTGTTGAACAAACTTGTTGATGTGTAAAGTAGTCAAAGAAAGCTAAATGGATAGAATGAGACAAATGATTGACTGGCCTAAACTTTGTTCCTTAACCCTGTATGGTATGGTGCATCCATATGGCTTTCATTTACTCTCTTTTTACAGAAAAGGATATAAGGTAATATATTGGAAATAAAATTAAAATGCTTAAAGTAACAGATAATATGCTGCTTTCATATGTAAGAGTTCCAATTATTGAAACATAACATTGAATTCATTATTTTGAATTTTTCTTAAAATAAAAGCATTTTTCATATGGCAACATTATGCTTTCTTGAATTTTCCTCTTTTGAATGAATGGTATTTAATGGTAATATTGTGAAATATTATTACAATTTAAAATAACCGTTTTCTATTTTAATATCATTTTAAAATGTATTTCTTTGATGGCAATCCTTAAAAAAAATCATTTTAATGCACTGATTTGCTGCTCAAGAAACATTTCTTCTTATTATTAATGTTGAATTCAGTTTTGGTCACTTTTGATTAATTGAATGTGTCCTTGTTGTGTAAAGTGATTAATTTTTTAAAACTTGAACGGTAGTCTATAAAATATTCCACCATTAGTCTGTAATGTGTACCATACAGGGTTAATGCTTGTTGCCTGCCAAAAAAACAAATTGTTTTGTACACAGAACCCTTTTAAAGTTGAATCTACGATAGCAAACCTTTTAAAACTGGACCTCGTGGCTGTTTCCTTGCTTATTTTAATAATGGCTGCAATGAAATGCCTTATTACACTCATTAGCCTCAGCAGGCAGAGGATTGTATGGGTTGCTGTGCACTTTTCCTCAGTATCTCGGTAACAGTACCAGTGTTTTTAGTTTATTTAGTCAATGCAAAGTAGCAGTAAGTAACGTTTTAAAGATAATAGACTTCCTATTTGTTGCATGTGAATTTTGTTGCTTTTTATTGATAGAGATGGTGGGTTAGGACAGGAAGTTATGCTTGGAATCACATGCCTGGTTCATGTGCGTAAAGCAAAGTCGCAGTGAACCAATCCACCTCTTAACAGTTTTATTCAATTTAAGACCAATGCCTACTGTGGTCCAATGATACAAACGGTTGACTTATTGACATGTCCGGAAGCGGTTCTTTAGCCACCTAAATGAATTTGCATTCAGCGCACCTAAGATGTGATCTACATTTAATTTGACTAGAAATGAATTCGCGCCAAACTCTGAAGACATTGACCGATGGCTTGGATTGTTTCACTTGAAACACTTGATATTCTTGTCTTCTTATGTTCAAATCTCTCCTTAGTATGTGCTGGATTCCCTCCACATGCATACTCACGCATGTGAATCACAGCAATCAGAGATTTAATTAACCTGGTGGCATTTAAAGCGGCACACTAATGGAAGTGCGGTGTGAGAGCTGTTATTATAAATATGTTTTTCATCCGGGGTTGCTTGTGTGACACTCACAGCAGTCCAAAGCCCAGCAGACAACAGCACCACAGCAGTGCAACTTTAGCTGCTCACTCGCAGCCTGATCATTATTTTGCTTTTTTACATAAACCCCTGCACCATAATGAGTATCTGATGTGTGCGAATGAGTGCCTAGTTATATATAATCGGTTATATATCATCACCCTCTTAAACATGCTTAAATGACAGAGAAAATCACAACACACCCTCTCGAAGAGGGGCTTTTGAGTGCTGCATTGAGGTGCCGTGCAGGCAGCGACTTGTTCGGTATAATTGGCAGTTAGCTGTGTGTTTTGTAAACTCTTTTGTGGCTGTGATATTATCTGACGCGTGGGGAGGCGACAGCGATACACCTGCAACGGCTGCCACATTTGTAGGAGGGACATCTGCTGAGCTCAGAAGTGCTAGCGCACACTAACGCACATTCGCATGTACTGCGCCCTTCGCATCCTTCTTTCTCAGATATCCCATTAAACATTAAAGTGAAGTTTTCTTCTGCTTGTCAAGGCCCTGTCTGTTGCATAGCTATTGAAACATTAGTTAGATCTAAGATGCTAGCTTGATATAATTAGCCATTTTAGAGGAAGTTTTGAAAAGGCAAAAAAAGTTATTAAGGCTAAATAATCCTTTTTATGAGAAAGATGGATTTGGAATGGGTTCAACAAAGGCTGGAGAAGAAAGTGCAAGCCAGCTTCATTTCAGAGATAACATTTTTCAAGGAGGTTTTGTAACAAATACTGAACGAGCACTGGAAAGCTAGCACTGGTGTCTTGCTAAATAGTTGAAATGTCTCTGAGGATCCTGGGAGTGACACTCAAGACTGTGTTTGGAGATGATGTTTGAGGGAGTGACAGGCAAATGAGCTGTTTAGTGTTTATGCGGAACGTGATTGACTTGCATCCTCAGATATCATTTGAAAAGTACAAAGAGACTAAAATATTTAGATTTGTGTGTTCTTATACTCTCTGAGATGAAGATTTGCAGTGACTAGCTGCAGGTCTTTTGACTGTGGCTTTTATTGGTGACAGGTCGATCACTGGCACATTGTCAGTCATGGCAGCCCACAGGTCATTTAGTTTCAAAATGGCTTTCTTTGAAGTCTACTAGAAACTTCATAACATGTCATAAATTGTAAGCGAGTGTGAACACAGATTGGGGGCATATGTAGCCTAGTCGGTAAAGTCAACTGGAACTTCAATTTGCATCCCATTTTAAGTCCATAATGTAATGTATTTCTGGGTGAAACATTATATTCCATGTAGGGCCATCAGGAATTGATTGTATACTTTGGAAGTTTGTTAAAACAATGGCCACCCTAATAAATAAATATACCGACATGAAGTATTGATTTAAGTGAGAAGGAAATGGAATCAGAATAGTTATTTGCATTTATTTAATCAAAAAGTCAAAAACAACAATATTGTCAAATATTATTATTATTAGATTTTTTTTTTTTTCTTCTTCAGAAATCATTTTAGTATGCCGATTTGGACTCAAGAAAAATTCTTATTGTTACCAATGTTCAAAACAGTTGTGCTTTTTTTGTGTAAATCTTAATTTTTTTTTTTTTTTTCGGAATTATTTGATAAATAGAAACTTTATAGCATTTTTTATAGCCACCTTTATATGTTATAATGGTTTTAATATGAAAATGTTTAATATGATTAAATGTTTTCCCCCTTGTGGCATAAAGTATCAATTTCTAAAAAAAACAAAAACAAAAAAAAAACATACTCACCCCAAACTTTTGAATAATACTGTAAGGATGCATTTATGTATTTTATTTCATTAAAAAGTTGCATGTAGCATTATTCTGTCCATTATTCAAGCGAAAGCTTGTGTGCTGATCCTGCACACTGGTGGTGTGTATTAGCACTGTGACAAGTGGTCCATATCCAGCCCTCTTATTGGATTTTAACAGACTTTTTACCGACGGAAAAGACAAGCACAGAACCGCACAAAGACCAAGAAGTTCTAAGAACTATTTAATAAGGCATTACCAGTGAGATTTACTCCTTCAGTTTCACTGCAAAACTGATCATTGCTTTCTCTCTCTCTCTCCCTCTTTCTTTCTTTCTTTCTGTCTCTCTCTCTGTTATTTTCTCACACTCTCTCACAGCTAAGCACCTCTCACCTCTCGCCCAGTTACCAGTAGGTCGGGATTGATTTGGTGATTGTGGAAGCCCTTTTGACACTCCATGAAAAACGATCCAAATAAACCCCCCTCTTTCCTCTCTTTTGCTCTTTCCTGTTTTTTTTTTCCCAGCCTCTTCATGTTGAGTAGCGCCTCTGAAGTTCAAAGCCTGTAGAAAGCTGTGGCTGTGTTTAGAAATGCTGTAGAACACAAACTCTGCTTCTGTTGCTAAAGTGGCGAAAGGAGGCTCAGTGATTTATAACATTTTTACATATTTGTGGAAATCCCTCATAATGCTAGGGTGTTTGCTATGGGGGCATTCCGTGTCAAATCAACCAAATTTCAAAAACTATGAATAGACTACCGAGAGAAAGGTAATGTGCCTAAACTTGACCATTTCAGTGCATTTTTAGCACTCGGACAGGCATGTTCTGTGCATATTGTTTTGATAGAGGTAAACAAGATGCATTCCTAGTTTCAACATTACTTATTCTTCAGACATTCTGCTTTAAATACAGTAAGTATCAGCTGTATACAAAGTGACCAACATTTGGTTTTCAACCCCTAAAAATAGGTAACATTCAACAATCTTAAAACGGAGCCTCATTGAGATCCCCATATCTCTGGGACTGAACGATGTAGGGTCTTAAAAATGAAGATCCCAAAAGAAAAGTTTATTAAGAACTAGAATCTAAAATCATATTGCAATATCTTTAATACTTCTTGAGTTATAGGCATGCGAACTTTGGAAAAACATTGTTTTATGGCACTCAGACATAATTTGTTGTTAAACACATTGTTTTGACAGTAAATGAGATAAATGTACATCTCTAGTTTCAACATTATTTGTTCTTCAGACATTCCTCTTTTAAAAGAAAAGATGTATCATATTTTTGCAAATTTACCCACATTTTAACAATTTACTCCTGGAGCCATATTGAAATTCCAATATGGAACCAAACGATATACGGCCTCAAAAATGAAGATGCCAAAAGGAAAGTTTGTTAAGACCCGATATCTAAAAGAGCATTAAGATATCTTTAATACTTATTAAAATATAACACTTGAGTTACAGGCATGCAAACTTGAAAAGTGCTGTTTCCCCATTTTTGAATGGTCACCATTGGCACAAAATGCAACAAAGATTGCTAAAGTCAACAGATTTTGCTAACAGACCTACCAATCTCTGTGTAAAAATAACATTATGATGCTGCCATCTTTCTGAAGTAATTTTTACGCCCTTGTAATTTGGCTTTGAATCTCAGGTGAAAATTGCTATTTTGACCCCCCTCTACCAAATAGTGGATTACTCAGTAAATATTCATCCATGACATTTAATATTTTGACTTTCATCGCTATACATGTCTGTCTTTCTTCAGAAAAAATATTAGCAAAATCAAAAATTTGAGCCGGGGACCCCTGCTTGAGTTGACACGGAAAGACCCTGTGGTGTTTCTAGGGTGCTTTGCGTGGCTACTATGTGGCTTCTTTCGTTGTTTTGGAAGGTTACTGAGTAGTTTCTTCATCAAGTTGCATGATTTGCTCATTGAGGTGCACATATTTACAATGAAGAGGTCAGTGTTTTTTATGAGGCATGACAGCAACAATAAAGAGGAAGGAAGTCTTGTTGAGTAGATGTTCCAGTTACCCGGAGTGCACTTTTCCCCTCTCTGTGACTCAGTGTGATCTATGAGTTGTTGTAGTAAATTTCACTTCATGTTTGCACCGAATCATTCCAGACCAATAGGATTAGGACACAAAACATCCTTGATGTGCTGTGACATATGCATTGGAAGTGCATGCATATTCTCCGGTCACGTCCACAGTTTAAAAGTGGCAAAGAAATGCAGAAAAATTTTCACAACTTGACAGTGCACAAACCAAAATGGTAAAAACTCTCTTCCCACAAGCCGACAATATTCATCATGTAGACGACACGTTAAAACTAACTTTTGTTTTTGAATTCTGAAGAATTACTCAGAGACACATCTCTCAGTTTTTCTCAGCCGCAACAGTTTGAAATTCAGTCACTCGCTTGCTGAGAAGAAAGGCTGTCAGGATTGGACGGAGCTGTGGAACTCTTTCAGTAATGCTTTTCAGACCTTATTATTCTCAACGCCTGCAAGTGTGCGCTGGAACGAGAACGCTGTCTCCTGCCTGCCTTGCTGTCTTGCACGTTTCCTCTTTTATCTCCTCTTTGTTCTACAAGAGTTGCATCAAAATGGACGTGACAAAACTGAGTCGTGTTTTGAATATGTAGTCACGTCTAGTTTGTGTATGAGAATGTGTGTATGCACGGTCATGTCAGTGTGTGTCTGTTTGTGCACTTTCCGTCCTTTCATCCTTGCTTAGTGTTCCCTTACTGTGATGTTATTAGGGTTATTGGTAATATCTAATTTAATAAATATGACATCACAGCCATATGCACATTAAAAGAATAATCCAGGTTAAGCAAGGTAAACTCAATTGAAATTTTTTAATGATTGTTAAAAAATTATTTTTAGCATTTCAACTCACCTCTAATTTTCTTTAAAAAGGCAAAAAAAAAAAAAAAAGTAATTATAATTTTATAAAAGCACTTACATTATTTTTTTTCTTTTAAACTTGTGTTTTATACGAGCTCTGAAGCACAATGATTTAATACATGAATAAAATATTTTTCAGGCGTTTTATGGTTTATAATGTTGCATAATCATGACAAAAATTATATAATGCATGATTGGATATAACTCTAAAAGAAAAAGGTTTTAACATATTGAAAGTAATTAATTTTTTATACAGCGAAGAAAAAAATGTATCACAGTTTCCACAAAAATATATAAACTTTGACAATAATAAGAAATGTTTCTTAAGCATCAAATCAGAAGACTGGAGTAATTTTGCTGGAGTAATTTCAGCTTTTCTATCACAGGAATGAATTACATTTTAAAATATGTAAAATTAGAAAACAGTTATTTTAAATTGTAATAAGATTTACTGTTTTCACTTTATTTTTATTAAATAAATTGCAAAGTAATTTATTTATTATATACCGTATTGACCCGAATATAAGACAATGTTTTTTTCTTGGAACTACATCTGAAAAAACGCGGTCGTCTTATATTCAGGGTCTAGACTTTGACATGTCAGTAATACACCCACAACAATAGGTGGCGCCAAAAATGCATAAAACGAGTGTGCCATGAAATATGTAATGTAATGTGTGTTGTAAAGATCGCGAGTGAAAACAAAAGAAAAAGAAAAGCTTACAGCAGCATGAGTCGTCGTGTTAGCCTGATGGGAACAAACTTCCTCTGTAACTGATTTTAAAACATAAGACATTACCCAGATTTGAAGACTACAATAAGATTTCACTTCTACTGTTAATAAAATTTTGGTAGGCTACTACGAGATGGATAGCCTAAATGTTATATAATTCAGATGGGCTATCTGTTATTTCAGTGGTATATCAAAAAGTGTATATTTTTCAATGTCATTGTTGGTACATTTTACCAGTATTTACCATACTTTCAAAACAAAAATTAAAATAGGAATATGCAAATATGCAATTTGAAAATAATTTAAGAAAAAATGTGTTTTACAGAGAGAGAAAACAAAAAAAAACAAAAGATTTGGTTTTCAAAAAGCCTTTTTCCAAAAGGTACATCTGGAAAAAGGGGGGGTCGTCTTATAATCAGGGTCGTCTTATATTCGGGACAATACGGTATATATTTTTTTTTAAGAAAAGGAAGGACAGTGGAGACAACAAATGCTGTTGATTGAGCTCAGCTTGTACTGAACCCAGAACATTAATTTAAGATATGACTGCCTATGTCAAACAACACTATTTTTAAAGTGTAACCTAAATGGATTTTGTGGCCTAAGAGACCTAGATAATGCAAATGTAGCTCGACTTAATCAACAGTCTAACTCGCAAAACAACACATGGCTACTTTTGAAAATCTGTCTGCAGAAATGCATGTTTACAGTAGAAAACATAGACCCCCCATGAATGTGTATTCTTCATGTAATAAGCAGTAATGAATGAATGTGGGAGAGTTAGTTTCTCTTGGCTGGAGGCTTTGCTTCGGGGGATCAGGCTGAAAATGTTCCTTGTGCTCAGTTCACCTGCCATTCCTCAGATTTCATCGCTGATAAATAGCTGCTGTGTCATAACTGTTCTGCATTTCTTCCTCTCTTTGAATTAGTTGAAAAAAAGAAAGAAGCATTGAGAGAAGAAGTGCAAAGAGAGCACAATAGAGAGCTGTGTTGTCATGCTGGTGACATTACCTGTCTTCTCTAGAGGTGGATACGTAAATTTTCATTTCAGTCGTTCTTTCATTCTCTACTACAGCGGCTGCTTTGAACCTACATGAGTCAGATGAGTGACTAAGAAGTCACATTGAAATGTATTCATCTCTGCCTCTGATGCCACCCCAGCTAACGATGGGGGGTCCGCTCTAAAAGCTACATGCCTTCCAGCATCAGAGAGAAACATCTGGGGAACCCTTGTCTCATCATTTTGCAAGGTCCCAGCCAACATAAAGCATACTGTATAAATGTACAATCACATTAAAATTTGATTTAAACCTGAAAATGTTTTAATGTATTTCAACGAGATAAGGTCAAATAAGTAACGTTAATAAGTAATAAATAAGGTCCAGTCAGATTTGACATGCGCACAGTGCATGGATATACAGAGTTTCTCGCTGCTTCAAGACATGCATACTAGCCTTCCTTCTGCTTCTTTGATTTAAAAAGCTTTAAGACTTTATATTTATCTAATTCTCCTAATTAGGAGACGATGAGCACATTAAACTTTGTGCCGTGCACAAATATTTTCAATCCGATCAAGTGTTTAGATGTCCTGTTGAATAGATTAGAAAAAGTTAATGGGATAGTTCACCCAAAAATGAAGATTACTCACTATCAAGCCATCCTAGGTGTATATGACTTTCTTCTTTCAGACGAATACAATCTGAGATATATTAAAAATGTCCTGGCTCTTCTAAGCCGGCAGTTCAAATTTAAAGCCTAAAAAATTGCATCCATACATCATAAAAAGTGCTCCACATGCCTCCGGTGGTTAATGAAGGCCCCCTGAAGCGAACTGATGCTTTTGTGTAAGAAAAATGTCCTTATTTCAAACTTTATAAATGGTAATAGCTTCTGCTAACTGTCGCACACGCATTCATGAGAGAGTGGCATCCAGTGGATGACATAGGTGTAGCGTAAGCTCCAGTGAGAATAGTTTAGCGAGAAGTTTTGTTTAAAGCAAAGGAAAACCAGTCTCCTCTTGGCTTATATCGAAATCCTCTGACATTTTTCTTTACAAATCCTCGTTTTGCACTAATTCATGACCATTTTTTTGTTTTGGTTTTTTCCTTTCTCCTCTGTGCTTCCACATTCGTCACTTCCGCGTTCATCAGCCAGCTTCAGCAGATTTTTGAGTTTTCTTAACTTGTCGTTTTAAGTTTATACAACAAAAATTTGGGAATCTCCCACAAAAATTAATTAAGCAAAGTCAAAAATCTGCTGAAGCTGGTAAAAATTTTCCATCTGCTGGAACACCACTCTCTCGTGAATTACAGTTTATAAAGTTTTAAATGTATGGATATTTTTCTTACACAAACGCATCGATTCGCTTCAGGGGGCCTTTATTAATCGCCCGGAGCCGTGTGGAGCACTTTTTATGATGGGTGGATGCACTTTATTGGACTTCAAAATCTTAAACCCCATTCACTGCTATTATAAAGATTGGAAGAGCCAGGACATTGTTTAATATAACTCCGATTGTATTCGTAAGAAGAAAGTCATATACACATAGGATGGTTTGAGGGTGAGTAAATCATGGGGGTGAAATCATTTTTGGGTGAAGTATCCCTTTAAGCCATCCCTTACAATCCAAAGGAAATTTCAATTGGATTTGGTCAATTCATTCTGATAGACAAGGTTACGTGTGACTTTTTTATTCCGACTGGATTATTAGGGTCCATGTAAACACAGCTACTGATCATGTAACTAATGTTGCTTCTTCTGTTGAAGCTCAAGATGCTCTTTAGATCATCATGTTGGAGAACATGATCATCAGGTTTTAAGCAAACTTGTGGAGTTCATGCAGCTCCAGTGCTTTTCCTTTTACAGCAAAAGAGGGATAATACAGATACTAAGACATTATGAAATTAATATTTTTTCAATACAATTTTCACTCAAATCGCTATATTGTAATATATGTGTAATTTGTGATTTTTGGAGCTCACTGTATATACAGAATATATTGGCTCTTGTGCCTCCTGACCTGCATATCTGAATAGACACTGACTGTCCCTAGATCAGTCTTTCTATCCCTCCAACTTTCCCTCTTTCCATCCCATCTTTCCTCCATCTCCTTCTCCCACTCCCACCAAGGAAGGAAGGCATTGTGTCTGTATGACTCAGATGAAAGAAGAAGAATTCTCCATTTTTGTCAGGCTAGTGAAGACAATAAAATGAAATGACAGAGAGAAAGAACAAGGGTGGATTAGATTGGGTTGAGCGAAACAAAATTTCTTGTCTGTAGTCTGTAAAAGTTCAGGATGAAGCTTAGCGCTTAGCTTTAGCGGTTTTTAATTTTTTTTATAACTGAACAATAATAATAGCGATGTTCTTCGCATTGTTTTCACGCGCCGTCTCTCAGACGTAGTTTCGTGGGTGTTGCGTCTTGCTGAGCAAATTGAAATCGTCAAGTGGCATGGCTCATGCTAATTGCTCTGTGGAATGTGTAAAGTTTATTGAAGGCTGCTTTTGTAAAGCTGTCCGCACTTAACAATCACCGTCCGTCCCACTGTAAGGGTGCTTTCACTACAGTGGTTCAGGCTGTAGGATTGCAGAATGACTAAAGAAATGTTATAGTGTAAGCATGATGGTATAAAACTGCACATTTCATCTGCTACTTATACCAATGATGGAAATAAGCACAGAATTTTGTATTTGTATTTGTAGTGTTGCTATTGTGTGAATATACAGTATTGTATTGCAATAGGTAGCACTTCAATGGTAATGTTAAATCAAGACTAGTTAGCACATACTCTACCATTTAAAAGTATGGGATCAGTAAGGTTTAAAAAAAAAAGAAATTTTCATCAAGGCTGCATTTATTTGATCGAAAATACAGTAAAAACAGTAATACTGTCACAACTGGGCAAGGATGTTAAATTGATTTAAAAAAAAAAAGTGATAGTAAATAATTTTTATTTTGAACAGGGCCTAAATGCTGCTTCTTTTTAGAGATTCCTAAAAAAGTATCACAGGTTCCAAAATAATATTAAACAGCACAACTGTGTCCAAAACTATAAATCAGCATATTAGAATGATTTCTGAAGGATCATGTGACACTGAAGACTGTAGTAATGGCTGATAAAAATTTAACTTTGCCATCACAGGAATAAATTATATTTTAAAATATAAACCACATTTTTAAAAATGTTAATAATATTTCAAAATATTACTGTTTTTACCGTATCAAATAAATGCAGCGTTGGAGAGCATAAGGCACTTCTTTAGAAAACATTACAAATCTTACTGATCTCAAACTTTAGTGTATGTAATTGAGATGGTTTAATAACAGTATTCCATTATGGTTATGCTTGAATTGGTTACAAAACATATACAGTTACAGTAATTCTACCCAGCATGTATGTAGAATGTTACCTGAGAGTGAGAGAAAGAGAGCGCAGAGCCCCAAGAAGAGAGCCGAAGAAAAGAGACAAAGCAATTGTTACATGGGACTAAAAACTAAATGTGAGATATTCAAACTGACCAGTCAACAGATTGCAGCTTTCCCCACTGTACTAAAAGTGTGACAATCAGCACACCCCCAGTGTATACACATCTTGGCCTATAGCCTTGATCACTATCAGCACCTCTGTGTCCTCATGAATTCCAAATGGCCCTTTTGTTGTGGAAGACAGGTTTGGGACAAGAAAGCAAAGTCTTTGTTGATTTTCAGCCCTACATCATGGTTTAGCGGCTCCTCTATGGAGGTTTGCCTGAAAAGATTTGTGTGGATGTTCTGTGCACATTATCAGAGATGAAACACGTATAGAGCTTTGTGCTGCTACATTGACGTGCCCTTCAAAAAATGTCTTGCTCTGTTTTATGTCCGCTTTACTGAAAATGCCAAAACAAATAAACCATCCGTGGCTTCAAGGTCTTATCTGGACGCGTCCCTCGGGTTCACCTCGTAACTCTAGCGCTCTCTCTGACTGCTCACGGGGGCTCTGAGGTCAGCGGGAAGTGGATTTGAGCGTGACGGTCACACAGTAAACTGACCTGAGAACAGTGTGGCTCTAAAAGTCATTTACAGAAATGTGTTTGTCTCTGTTATATAAAGTGCATCCTGATTTCTCTGATTCCTCACAGTAACTTCTATAAATACACTGTGAAGTCAGTGGCTGCATATTATAATATTACACCGAGTGTGTGTATGTCAGTGTCCACGTTTATAGTCGCCACCATGCGTCTGGTTTCTATTACCGGCTGTAAACACGCCTCTGAAAGCCACGACTGAGCACAGAGTGCTATTTCCTGTTTTAGCCTCGGCCTTTGCATGATATACTGTTCTCGAGTGTGTGAAATGTGAGCGGTTGTCATGGCGACAGCAAGCCCCGGCCAGGAGAGTGAAAGGAAGCAATAGGAAGGAAGACATCCGGAGATCTTACAGTGAGTGCATGGCGCTGAAAAACTCACTAAGACGTCTTAAAGAGCTATTTAATTATTTATCCTCGTTGACTCAACACACCGGGCCATTTTACAGTGCCATTCCAAAAATAAAAAACAGGAGGGAAGGTCTGTGCCTGACAGTTCTTCATTTTCTTGCATTGCATTGTGGTCATCTGTAAAATGAGTTTTAAAGGGATAGTTCACCCAAAAATGGCATAATGTACTCAGACCTATATGTTGTTTCAAATCTGTATGTTTCTTCTGTAGAATATAAAAGGTGAATGGTGACCCGGAACCGTCAAGCTCTAAAGGTGACAAAAAGCAAAATTAAAGGAATTGTTCACTCAAAAATGCAACAATTGCTGAACATTTACTCACACTCAGGCCATCCAATATGTAGATGAGTTTGTTTCTTCATCAAAACAGATTTGGAGAAATTTTGCATTACATCACAGTGAATGGGTGCCGTCAGAATGAAAGTCTAAACAGCTGATAAAATCATCGCAGTAATCCACAAGTGGTCCATAAGACTTCAGACCATCAATTAATGTTTTGTACAGAGAAAGCTGTGTGTTTGTAATAAACAAATCCATCAGTGTGTCTTTAACTTCAAATAATTGCTTCAGGCTAAAATACGAGTCCTCTATCCATGATATTGCTTTCTGCATTGGTAAGTAAGTGATGCTATGCTAAATTTCTTCAGATCTGTTCTAATCTACATCTTGGATGTCCTGAGGGTAAATGTTCAGCAAATTTTCATTTTTGGGTGAACTGTTCCTTTAAATTAGTCCATACACTTTGTGCACTTTAAAGTCTCATGATTTTTTTAGAGGTGAAATTAGCCATAAATAAATTCTAAAATTATTTCTATCAGTTTTCAGATGAAGAGGAATTTCCAATTTTATAATGTAAAATGAATTTTATATTTTTCTTGCCACACTATAGTTGTAGCTCTGTGACAATTCAAAATCAAAACTTACTAATTAATATAAATCATATTCAAAATTCAAATGAAAAAAAATATGAGATATTAATATTTTGCCAAAATTTTAAAAGAATGCGATTTGCATTTTCATGTACTAACAATTCATATTTTTGTCTGTTCTTTACACACAAAAAACCTTAAAATCCAATGCACAACTCGCATATCAGCTACTGTTATGGTGCTTTTTGTCATGTTTGGAGCTTGATAGCCGCTGATCACTCACTCCTCACTCTTCATTGTATGGAAAAAAAGCAGCTTGAGCATCCTGCTAAACATCTCCTTTTGTCGTCTGTGGAAACAAGAGCATTGGAAGGGGTTTGGAATGACATGTGAGTGAGTAAATATCATTGTGAGTGGGTGCACTAGCCTTTTAAAGATGTGCGGGAGAGGATTGTTCAGCATGTGTGTATTTGTGTTTAGCAGGGCTAGCAGAGGGGGGAGGACAGAACAAGCGCGCTCTACTGTTTTAAGCTCTACTCATGCGTGCGGAGGCCATTAGAGGCTCATAAAACACACAGACGCTAGTGGCTTATCTGCTGGGTTGTGGAGGGCAGCGTGAGGACAGGGTCATTATGAGAAGGGCGTGTCCCAGAGGGGGCGAGACTGACTGGTGTTCACACACGTCGAGTGTCTCCGTAGTGTTTGATCCCGTTTGGCTGGTGTGTGTTTGGCTCCGCCACACCGCCCACAATCCTTGTTTGGGGATTTAAAGACAGAAGGGGGGAGAAGAAGAACTGTTTGAGTGGACGCTGTTGTAGCAGCGGCTTTTCACGCTCCACTAGCATGTATCGACATGCACCAAAGCAAAGAGAGAAAACAACACAACTCCCTCCTGTGGGGTACCGCTGGGTAACTTAACACCCCACACTCAAAACAAAAACTGAGCTGATTTTGGAGTACTGATGGTTGGCTAATTTGCCCACCCAAGTGTGTATGTGTGTGTTTCGGATCTAGCTATACTTTTGGCAAAGAATTTGCTGAAACTGTTTCTTCCCTTTTAGGACATTATTTATATATATATATATATAGAGAGAGAGAGAGAGAGAGAGAGAGAGAGAGGCCTAAATTTAAGATTGATGTATTTGAATTGCATATTAAAATCAAACCATTTTAACACATTATTTTACAGATTTGTCAATCATACTTACTGTAAATAAAACATGAAAGCACTTATTTAAATAATCATATTTTTAAAAATGCATTTATTCAAATTGCTTGGAATCAACACAAATCTGTTCATTGTGAAAAAACTTATTCAGTTAAAAAGTATGGCTAAAATATTGTTTAAATATGGCTAGCTGTTGAACAAGTAATATTCAGTTAGTTAAAGTGCCCCTATTATGGATTTTTGAAAATGACCTTTCATGCAGTGTGTAACACAGCTGTAAGTGAATGAAAACATCCTGCAAAGTTTTAAATCTGAAAGTGCACCGTGTATAAAGTTATTGTCTCTCAAAAGAAAGTCGACTCTGAATCATTGAAACGAGTCGATTTTAAAACGAATCTTAAGCCGTTTCATGACGTCAAAATGAAATATTAGCATATTGCCCGCCCACTTGTTGCCACTAGGTGCCGCTGTTGGAGCTTTAAAAATAGCCGTTTTACACATAGCCGGCTGTACACAAAGCAGCACTAAACACTGCTTTAAAAGAAATCGACCAATCGGAACCAATCACCGCGGATTAGCGTCATGCAAAGGAGGGGCTTGGAAAAATGAATCGCTGAGCGAATCATTTGGGAGTCGTTGAGAAAATAAGGTAAAAATAAATGCATATTATAAGAAAATGAAAGAGTTTTTTGACCTTGCATGCATGTCAACCTGTTGTTGGGGACTTCCAAAACCAAAAAAAAAGAACCTTTCATAACCCATAATAGGGGCACTTTAAAATATATGAGATTGAAGTAAATTGGATTTATTGATGATACATACTGTGTATAAAGCTGGTTATGTAACACAGTTAGGTTATTAGTACTATTACAGAACCTGTTTCTAAACCGTTTCTTATCTGTTTTTTACTTTGTTGTTTTGTTAAAACTGTGTAATATTGTGTTGCGTGTATAAAAGTACAGCTATATAATTTTTGTTGTTTTAGGTACAATATTGTATTTTTTAAAGTTTTTTTTTTTTTATTAAAACAATTTTTAAAAAGTCCTCAAAAATATATTTATACATGTAAAATATGTATAGAAGAACACAAAATTAATTATTTTGTTTATTGACTACTGCATTGCTGAACCATTATTGAAGTCATTTTTTATAATTTATATTATAATATAACCTCAAAACCAGGCAAATATAAATATTTCTATTTTTCTGATCGCATTCTCACCTTGCATTGCATTGATAAAGGGGCATAAAGGCCAAAACAAAATAAATAAGATTTCATAGTCTGTAAGATTAGCTACTGTAGGTAAGCATTTGTGTACATTAGCGTGCTGAAGGGTATATTTAGGCAAGGGGTGGAGTAGGACTACAGTGAAATGTATCTGACAGCTAGGTAGCCCCGTTACCAGTGACAGAGCAGGATTCATTTAGCAGCTAATGTGCCAACTGTAAGCCCTTAATCTCTGAGCACTCCCGAGGCCTACGCACCGCTGCGGGGCCTGAGGCGGGCACCTGAGGGAAATTACTGACTTCTCTCAGAATTAGAGCAATTTCTGCATATCAACACGGACCACGTGACGGCACCCACACAAACACGCTCTTCGTGTTTATTCATCACTGTAAAATCGAATGCCTCCGAGCTTAGTTTATAGCGGTACAGTAGAGTCGACGCCTTTGAGGCGACCCACTCTAGATACAGAAGTCGCTTTAATCTTATGAAAATGAAGAGGCAGGACACCCAAAAACTGTAAGTTTTTCTGTTTTTAGCTCGCAGTAGTTTTTAAAAGCACTCGGATTTAAAAGCGTTCTGATGTGTGTGTGTATGTGTGTACTATAGATTTTGCCCACTGAAACAAAAACAACACTAGCTTTAGGAGTCCAACTGGGTTTATAGCCCCCCTTATCAAGTATTTCTGCCCCTCTCTGTCTTTTTGTCTCTCCTTCTCAGACTGTTTTCCTCCCTCAGCCTCTGATATCCAACGGCTATGATCTGTTTGCCAACACAGTGTATTTTGGGAAGGAATTTTGTGTTATTAACTGCGCAATTAAACTTAGTTGTTGCTGCAAACAAGCAAATCCCCATCCACATCATTATAAAAATGGTAATTGACCTTTCACAGGGGTTTTGTGATATTTTTTTTCCCCACAGATGGAGGGATGTTCCTCTACTATGGCTCAATGCTTATCTGGGACAGCTGCTCTTGTGGATTCAAATCTGATGATCTATGCAATCGATTCTACTATGTAGCCATCGCGACATGAAAAGTCAGATACTGTCAGACACTCTTAAAAATAAAGGTTCTTTATTGGCATTTATAGTTCCATGGAACCTTACATTGTACAGAACGTTCTTTATAGTAGAAAAAGGTTCTTCTGATTTTTAAAATGTTTTTTTTTTCACAATAAGAAAATCAGTTGTTTTAAGGCAAGACACTACGGGCAAAAACTTGTTTTTTTCATGCACTGGTTTCACTTTTCGTGACATTTCTTTTTTTAGACCAGTGGAAAGAAAACATGCAAAATACACTTTAAGTTACTTTATTTATTTATTGGATTTTTCTATTTGTGTCTGTAGATTTCAGGTATAATACACATCTTCAAAGGCTATTTTGTCGAAATGAGTCAGAAATCTCCTCTTTAGTAGTATTTACACCAGACTTTACAGTTGTATTCCTATCTATATTACAATCTATATATGGGGTAGTCGTGGCCTAATGGTTAGGGAGTCGGGCTTGTAACCTGAAGGTTGCTGGTTCGATTCCCGCACCTGCAGGAGTTGAAGGTGGGGATTGTGAATGGCAAGGCACCGAACCCCTAATTGCTCCCCGGGTGCTGTAGTAAGGCTGTGTGTTCACTGTGTGTGTGTGTTCACTTCTCACTGCTGTGTGTGTGCACTTGGATGGGTTAAATGCAGAGCACCCTTTCGAGTATGGGTCACCATACTTGACAATACGTCACGACTTAACTATATTCTGTTCATATACTGAATAATTTGCCTGCTTTTGTACAACATTTAATTCCTAAAAACATGGTGAAACTATTTTTTTTATGGAAGTTCACAGTATTTTCTGATTCACGATAATTGGAGATATTAAAAATCACTTCTGTAAAAACCTTTGGCTCTAATATGTCAACAAAATGAAACAAAATGAATTTTGAACCTGCCTTTATCCAGTGTTCACACTTCTGTTCTAAAAATGTATGCAAATTAGAGCATATGTCTCATTTGAGAGAATGTCTCATTTGCATATTTACACTATTTCTAAAAAAAAAATGTAATTAATCAACTAGTATGGTACGGTGAAAGTATGGTGATATCTATTAGTTCGATTTTTTTGGTTACACTTTATTTTAAGGTGTCCTTGTTACAGTCTTAATTATACATTTAAGTACTCAGTAATATTAATTAAACTACATGTATTTACTTATATGGTTAGGGGTTTGGCTCAGGGTTACTTGCATGTAATTATGCATTATGTATTGTTATTATAATAGTAAGTATATGTAAGGTGTAACAAGGACAAACTTAAAGTAAAGTGTTACCACCACTCTGAAAACACTCTTTTTGTTTTTTCTTTCAAACCTTTATTTTTAAAGGCACATACCAAAATTGAAAATTCTGTTCCCAAAATTCTGGTTCTCATTGACTTCCATTGTGTGGAAACTATTTAAAAAGAACTATGGAAGTCAATGGCTACCCGTAACTGTTTTATTACCAACATTCTTCAGAATGTCTCATTTTGTGTTTAACAGAAGAAAGAAATGCATACAGCTTTTTAACAGAATGTGGGTGATTAAAAGATGACAGAATTTCCATTTTTGTGTAGACTATCCCTTTAAGAGTGCAGCGAGACCCAGCAAAGTGAAATGACTTGACTTATTTTGTTTTCCAACTTACATACCTCAACTTGACCTCAACTACAGATTTATTTGTAAAAACTCTGGTTGTGTTTGAAGACGTGCCACTGAAAAATGCTTAACCCCGGGGTACTGACGTGGTGCGAGGTGTTGTTAAGTTTGCGCGCCTGACAACGTGTGCTAAAATCTCATCAGAGCCTAGCACTTAAATGAACGCTGGGTCTCCACCCTGTGAATAATAGATATTCTTCAAGCACTTTAACATGTTCATTTGTCTGAAGAATCAAAGGAGAGCTCACACGCCGAGCCTTCAAAACATGCGCTGGCATCCCGCCCGCCTCTGTTTTGCGCAGCCGGCGCTGACTTAAAAAGAGCGTTCGTTTGCTCGCATCTGCTTTCTGTCAGCGGGAGCATTGCGTAACGTTGAGACCCTGTGCGCTGTTTATCTTTGCGGCCTGACCTTGCTCCTGGTCACCGGGGTGAGAGGCGGGATCTGAGCGTAATGCGAACACTCAGATGTCGGTCTGGGTTGCCATGGCAGCCTGGTAAATAGTTGTGAAGCAGCGAGCGGAAGATTAGTCCCTAAGGAGGTCCCTTGTCACTGTGTGACCTACAAAGGGCCCTTCGATCTCTGCCAGTGTACTGACAGCAACTCCTCCTGAAATGATATCCTTAAATGGCGTTTTGTTTGGATTCGGTTGTGTGCCGTGGCAGTCGCTGTGGCTCTATGAACAAAAAGGCATCTGCTATTGAACTCGGTTTCTGTCTCTCAAGGCTTTATGCGTGTGATGTATGCGTTAGCCATCTCGCGAGTGTGTACTGGGGCTTTTATTTGGCCGTGAAAGGCAGAAGAACTTCTCATGGCAACCCAAGGATCCATCAACACAGCCGAGTGCTCTCTGTAGCGTGCAGGAGAATTGTTTAAGACGCCGGCATCGTTTTGCACCGCTATTCCTGCCTCAATGCCTCAAGATAGCAGTGTATCACTTGACTGCTCCTTCCTTTTAATTCCGGCTAATGCTGACATTTATCACGCTGCAAATATTCGAGCTGAAAACCGATCCCCTCAAATCCAATATACTTCCTATAGTTCGTCTGGGAAACGAATTAAGCTAAATGCATGGGCTTTATTGCACAACAGCAGGTGCCAAGTTTACAGTACAGGGAATTTGTCATCTGCATTTCTCATCGCCTTTCCTCTTCCTTTCAGTGTCTGTCTGTGTGTTTATCTGTCTTTATCTCTTTTCTCACTGTCTCTCTCATTATACCCCGGAGGAGTGATTCCAGCGGATGCAGTATTAGATTAAATGAGCAGGCATGTAAATGCTTGTTTCTCGGGTGCATTTCTACAAAGCTGTAGTCACCATTAAGTCTTGCTGGTGTTAATCTGGATTCCTTTTTACTCGTTGAATTGGATATTTATGGCGCAGACATTCCTAGAGCTGATTTTAAATCAGGCGATATATGTTTGGCTCAGTTTTTAGTCTTGGAATGAGAGATTTCCATATGGCTCCCAAATGAGTTCAGCACCAGAACAAAAGAAAATGAAGACAGGAATTGGTGCTTTTTTTTTTTTTTGGCTCCAGATTGCCTGTTTTTTGGTAATTTTTTGTGGCTGCTTAACCCTAATACAGAGAGACTTTTTTTTCTTCAACAAAAAGAACATTTATTTAAAGGAATTATTTTTAGAATTGACTTAAATTTTTTATTTTTATTCAATTGTTCAGAAAAAGTGACCTTTCAGAATGGAGAGGTCTATGGAACTTCTATGGTGTGTTTTTTCTTCTTCTTTTTTTTTTCATTATAAAAGAACAGAGTGATCATTCTTCAAAATATTTCCTTTTGTGTTCCACAGATGATAGAAAGTCATGTTTGGAGGGTGAGTAAATGATGACAGAATTTTTATTTTTGGGAACATGGTAGTGTACAGTATCTGAGATTACGACATCATGGCTTTTACTTAAAGGAAAAGTTCACCCAAAAATTCAAATTTTGTCATCATTTACATAAATTTACATAATTTACATAAATGTCTCTCTTATGTTCAACACAAAAGAAGATATTTTGAAGAGTCAACAGTTGTTGGTACCCAAAGAAATACTAAATCCTTCAACTGTTTGATTACCAGCATTCTTCAAAATAATTTATTTTATGTTCAACA
This sequence comes from Onychostoma macrolepis, assembly GCF_012432095.1. Classification (NCBI taxonomy): domain Eukaryota; kingdom Metazoa; phylum Chordata; class Actinopteri; order Cypriniformes; family Cyprinidae; genus Onychostoma; species Onychostoma macrolepis. The sequence goes on from NC_081171.1 coordinate 8,636,161, forward strand.
TAACAAAGAAACTCATACAGGTTTGGAACGACATGAGGGTGAGTAAATGCTGACAAAATGTTCAGCATTGAACTCTCCCTTTAAAAGACAATTGACTTTATCTTTTTATAAAAAATCATCTCAGATTATCATGCTGGATCGATACTAATACACGAATAAACACTGTTCTTCTTGGATCGGTCTTTATTGTGTAGCCGGTACATTTCATAGCCATAAAGCTGAGGATTTTCTCTCTATATCAAACTCAAGATACAAGTCAAGCTTTTAGTCGGTCATTCTATATGGCCTCTGACCTTGCTTACTTGAACCTGTTCATACAGAAGTGTGCCAGCTGAATACAAAAGCTCCTTCAGTACACCTCCTCCTCCACTGGTGTTTATACAGAAAGAAGCCCAGTGGCCATAGAGCCCATGTGCGGAGGCTGATTCTTGAGAGGATGTGGAGTCCCTGCTGTTTGGCTTTTGTGAGTAAAGAAGCGCTCGCTCTACAGAAGCAGTGGTGCGTGTCATAGGCCCGAATGTACGAATCACGCAGCCCCCAGCTGTATTGTGAGAAAACAATGGCCAAAAGCACTCTCGCCCTGAAACTCATTGTACAAGCAGCGTTTTTAAGGTACTTCTTACTGAATGTGTAGTTTGCCCAAGGAGGAGTCCTGTCAGGACGGCTCATCTACAGATTGACTGCTGTGAAATTTCATGTGAAGGAGTTGTAAATCATGTATTAAAGGGATAGTTCACGCAAAAATTTAAATTCAGGCTTCATTTACCCAAGCTTTTGTTGCAAAAAAAGCATTGAGTGATGAAGGGCTTTAAGGGAGCATTATTGTGTAGAATGAACTTTAATGGGGGTTTTTTATGTACATTGATAAGGTTATATGAAAGTGCGTGGAAAGAGTGGACTTAATGTTCCCTTACTGTAGATGCCTGCTTTGTTGTGAATGAGTCCCCCTGGTGGGCAAATATGGCAAAGACTAGTGCTGAAGACTGTTGAGTACTTTTAATTTACGTTTGCAAGCATGTTTCAGAACAAGAACTATTTCCAACCAAACATTAATTACATTTTTATTTTATTATATTTTTATGTATAGTTTTTTTTAATAACTTTTTTGTTTACAACAACAACAAAAACAACAACAGAAGTTTCTTGACAAAAACAGGCTAGGAATTATGCAGATATACATTTTTTGCTTGATTGATTGGTTAAGGTTAAGAACTTTATTAATCCCACAAGGGGCAATTCAAGTAGGGTAGTAGCATCATATAGCGGACACAAAATATCACATAGACGGTACAAAAAACAAATAAGTAAAAAAATTAAAAACACAACCCGACATGCTTCATAAATAAATTAATTAAAAAAAAAATGTAATTGGTTTGTACTAATTCCTCTTTTTTGACATTTTTGCAATTTGTCAACTTCTAAATATTATCATGATTAAAAAGCTTAATTTGCAGCAGTTTTATATTAGTGACAATGAGAAACTATTAGTTTTTATTAATATTTTGAATAGTTTTTATTTTATATTAATTTTAGTTAACATTTTAGCAATTTTGTTGTGTTTTGGTCATTTTTATTATTATTATTTATTTTTTTTCTTTTTGTCTGTATAGATTTTATTAGATTTATTTCAGTTAGACAAAATGAAAATTATAAAAAATTATGAAAGTTTTTAAAAAATGTTTTATTTCAGTTAAACTTTATTTTATTTTCAAGTAACAAAATATTTTATATGGATTTAGTTAACTATAATAGCCCTGATTTAGAGTAAAAATTTAGAATACATCAAAGTTTTAAGTTTGCAAGGCATAAAAATGGATGAATGAGATTTTCAGTGGGAACAAACATTACGCTGATGCCCAACTCAACTGTCCCCTGTTAGAATACAGTTGTTAAAGAGAGAATTAGAGAGATACTGACTTTTCAATACAGTATTGTGCATTAGGGCCGCCGTTTCCAGGGCCATCTGCCACCGACATTAATACGCTTGAGAGGAAGGCCGAGAGAGAGAGCGAATGAACAGTCTGATAGCATTTGTGCGCTGACTGCCTCTGCAGTGGCCCTGTGAGAGCGCCAGGACACCTTCCCATGGGCATCACGCCGGCGAATCACTGCTGATGCTTGCACAGCTCACGTGTGTGCCCAGCTTCCTGGAAGTCACCGTCCACGGTACTTTATTTATTACCTGCTGTTAAACGCAGCATTATCTGCACATAATGCCACATAGAAAATCTCAGCCAATGGCACATTCATTGCCATCGCAGATCTGGATTTCTTTTCTATTGAGCCAGCGAACACTTTTTCGCCTTTGTTTAACAGCTCTCATCCACATAAAAGAGGGAGCATCCCCAGGCACAAAAGCCTCACTGGCTTCCTTCCTGATGTGGCTGCACTGTGAATGCGCTTTGCTTTTGTGTCCTGCTGTTGTTTCTGATGCCTGGATGGATGGCTCGACATGAAACGCCTACAATGGGGCGAGATCATTAGCCATTCAGTTTGCTAGCCCATCCACGCTAATTGGTGGAGAGCCGCACATCTCTGTCAATTCTCATTGCGCACTCGGTTAGCTGGGATGGCCTCTGTCACAGGGCATCGCTTCACCTTGTTATGGCAGTGTGTTCCCTCAGGGTGGAGAGGCGGGTGAAGAGGGCACCCAGCCAGCCCAGATGTTCCTTTCGGCTTCGCAGCCGCATCTCGCTGTCACCTAGTTGAGTTCCACGACTATGGCATACATAGGGGGACCGGTTGCCTAGGCAACAGTGCTCCCGCCTAATGGCCAGATCAGTGTGCTGGATTCTGAATGGATGGTTATTTTGTCCTTTTTTTGTGTTCGCCATCTGCTACCAGTCCAGGTTCGTTTTCCAGATGGAGCTATATGTTGCCCCGTACTTGGACTGAGAGAAGGGCAGCGGCCATTAGGTCTGTTTGACTGCGGCGCCAAAATTGCGGTTAACCCTGGTTAACCCTCATTATAGGAGGATGCTGCACTGATGCACGTAACAGAGATGCATGAAAGTTTTTTTGGATGTGGAGTGTGACCTCCATGAAAAAGGCCTATGTAATAAAGAATAATACATATTTATTACATTTTATTATAAATATTTGTTAAAGTGTGTGTGTGTGTGTGTGTGAAATTGTGTAATTTTATTATTCTTCTTGACATACTTCTCATATTTTAATGGTTTAATCTGAAGAAGGTCACTTGTTACATGTAGCATTATCAGCATTTTATTGAACAATGCAAGCAATCAAATTACAGTCCACTTCCTTTTCACGAGATTTACGAGACCTGGCAAAAAAAATAAATAAATAAATAAAAATTCTGAATTCAAAAATGTTTAAAGGGTTAGTTCACCCAAAAATTTAAATTCTGTCATTAATTACTCACCCTCATGTCATTCCAAACCCATAAGACCTTCATTCATCTTTGGAACATAAATGAAGATATTTTTGATGAAATCCGAGAGCTTTCTGACCTTGACAGCAACGCGACTAACATGTTCAAGGCCCAGAAAGGTAGTAGGGACATCAATACAATAGTCCATGTGACATCAGTGGTTCAACTGAAATGAATGAAGTGAGAATACTTTTCGTGTGCAAAGAAAACAAAAATAATGACTTTATTCAGCAATTTCTTCTCTTCCATGTCAGTCTTTGATGTGCGTTCACAAGAGTACCACGACTCATGAAAGCTCTCTGATTTCATCAAAAATATTTTCATTTGTGTACTGAAGATGAACGAAGGTCTTACAGGTTTGGAACGACGTGACGGTGAGAATTTATGACAAAATTTACATTTTTGGCAGAACTAACCCTTTAATTCAGATGCAGCACAATTCTTGTTTTCTGTTTTTTGTATGGGTTACTTTCATCTCCCATTATGAGTAAAGCAGAAATGCTATAATCATACATTGGGTTTGTGGTTCTGTTTCATGATTAAATATGGAAAATGTGACAATATTTTCACTTTTAGAAAAATTAAGATATATTTAGAGATTTCTGTTTCTTTATAGAACCAGACTTTTGACCTTTATCATGCAGTCTAATCCACTTTGCAGTTTATTTGGCCTAAAAACTGCCCATTTAGACAGGAAGAGACCCACTGTCTGATGTGCTAATGAACCACTGTTTTGTTTTTACGTACCATTTAGCGGTTAAAGTTGTAAAAGCCAGCCTAACAGATTTAAACTGGTTATTTCAGACAGCTCTTGCCTGTTTGAAACTGTTGGGAAATTTAGTCCTTGCAGAATCAACATCTGAAATTTAAACATTTTAAGATGATTTCTAAATGCTTAAACATGGTGTGTTGCTTTTGAATGGATTTTATATGTCTGCTATTATGCATAGCAATATGTACAATATACAATATACAATTGTTTACATTGTATATTTTTGCTCCCATATGCTTTCAGGTAGCGTTTGCATTAATGTACATTATTTGTGTTCTTTCCTCAGTCCCTCAGGGAGTGATCCAGAATGGAGCTCGAATGATGAGCCAGGGCCTCTTCCCAGGAATCCGACCCCTTCCCATCAACCCCATTGTCAGCAGGACAGCCGCTGTCAGGTCAGTCCTGTCCCTCAGGTCACCTTTCAGCCCATTTCCTGACTCATTGCATGATTGACAGGTTTATCAGCCAATCAGAATCATGCTTACACTGCAGTGCTTTGGCTCATATCTTATCTCTCCCTTTGACTCTCTGAAGTCTGGCTGCTCTGTTCCTCACATTTCATTAGATCAGAGCAGCCAGGTCATTGCAGACATCAGCGCAAAGTCTTATCCGGTCTAAGGCCCCACTCTTGCATGCATGATGTGACATGAATAATTGATTACAAACACAAAGTTTTTTTAATGGCATGACCAAACACACAGACTGACTGTCTTGCCGTGAAACATTCATAAGCTGGGCCTCAGAAACAGGCCGCCCCTCAGGTACTGCATGCTAGTGTCAATGCACAGCAAAATCTACACGAAATGTCCCCTCAGCTGAAGGAAAATGGGCTCAGGGTCTGGCCCGGTCACACAATCAAGCATTCCAAGCTCTGCTGCAGCTCAATGCAAGATGTGTTGTGTACTGTAAGGATAGAATTAGAACATAGCGCTCGGAAAGGTGGAAAAACAAAAGATTCACCAGTTAAAAGAGAGGGGTGTGCAATGTGTCAACGCCACTTTTTACCCCATTGTGACATTCGTCTGTATTTTAAAAATGTCTGTGTCCAAAATGTCTGAGTCCGAGTCAAAGTACCCCAACTCTAGTGTTCAATGGATTGTTTAACATGATACCAATAGTTCAGCTAATGAAACGTCTTTCTGATTTTTTCCCTTTTTTAAAAAATAAAAAAATAAAAACCTCCATAAAACAGTTGTGAAAAGACTTCTTTAGAATAATTTATTCATCATAAATGAAAGGGAATAAAACATCGTTTTTGCATATATGTAATGAGAGTTGCATAAATTAAATATTTAGGATTTGTAGAACTTTTTTTTGGCTCTGAACTCATTTTAATGACAATTAAGCACATTCTCCCCTACTTTCCTCATTATGGTGGTCCATTTACTTTAAAAATTCTGAAGCATGTAATATATGCTTCAGAATTTAAATATATTTAAATATATATTTAATATATATATAAATATATATTTATATATATATATATATATATAAATAAAGATATATATATATATATATATATATATATATATATATATATATATATATATATATATATATATATATACCATTTAAAATATATATCTAATATACTATTTAAAATATATAAAATAACAAATAACATTTATTGCAACACACCAATGAAAATGACTTATGAAGAAGATAATGTCCCAATGATGCTAAAATAAATTTTCTTATTTATTCCTTTTGAATTTGTAGTGAAATCAGTGACTCAGACATGTTTGTTTCCTCTAAGATTTATTATTTTGCTAGCATAAAACAAAAGCCTAGACCTGATAAATATCTCTGATTACCTCTGTTATGAAAAGAGCATTCAGGAACAGTTCTCCTCTGTCCATTTGCTCACACACAGGGTCTGCTCAGGCTCTCAGTTGCTGTATGATGCACATATCGTGCAGTGACAGGATGCATACAGTCCAAAGAGTAAAACAGCCTCTTTAAAATGAGTGACACTGCATTTAGGCATTAATTATTGAAGCTGTTTTTTAGCCTGCTGTACTGTGGCTATGATTTATGAGTCATAAATGCACATATGAGACAGGAAGTGGAAAAGCTCTTAGGATTATTTTTCGAACCACAGAGGGAGTTTTAACATTTCTGCAAAGCGCGGCAGGATGTTCTTTGTCACTCAGAGCTGCTGCTACAGTTATGGCCAAAAATATCGGCACCCTTGGTAAATATGATCAAAGAAGGCTGTGAAAATTAATCTGCATTGTTAATCCTTTTGATCTTTTATTTAAAAAATTCACAAAAATCGAACCTTTCATTGGATAATAAGAATTTAAAATAGGGGGAAATATCATTATGAAATAAATGTTTTTCTCTAATACACATTGGCCACAATTAACCAGTTTAACAGCTCTAAATTTTCTCCTATAATGCCTGATGAGGTTAGAGAACATCTGACAAGAGATCAGAGACCATTCCTTCATCCAGAATCACTCCAGACCCTTTAGATTCCCAGCTCCATGTTGGTGCTTCTTCTCTTCAGTTCACCCACTCATTTTCTATAGAGTTCAGGTCAGAGGACTGGAATGGCCAGCAGAAGCTTGGTTTTGTGCTCAGTGACCCATTTTTGTGTTGTTTTTGAGGTTTGTGTTTGGATTATTGTACGGTTGGAAGATCCAAACATGGCCCATTATAAGATTTCTAACAGAGTCAGTCACTTATTGATTTATTATCTGTTGGTATTTGATAGAATTCATGATGCCATGTGTCTAAACAAGATGTCCAGGACCTCCAGCAGAAATATAGGCCCACAACATCAAAAATACAGCAGTATATTTCATTGTACACATGGGGTACTTTTTATCCCCCTGTTCACCAAACCCATCTTGAGTGTTTGCTGCTAAAAAGCTCATTTTTTAGTTTCATCTGACCATAGAAGCCAGTGCCATTTGAAGTTCCAGTCGTGTCTGATAACTGAATATGCTGGAGATTGTTTTTGGATGAGCGAGGAGAATTTTTCTTGAAACCCTCCCAAACAACATGTGGTGACGTAGGTGCTGTTTGACAATTTTTTTTTAAGGTTTTCTGACCCCGAGACTCAACTATTTTCTGCAATTCTCCAGCTGTGGTCCTTGGAGAGTTTTTAGTCACTCAAACTCTCCTCCTCACCGTGCATTAGGACGATATAGACACACGTCCTCTTCCAGGCAGTTTCGTAACATTTTATGTTGATTGGAAATTCTTAATTATTGCCCTGATGGTGGAAATGGGAATTTTCACTGCTCTAGCTCTTTTCTTAAAGCCACTTCACTAATTTGTGAAGCTCAGTTATCTTTTGCTGCACATCAGAAATATATTCTTTGGTTTTTCTCATTGTGATGGATGATTAAGGGAATTTGGGCTTTGTTTTCCCTCCTATTTATATTTCTGTGAAACAGGATTTATATTTCTGTTCATAATCACCCTGGAGTGCTCAGAATTGTGAATATGAATGGGAATATACTTCAGAGATATTTTACTCATAAGAATTTCTAGGGGTGCCAATAATTGTGTCCAACGTGTATTTGAGAAAAACATTTATTTCATAATGATATTTCCCCCCATTTAAAATTCTTATTATCCAATGAAAGGTTAGATTTTTGTGAATTATTTTAATAAAAGATCAAAAGGATTAACAAAGCAGAATAATTTTCACAGCAGTCTTTGATCATATTTACCAAGGGTGCCGATATTTTTGGCCATGACTGTATATAAACTGTTACCAGAAACACAAAACAAGCATCAATTAAAAGACACTTCATTACTGTTTCTGAGGGTAAGAGGCATAAATAGAGCTCAGCTGTCTTTATTTGCCAATTTTCATCATATTATTTTAGCCAAAAGTGGAGAGTTTTGTAATCCACCAATTAATTTGCTTTTTAATGATGTTGTTGGCCAACTGAAGAGGTGCTTCAAAGCTCAAGTGTGTTTCAGAGACAAATGTTTAATTGTTTTTAACATTTAAGGATGAGGCGCTTGAAGTCTGTAGTGCTTACCAGCACAAAACACAAATTTAGAAAAAAGGTGGTTTTAAAAAAGAAATTAAGCAGCACAACTGTTTTTCATCTTGATAATGATAAGAAATGTTTATTGAGCACCAAATTGGCATATTAAACTGATTTCTGAAGGATCACGTGAGGCTGAAGATTGGAGGAATGATGCTGAGTTTCAGCTTTGCATCACAGGAATAAATTACATTTTTATTATACATATATTCAAATATTTCTCAATATTACTGTTTTACTGTATTTTTGATCAAATAAATGAAGCATTGGTGAGACTTTTTCAAAACCATTTTGAATGGTAGTATATGTATATATGATTGTTAATTTCTTTTTTCTTTTTTTTGATTTTAGGTGAAATATTACCTAGGCATATTCTTGATTTTTGTGTTTTAGATTTACTCACTTTATATAATAACAAATGTGTTCCAGAGGTTGTTGCCATCTGTGCAAAAAACTGTGAAACATCAGTACAGAGTGTCCATGTTACACATATTATTATAATTAATTCCTATATTAGTATAATTACTAATAAGTAGCTCCACAAAATAATTACACAGTAAGCGCATGTAGTTCATTTGTTTTACTAAGCACTTACAAAGTACAACAGGAACAGCATGTGTGCCCTTGCACTAATGCATCTCTCGTCTGTGTTAATAGGTCAGTACTTGGATACCGAATAACCAGTGATGGTGAGCCAACCTGTAACTCTCCACTGGTCAACAGCGACCCCAAGGATGACCACACCTACAGTTTTGCCAAATCTTCCAGCTCGGATGTCGAAGAAGATGCCCACTGCGATGGAAGCGAGGTGAGCTTCCACGCCAACGAGGCCGGCAGTGATGCCGAGGAGGACGACAAGAGCAAAATCAAGAAGGAGCCCAAGGAGTGGTCCGTGGATGCCCTCGCTCTGGCCCAGCACAAGAAACGGCAACATTTGACAAAAGTCAAACAGAGAGTGGCCAGTGACACTCTTCCTCTAAAAAAGAGGCGCACGGAGAAGCCTCCGGAAAGTGACGACGAGGAGATGAAGGAGGCGGCCGGATCCTTACTTCATTTGGCGGGAGTCAGGGCCTGTTTGAACAATATCACCAACCGGACGGCAAAGGGGCAGAAAGAGCAAAAATAATGAACTGACTGTATTATAAAGAGAAAAAAAAACATCACTTTGAATAGAATTTACTATTTTTTTCCAGGACATCAGGTGAATTCTACTGATTTGTGGCAATATCAACAATCACTTTGTTTTCCTATCTTTATAGGTAACATTTTACTGAGGGTTCTTTTTTTAGTTCACTATTAGTTCATTTTATTGTGATTTCTTTTTTTAATCTACGGAGATTGAAGCCATAGCCTTCCCTTTTTTAAGATATTCAGTAAAGCATTTCATTCGATTGAGAGAAAAAAGTGATAGTAAAAATTGCCCTGCCCCATTGTCATAGTTAAAGAGATAGCTCACCCCAAAATGAAAATTCTGTCATCATTTACTCACCTCATTTCATGTCAAATCTGTAAGACTTTTGTTCATCTTTGGAACACAGTTTTTTTTTTCCACAAATGAAATTCAATCAAATCTGAAAGATTTCTGTCCCTCCACTGAAAGTCTATTCAACCAAAACTGTGAAACTTTAAAATGTTCATAAAGAGATTTTTTATTTTCTTTTTTTTTAATTCCAAATAAACTAAGTCTTCTAAACAGATTTAATTTGGGCTTTTATTCACATACAAACATTAAGCGAACAATGTTTATAACATTCAAACTTGCTCATAGAAGCTCAAGCATGCTTGCTTGACACGCAAGAACCAATGAGGTTCTTAATTGTGATTCTTCAGAAGACTTGGATTAAACCACTTGATTTATTTATTTATTTTTCTTTATGTGTGTTTTGAAACGTGATAGTTTTAGCTGAAAAGACTTTCAATGGGACAGAAGTCACTCGTACTTCATTAAAAATATCTTCCATTTGTGTTCCAAAGATGAGTCTTTGGGTTTGGAACGACATAAGGGTGAATAAATGATGACAGAGTTGTAATTTTGGGGAGAACTAATCCTTTAAAAACATGACAACAAATTTTGTTCTGCAGCACATTCTGCAGTCAGAGTAGTTCTCGAGTTAGTGATAATTATGGGTTATAGTAATCTCTGTTGTAATATAAGATGTTTTAGAAGCACAGGGCAGTGCCAAAGACAATCCTCAAGCAGTTTCTGTGATGTCACTTCCCCTTGATGCTCTGGCCGTTAAAGCATCGTGTGGAAAACACTCATGTCTGTAGTTGTCGTTTGGCTCATATGAATCATAGTTCACCAGGATGAGAGTAAAGCCATAAGCTTTTGTCAAAGTGTTTTTGGAGTCAAAAGTGATACATTTACCAATAAGTCTCTTGAAACTGCCCAAGTTTTTTTTCCTAAGCAATCAAATTGAGTGATATTTTCCATCTAAAACGATAGTGGATGGTGATACTCTTTCTTTGGCACAATGAAAATGGAAACTCGGAGCTAAAGCTACAATACCTGCCAATTGTATTTTAATAGCAGAAAATAATGACTGTGGAGTTGTTTTGTGTTTGTTCATTTGTTTACGTTTTTTTGTTTGTTTTTTTTTCAAATTTTTTATTTGAAACCCTCGTGATGTAATAAGCAATTTCATCCAGTCAGGATAAACACTGTATAAAAGTAACACTAGACCATTTTCCTTTCTTAATTTAAGCAATGTAGCCAGCAGGATTTTCCAAATCGTGTTGCATGGGTTCTGTAAAGAAAAAGAAGACCGTTTTTTAAAAAATCAAAGTTCATGTAAGGTAAATAATGTATTTAGCATGGAGCATGAATTATTTTCATATAAATATAGATCCTAGAGAACTAAGGCACCGCCTCTAATTTCTATGCCAATAGGCCTAGTCTCTTTTGTTGTTTTTGTCGGATTTAATTTCCATTTTTCGTCCTCATCGCCTTTGTGTTGAAGCAGGCATCTTAACAATTACCTTCTTCAGGGACAAACACTGACTGTTGGGAAACTCTCTCTGCAATACGAGGACTCGGGCTTGGGCCGTCTCGGTCCACGCTAGCGGCCGTCCCGAATACCCACGAATATCCGCTACGTCAATGTCCGTGTCGTCAAGGAGAAGTTCGTAGTGAGTGTCAGTCCCCTTCCGGCTTCGTGCCTGCTTTACTTCCATATGTAATCCGGATGTGCGTATCTGTGATTTATTCAGGGTCTTCCATTTTGTTCCACGAGACTTTGGATCTGCAGTTTTTTTTTTTTTTTTTTTGTTGTTGTTCATTTTATTCCTGTATTTACATGTAGCACTGTTCAGGAGTCATCAGTATTGATTCAGTTGTTCTCGGTACAGGCAGTCAGACGGTTATTTACGCCTCCACGCATATATATTTAAGCACTTATAGACAATAAAAACAAGTGATACCAGAGCTCAGTGCAAACGCTAGTGTATATATTTTCACGACCTCACCGAATTGCACTTTTATTGTTTTAACGTATAGTAAAGAACTTAAGGATTCAGTGCCAAAGCCTGTAATGACTCTATACACTGCAAAACGGACGATGCATACTTGATATGTCAGTCACAAACATGTCAATAAGTTGTAGCATTTCTGTCAATTACTCATGTATAAGATATTCTCCATCATATTTGTTAATATCGCACTGCATTGCTGTGTTTCATGAATCCACACTGCCTTCCCTGTTCCATCTGACAATGATGATAATGGTTCGACCCGATGTTTTGTAGCGTGTTAAATGTTATATCTGACCCATGAGTGTTAATGTGATGTCTCCAGTTGGCATGCCTTTCCCTAACCGAGCTAGACATTTCTTGACGCAAAATAACCCTGATTATAACCTTGTCTGCTGGTCTTTATAAACATCTGTCATATCACATTTCCATTCAATATGCTTCAAACTGGGAAACCGGTAGCAGAGAGAGCTATGAGTCCTTTGTACACTGCCTTCCTTCAAAGACAACACTCACTACGGAACTTTTCCTTTCTAGTTCTTTCAGAGGAACCTGAAACATGTTAAAAAGCATCAAGAAGAGCCAGCCAAAAAAAATGTTAATAGGAGGCGAAGTGTTTCTTTTTCTTCCCTTTGTGTTTTTTTGTTTTTGTTGAAAGGTTCCTGTTAACTGCCATTCTGTTATGTGTTTGAGTTGTTTAAGATGAAAGTAATGGAGTCCATTTGGTTTGTGATGAAATATTCGGTCTGATGGCATGTGCACCCTGCTAATATGTCAATATAGAGGCGTAATTGCACTCTGTATTTCCTTTGACTTGTAATCATATTGCCAAAGACAACAATTTTATCGATTAATGTAAATACCACTTTGTCCATTACTACGACAAGTTCTATTTGTTTTTCTTTCATTTTATTTTATTTTTTCTCCAACCCTACCATCAAGTTTCTGTGATGTATTGTCTTCCAGTTGCAATAAAAAAAAAAAAAAAAGTTGCAAAGGTGATCCTGGACTAGCATGATGGTTTTGTGCAGCTCTAAATCCATTGTTGATATTATTGCTAAAAAGAATCATATAATACTCAACGTGTTTAACAGGAAGGGAAATTTTTCAGATTATTATTTTTTCAGTTTACCAACTTATGACATTTCTAATATTGTTTCTTCACCATAAGTATGCAACGAGGACTAAATCAAAAACATATAAATGTAATTAATATTGTAGGAATAAACCACATAACCATTCAAAGGTTTAGAATCAGTAAGATATTTTAATGTTTTTAAAAGTTTCTTATGCTCACCAAGGCTGCATTTTTTAAAATAAAAATAAAAACTGTTGTGCTGTTGTGCATGCTTGTTGAACAAAAGTTTTTAGTTTTTTTTAATTAAATCTTAACGACCTTAAATCTCACTGTTGGAAAAAGTAATTAAAACAACAGGGAAAAAACCCTCTCAATAACTTTTGTAAGCCTTTACGAACCCTAAATTCTCTTTAATATGTTGTGTTTCTCTCTACTCTCTGCTGTCATCTTATTGTACTGATCCATTACAGAGTGTCACATGACTAAACTCCAGCAGTGACAGTATCTGGAACATCACACAATTTCTATATTGATCCTGATTGTCGCTTCCTTCTCAGCAACCCACCTCCCAACTTCACACACTGCACATTTACAGACTTGAATGAACAGATAATTTGATTACAAAGCATAAGCTTTGGTTTTGCTTACAGTTACATTCTTAAAGATACAGAGCAACTACTTTAATTTTCAAATCAGTCCGTATGCAAAACTGACCATATTTTATGATCTTCATAAATGCAACAAACATTAAACATGAGTGTTGAAAGTGTTTGATGATATCTGCTATCCCTATCAGAGTGAACTTTTGTGTACACATCATTTATAAGCCCTGATGGAGTCTGTGGCCTATTCTTAATCAAAGAGTGAGCGTTTGGAAATCACAACTGCCTCCCTGCACCCTGTCACCACACCCATGCTCGCCTGTGTTGCTATGCAACTGCAGGAAAAGAGAGACTGAAAATGTACAAGAAGATTTTTGCCAGACACAGACATACAGAGTTCATCTATTTTGTAAGGGTTACGCACAGGTTACCGGAGCTGAGGTAACACGCGCGCTTCACTTTACACCGACATAGTCCGGGGAAAATTCTATTCAAAACAAAAAATAAACACCACACAAATGTCATTATTCAATTTGGGCTGTCTGTTCGTGTTTGTGTGGAGTTTGGCGTACCCGTGACCTCGTCGCACAATCTCTGCAAACATCACGCTGGCAGTCAAATGGCTGTTTCGTTTACTCAGTAAATCTATCTTAGCGTTCCTCTGAAATCTCCCACGAGAGCCTGCGCGCAGCCCCAAAACACACTTCCAAAAGACATATTGCATGTGTTTGTTGCCAAGGAAACAAAGTGAGGTGGCTTTCATTCCAGCACATCGGGATGTTTTTTTTTTTTCTATCGGCAGAACGTAACATGAAAAACTGCACTGGGGTTTATCGCATTGTTGCGTCTCTGGAGCGGCTGCCCCCTTCATCACCTAAAAAGTTGTCATCTCAGGAGGTTTGTTTGGGTTTGGAGGACCGACAGCCAGAACTAACACTTCCCACCTGCAACTAGGCCACTACTCGTTTGCAAGGTAGCAGGAAACCGAGGCGCTCATTGGCAGCGCGAATCAATAAGTGCGCTCTTTGATGGAATGCGCCGCCAGATAATAACCATTCAAATCTGCCACGGAGTGCCTTCAATTTGTCGGTCCTTGTAAGTCAGACACAAATATGGGAGTATTACAGCAAATCTGTGGCATTAAGGGAAGAATGTTTGAATACATTTGCAAGTCCATACATCTTGCCTTAATCTGCCTGATTTGCATGAGGGCACAGTCAAGGGATTTGAGGAGAAATTGGAATCGCTCATACGACGGCTGGTGAAACGTGCCAGGACTTCATCAGCGAGGGCATGTGTTTCAGGTCTACATGGTCTTTCTGCGAAATCACCAGGGTTTGAGCGGTTAGACATGCTGCTATCTCTTTCATTGATGTATAATGAGAGTAAAAAAAAAAGCCTTAGGTTACCTGAGGTGACCCATAAACGTCATGAAGTATTGTATGGTCACTGAACTAGATTTACAGCACTTCACTTTGCAGCAAAATATTTAGTTTTAATAAAAAAAAATTGTACTTTGAAGTTGGGTTCAGGTGCAGACACGAACAGAAATTGTCTACATATTGATGTTAATATTCCAGATTTTATTCATGCTATGTTTAATCTCTCAGGTACGGTGGCCCAGTGCACAACACAATGAAATTGCCACTTGTTTGAAATTGCCACTACTAGTCCACTTATTTCCGTTGTGTTTATGCTTGTTTCCATTGTGTTGTGCAAATTTTGTTGTGTCGTGGCTTGTTTCCGTTGTGTTGTGCACTACTAGGCCACTTGTTTCTGTTGTGTTGTGACTTGTTTCCATTATGTTTATGCTTGTTTCCATTGTGTTGTGCTAATTTTGTTGTGTTGTGCACTATTAGGCCACTTGTTTCCGTTGTGTTGTGCACTACTAGGCCACTTGTTTCTGTTGTGTTGTGACTTGTTTCCGTTGTGTTGTGCACTACTAGGCCACTTGTTTCCATTGTGTTGTGCCCTACTAGGCCACTTGTTTCCGTTGTGTTGTGCACTACTAGGCCACTTGTTTCTGTTGTGTTGTGCACTACTAGGCCACTTGTTTCTGTTGTGTTGTGACTTGTTTCCATTTTGTTGTGCACTTCTAGGCCACTTGTTTCTGTTGTGTTGTGACTTGTTTCCATTATGTTTATGCTTGTTTCCATTGTGTTGTGCTAATTTTGTTGTGTTGTGCACTACTAGGCCACTTGTTTCCATTGTGTTGTGCACTACTAGGCCACTTGTTTCATTGTGTTGTGCACTACTAGGCAACTTGTTTCTGTTGTGTTGTGACTTGTTTCCATTTTGTTGTGCACTACTAGGCCACTTGTTTCTGTTGTGTTGTGACTTGTTTCCATTATGTTTATGCTTGTTTCCATTGTGTTGTGCTAATTTTGTTGTGTTGTGCACTACTAGGCCACTTGTTTCCATTGTGTTGTGCACTACTAGGCCACTTGTTTCATTGTGTTGTGCACTACTAGGCAACTTGTTTCTGTTGTGTTGTGACTTGTTTCCATTTTGTTGTGCACTACTAGGCAACTTGTTTCTGTTGTGACTTGTTTCCATTTTGTTGTGCACTACTAGGCCACTTGTTTCTGTTGTGTTGTGACTTGTTTCCATTATGTTTATGCTTGTTTCCATTTTGTTGTGCTAATTTTGTTGTGTTGTGCACTACTAGGCCACTTGTTTCCGTTGTGTTGTGCACTACTAGGCAACTTGTTTCTGTTGTGTTGTGACTTGTTTCCATTTTGTTGTGCACTACTAGACAACTTGTTTCTGTTGTGTTGTGACTTGTTTCCATTATGTTTATGCTTGTTTCCATTGTGTTATGCTAATTTTGTTGTGTTGTGCACTACTAGGCCACTTGTTTCCGTTGTGTTGTGCACTACTAGGCCACTTGTTTCTGTTGTGTTGTGACTTGTTTCCATTATGTTTATGCTTGTTTCCATTGTGTTGTGCTAATTTTGTTGTGTTGTGCACTATTAGGCCACTTGTTTCCATTGTGTTGTGCTAATTTTGTTGTGTTGTGCACTACTAGGCCACTTGTTTCCGATGTGTTGTGACTTGTTTCCGTTGTGTTGTGCACTACTAGGCCACTTGTTTCCGTTGTGTTGTGCACTACTAGGCCACTTGTTTCTGTTGTGTTGTGCTAATTTTGTTGTGTTTGTTGCTTGTTTCCGTTGTGTTGTGCACTACTAGTCCACTTGTTTCTGTTGTGCTGTGACTTGTTTCTATTATGTTTATGCTTGTTTCCATTGTGTTGTGCTAATTTTGTTGTGTTGTGGCTTGTTTCTGTTGTGTTGTGACTTGTTTCCGTTTTGTTGTGCACTACTACACCACTTGTTTCTGTTGTGTTGTGACTTGTTTCCATTGTGTTGTGCTAATTTTGTTGTGTTGTGGCTTGTTTCCGTTGTGTTTTGCACTACTAGGCCACTTGTTTCTGTTGTGTTGTGACTTGTTTCCGTTGTGTTGTGCTAATTTTGTTGTGTTGTAGCTTGTTTCTGTTGTGTTGTGACTTGTTTCCGTTGTGTTGTGCTAATTTTGTTGTGTTGTAGCTTGTTTCTGTTGTGTTGTAACTTGTTTCAATTATGTTTATGCTTGTTTCCATTGTGTTGCGCTAATTTAGTTGTGTTTTGCACTTGTTTTAATTGTGTTGTGCACCACTAGGATACTTTAAGGTGTGGGGAAAAAAATCAGGTTTACAAATTTAAAAGAAATTCAATTTACCTGATAAAAAGGGTGACAAAGATATTAGATGATAAAGCTAAACTTAATTTATAAATTGTTTATTTGTCTTACCCCATTTTTTGAGCATGTTTGATTAAAAAAAAAAATCAAGATTTGTTATCTGAAAACATTTGAAATATCTTATGCTTCTCAAATAAATTGATCTAAATTGATCTCAACTAAAATACTGATTAAGAAGATTAACAGGTGTATAATTTAATGGCTAAAGATTGTTAAAGAGATGTACAACTCATTATGCAAATAAATGTTCAAAAGATGCCTATTGGAAATTATTACAATGTTACAATGATACATTGCAATGACATCATTAGTGTTGGATGCTCAATGTCCAAGTCAATTGGAAATTTTTAAATGGGTCAAAATTAGTTAAAAAGGGTCAAAATTCTTTACAAATATTAAGTTTACAAAATTAAAAAAACGATAACAATAATCCATAGTCCGACTATGGAAGTGATTCCATTGCTTACACCAAGTCTGCCTTAACTTGTACGCAAGGCCTCACCGGGGTCAAGCAACAATTGTAAAGGACAGAACAAATCACACAATATGCTTTGGGCTTAAGAGATGAACTAGCCGAAGTTGTGTGAATTATAAAGTAAAGAGAGAGAAAAGAGGGAGCAGGTAATGAATCTGACATTTTCCACAGAGGCTGTGCTGACGAAGCAGATGGAAATGCCAGCTTGAATGGTTCCCACTTCTCCGTTTTTCTCTCCACACCATGGTTTCCATGAATTTAACACCTTTGGACACTGAGTTTGTGAGAGAGTTTCGAATCAGGACTGATCTCTCTCTTCCCCTCTGTCTTTCTCTCTCTGTCACTCTCTTATTCTCCCTTTCACTTTTATACACAGCCACACGCGCACACTTTTCTCTGTTACAAATGAGCCTGCGGTAAAATTAATGTTCTGTAACCATCGCGCTAACTGCAGGTACCCCGTTTCTGCACCGACGGCAGCTAATGCCCTTGATCTTTCATTAGGAGTCCACCTAAAGAACCTCAGGGAAAGCTGAAGCCAGTGGAGCGAGGGAGAGGAGGAGAGAAAGCCCTTCCATCAGCAGCCAAGTCTGTCCATCCGGCCTTTATCACAGAAAGGACTTCAACTACTTTGTAATTCTCCACTAACTTTCTGCACTTTTCTCCTGCACTACAGTACAATGAAGCAATTCTATTAAAAGGTTTCTGTATTTTCTGTTGTGCACAAAATATAGTTATTTGTGTCTGTGAAGATCAGTGTGGTTATTTGAGTGCATGCATGTCATTTTGAGTTATTTGACTAAAGTTCAATTAAAAGTGAAATTAAATTAAAATTGACTTTTTACACTGGTATAAAATTTTTAAATAAATTTAAAAAAATTCTACTCTTAAAAGAATCCTGGGAAAAATATATTGTCACGAATCCGGTCTATAAACTTCCGTTTACTCACCACCAGAGGTCACTCGCTCACCACATTGACTCTTGCGCTATACTAACTGTTGCATGTCACCCTGGACTGCAATTCCCATCATCCATTGCACCGATGACACAGCTGATTACACTGATGACACAGCTGATTCCCATCACATGCCTTACTTAAGCCATGGACTTCCTCAGTCAGATTGCAGAGTATTGTTTAGCGTTTATCACTGTGATAGCTACTTTACGGTGCCTGCTCTAGTCTAGTCTAGTCTAGTCTAGTCTAGTCTAGTCTAGTCTAGTCTAGTCTAGTCATAGCCTTGCCTTGCCTTGCCTTGCCTTGCCTTGCCCCTGATTCTTGCCACGTATCTTGGATTAACCCTTTGCTTGCTGTTTTGGACTGTGTTTGCTCCTCTCCTGGATTTATGCTCATGTTTATGGATTACCTCTTTTGTCAAGCCCTCTGGATTACGTTTGCTGTCGTCTGACTCAAGCCCGTTTAGGATTGCTCTTTTGTCTTGCCTGTGCCATACCTGTTTGCTGATGTTTGACCCTACCTGTGTTTGACTATGTGTCTAAATAAAAGCTCGCACATGGATCCGTACGCCTCACGTCTCGTCGGCTCCGTTACAGATATACAGGTGCATCTCAATAAATTAGAATGCCGTGGAAAAGTTCATTTATTTCAGTAATTCAACTCAAAATTGTGTATTAAATAAATTCAATGCACACAGACTGAAGTAGTTTAAGTCTTTGGTTCTTTTAATTGTGATGATTTTGGCTCACATTTAACAAAAACCCACCAATTCACTATCTCAACAAATTAGAATATGGTGACATGCCAATCAGCTAATCAACTCAAAACTGCAAGACTGCTGATCTGACAATTGTCCAGAAGAAAAACATTGACACCCTTCACAAGGAGGGTAAGCCACAAACATTCATTGCCAAAGAAGCTGGCTGTTCACAGAGTGCTGTATCCAAGCATGTTAACAGAAAGTTGAGTGGAAGGGAAAAGTGTGGAAGAAAAAGATGCGCAACCAACCGAGAGAACCGCAGCCTTATGAGGATTGTCAAGCAAAATGGATTCAAGAATTTGGGTGAACTTCACAAGGAATGGACTGAGGCTGGGGTCAAGGCATCAAGAGCCACCACACACAGACATGCCAAGGAATTTGGCTACAGTTGTCGTATTCCTCTTGTTAAGCCACTCCTGAACCACAGACAACGTCAGAGGCGTCTTACCTGGGCTAAGGAGAAGAAGAACTGGACTGTTGCCCAGTGGTCCAAAGTCCTCTTTTCAGATGAGAGCAAGTTTTGTATTTCATTTGGAAACCAAGGTCCTAGAGTCTGGAGGAAGGGTGGAGAAGCTCATAGCCCAAGTTGTTTGAAGTCCAGTGTTAAGTTTCCACAGTCTGTGATGATTTGGGGTGCAATGTCATCTGCTGGTGTTGGTCCATTGTGTTTTTTTGAAAACCAAAGTCACTGCACCCGTTTACCAAGACATTTTGGAGCACTTCATGCTTCCTTCTGCTGACCAGCTTTTTAAAGATGCTGATTTCATTTTCCAGCAGGATTTGGCACCTGCCCACACTGCCAAAAGCACAAAAAGTTGGTTAAATGACCATGGTGTTGGTGTGCTTGACTGGCCAGCAAACTCACCAGACCTGAACCTATGAGTATTAGAGAATCTATGGGGTATTGTCAAGAGGAAAATGAGACACAAGAGACCAGAAAATGCAGATGAGCTGAAGGCCACTGTCAAAGAAACCTGGGCTTCCATACCACCTCAGCAGTGCCACAAACTGATCACCTCCATGCCACGCCAAATTGAGGTAGTAATTCAAGCAAAAGAAGCCCCTACCAAGTATTGAGTACATTTACAGTAAATGACCATACTTTCCAGAAGGTCAACAATTCACTCAAAATGTTTTTTTTTATTGGTCTTATGAAGTATTCTAATTTGTTGAGATAGTGAATTGGTGGGTTTTTGTTAAATGCGAGCCAAAATCATCACAATTAAAAGAACTAAAGACTTAAACTACTTCAGTCTGTGTGCACTGAATTTATTTAATACATGAGTTTCACAATTTGAGTTGAATTACTGAAATAAATTAACTTTTCCACGACATTCTAATTTATCGAGATGCACCTGTATATATCACTGTTTCTAAAAAGAAATTAAGCAGCACAACTGTTTTAGACATTGATAATAATAATAAATGTTTTTTGAGTATAAAATCAGCATATTAGAATGATTTCTAAAATATAAAAAATAGGAAACAGTTATTTTAAGTTGTAATAATATTTCACAGTATTACAGTTTTACTGTATTTTATTTGATCAAATAAATGCAGCCTTAGTGAGCATTAGAGACTTCTTTCAAAAACAAACAAACAAAAAATCCTACCAAACTTTTGAGCGCGAGTTATCCACCAACACTGGAAACATTTGTAATGTGTCCAGTTTTTGTTCCAATAGTGGCACCAAATGGAACTGCAAATGTTATTTTCAAACACCCACCCCTCGCATCTGCCATTGTTTGGCCAAAAAGGTGACACCGTCCCATACTTATGCTTTCATAATTTCACATTTGTCTGCTTAAGACTAAAAATCTATTCACTTCACCATGAAGAAACTACCCGAAATTACATCAGGTTTCAGATCCAAATCTGTCTTAACATTGAGTCTCCGATTCCAGTGTAGTTTGTTGTGTATTGAGTAACTTGCTTTGACAGGAAATTAACCACATTGGAAGGGGCATTTTAAAATTTGAGGTGAAGTCGAAGGCGCATGGACCACTGGATAAGCACTTGGTGCTATCGATCATTTTCCACCCGGTGTAGCAATCAAACCCGCCTATTAGTCAGCTTTGTACGGCGCAGCCACCTGCAGACAGAAGAGACCCCATTGATTCGCTATGAGTTCATTGAGAACTTATTTAGAGAATTAATGTGTCTTGGCGAAGGGCTGCAGCTGCTCTGATCGAGACTGCCATTATAAAATTAGGCTGTCCGACGGATTCATTTGGATCCAGATGCACAGCTACTCCTGCAATCTCATTTAACTGGACAGGTTTATTCCTCCCTGGAGAACTGATGTATTCATCAGATTTTAAAGGCCTGTGTGGACTGATGTGGATCAGAAACAAGTATGAGATTTATTAGATCAACATTTGAATTAAACTTCACAAGGAACGTGGCATAAAATATGTTCTGCCAGCTTGGGATTTGGTTATTGACTTTGTTTGCGGGAGACATTCTGGCATGCAGATGTAAATATGAAGGGAAGGCCGTGGTGCGTCCCTGATCCAAACAAATTGGATGTAATGTCATATGAGATTTACAGCTTGGTGCCTCCTTTAATACTGAAACTGTATCAGCGCCTTGGCTAGTCTATGATGTCCTCATCATTTCTCTATGACAAGAGAAAAGCAAGATTGAACACAGTGTCTCTGTGCGATAGAGAGAGAGAGAGAGAGAACGAGACAGAAGAAAAGAGTAATGCGTGAAGCCCTGGGCATTTTAATTGTGATGAAAGTAGGTTAACCAGAGGGGATAAATTACCAGCATGTGGAATGGATGGGAGACTAGGGAGCGTGTGAATGGTCCTCCCTCTCACCTTGACTCCTAATAAGACACACGTGCCAGAGAACAGACCGACTATTCTGGGTCCGCTCTTACAACATGCCTCATCCAAGTGCCATTAGCATCAAAAACGAAGCACTTTATAAAGAAAGTGTTGTTTGAACCATTTGAAAAAACATTATTTAGTGTTTTTTCTTCCCCTTGGAAAGTCTGAAATTATAAGATACCTGATATATCTACACAGCATATGCATATATGCTTTAATGCTATACTTCAAATTACAAAAATATTGTCTGTAAAATAATACAACATTTAATATATATATTATGACATACACGTATATATATTTATAGTTAATAATATAATTTATATTCATTTATATTTATAAAATCAACCTTGAAATCAGTTGTGCTACTTAATATTTTTATGAAAACCGTAATACATTTGTGTTCAGGATTCTCTGTAGAATGTAAAAATAATAATAATAAAAATAAATAAATACATACATACATAAGACATAAATAAAATATATTTGAATTTTATTTTAAAAAGTCTTTTGCAACATTATGTCTTTACTATAAATTTTGATCAATTTAATGTCCTTGCTGAACAAAAGTATATAAAAAAAATAAATAAAAAAAACTATGAAAACTTACTGACACTAAACTTTTTAACTAGGCTATTGCCATTATAAACTATTAAATATCAATTATACAATAGTTATTTTATATTTATTAATAACTTTATAGCTCAATAATAGTATATATATATATATATATATATATATATATATATATAATAGGCTAAGGCTATCCTATTATTTTATACTCATTTTTAATATTAGTTATTAATTGTCCTGTTTGCATCTATATTATTTGTCCTAAGTTTAGAAAAAAAAAATGAAATAATGTTAAAACTTAAATAAAACTCAACTGAAAACACAATTAAATCTAAGCTATAAAAGAAAGTACCTCTGATCATATTTTTATTTCGAGCTGTATACTTTGAAGACAAACTTCTTTGTTAATACCTTTGAGTGGAGGGGTCTCAGATGTATGACTCCAGGAATGAGGTGACTGGTGACTGTGCAGCGGGAGGGCAGATGCCCGCCGCCCCTGGCAACAGTGAGAAACAGCACAGCGTCACTAGTACTTATGCAACGCGCTGCTAACACACAGACAGCCGAGCGCGTGAGAGACTGAGCGAGCGCTTTCATTAAGGACTCCGAGAGCGCAGCAGGGTCTCTGCCATTTCACGTACAGAGCGCCAGAAATCACCCCGCTGCTAATGCTAAAAATAAAGCGTTCCTTTCACTGACGGATGTGGCGACTTGAAAGTTGCTTTGTGTTTACTTTTTTTCTTTTTCTTATTCTTTTCCCTCTCAGGGTTCCTGGGAAAAGGTCTCTGGCTTTTTCAAAGCTTGACAGGTTGATAGACAGGAATGGGTTCAAAGAGTCTATAACCTTAACACACAGCTGTCTGAGGTCTTCCTGATCATACAGGCAGATACCTGTGGATTGAAAACAAGAGTCAGACAGCCTGTTTCATATGATAAGAGTTATTCCTTAGGTAGAAAACTAAAATTTTGGCGATTTGAAGATCGGGCCTGCTTGTTGTAATTTTATTTTTATTTAATGCTTTATTTCATATTGAATGGTTTCCAAAAAGTCAATCTATAATCAGTATTTTAAAATGAAAAAACACGTGGCTAGTACAGTTGATCTATATCTAATGTCAAGCTTTATAAGAACTTTGGTGCCCCCTGTAGGAGATATTTAAGTCATGCATCTTAATTTATAAATAATTTATGTTTTATTTTATGACTCCTACATATGAATTACTGTGCAGAAATATTAAAAATAGAAAAGCTGCCACACACACAGACATGCCACAACACAAAACCAAAACAAGAATTTACATCCAACAGATGGCGTAACGTGTGCAAGCAATGCGTTAATTAGACGTTATATGTTAAATACATTAATGTATGTAAATCCACGACATGACTGTTTTCAGTCTTTCAAACAAAGAAAGCCCATGGGGTGGACACAAAATGGTCCTTTTAAATTCCTTTTGTTCATGAAACATAGAGATAAAAAAAACAAAAACACAGCTGTCACTTTTTCAATGTGGCTAATATAATATAAATTATATTATTACATTGAAGTCAAAGTGAAATATATAATATAATATAATATAATAATATTTAAAACCTTTAATTATACGCACTTTTTATTCTCTGGTGTGATGCGTTTTGTGGCAACGTTCTTTAGTATTCCACCTGGTTTGCACCTGATTGGACATTAGAAGCAGCGCTGCTTTAACTCTCCAATCATGTGACAATAAGGCGTGGCATCGAACAGCGCTGCTTCTACTGTCCAATCAGCTCTCAGTAAGGTGGGGCATTAGACCAGATTCACCGGGAGCGAGTGAGAGCTACAATCTGCTTAGACTCAACAACACGATATCGGTATGTAAATATTTCCGTGCACTTGTTTTTTGGGCTCATCGCTGGGTTAAACACAACACTGTCGACTTAATGTGCCTAGTAATCTTTAAAAATTTTCACAGATGTATTTTTAGGGTTAAATGTTTAAGTTACATTAGTTACCGTGAAACTATGCGTCTCTCAGTGTTGCAACAGGTTGTTGTAAGAGCGTGTGCTTTGTTTACATAGGTACGTTAGCAGGATATATGTAATACGTGGCAAAAAGTGATCAAATGTCAGAATACACAGATCAAAGACGTATTTATGTGAAGTTGATGTGATAAGGAGACATTTCTAGTTGTTTTTTGTGCCATTGTTACGTGTTGAAGCCTGTTTTACTCTATTTGATAACATCACAGCAGATTATTGTTGTGTGATCAGCATAATTGAGTTGATAATGAAAGGAAAGATCATATAAGTATATACTGTTGTGATACTTTATTATTCTTAAATGCTTAGTGCTGGTGAAAATAATTTTTAATTAGGCCTATCTAAAGTACTTTTTTGTTCCACTCTCTGCAATCTGCTACATTTTCATAATACATGGTTATATATTGTAACATTTTAGTTGGATACATGTATGCCCCCACTTCTGCATATTTCGAATTTTTGAAGGGTTCACCAGTGATTTTAAAGAATCTGCTGTCACTTATTTTAACACAGTAACCAGTTTTCAACAAACAATACAGAAGTTGCTCAATATGGGACTTTCTTGAAATAATATGGGATGGTTTTAGTGTCGTTTCATCATTTTCTGATCACATTAAAAAATATTTTGCCCTAAAACTATGAAATCAGAATTAGAGTTTTATAATTTTTTAGTTTTCATGCAATCTTCAGTTCAGTTTTAGTAGAAAAATGGAGCTTAAAATGTTGATGACTCGTGCTGCACTGCATAGATTTGTGTCCATTTAAACACTTGCTATTAATTTAAAAGGAAATGCACCATTTGAAATGTCCCACTTCAGTTTCTTTAGGAAATGCATTAACATAGTAAAGAACATTGTGCTTGTCAAGCTAATTCACGGCTCTTTAATGAAAGCGGTGGCACAATTTTTTCGTAATCACAATAACTAGTAACCATGGTACTTTGGCAGAAACTGTGGTTACCATGGTAAATGTTTGTCAGAGGTGGTCAGTTACTCAGGGAATGGTGAAACCGAAACTACTGTGAAAAGCATGTGGAGGTGGTGGCGGTGGCGGCAATGTTTTTGTTGTTTTGTATAGGTATGTGAATAACATGGAGCTTTTCTCTTGCTGAGTCATGGCTAGAACTGGGCTTGAACAGTTTGCTTTTGTCTGTGAAAAAACGCACACATTAAATATCCATGTCCTTGGTGGGATTTACCAGACTACAAAGCATCACTCTAACATGACGTTTCAGAAATGAATCAAGACATAATGTAATATTATCCTTTGTCCTTCATTGCAAAACCTGCCCACAATTCCACCTACCTCATACTCTTATTCACTGACTCATAGTAAAGTTTTGCGTATGGCAAAGCTATATATGTATTTTTCTTGCCTACATTAACTCAATTATAGTCTCACTATGTGTGAAAAGAAAGTTTGTAGTTGTCAGCATTCATCTTCATACACGGGCAGTGTTACCACAGGGCGCATGGTGTGGCTGTCCGAGGGGAAATGTCCTTCATTAGCTGCATTCGTCTGTCCCAGGTGGTGGATTGACCTCTTTACCTATACATGGATTTAGTTACTGATATTTGTTTTTGCTCGTTCTACTTGTTTTGGAACTGATGGCCGTGTCTTTGAAGACTGAGCGCAGCAGGATTTTCTGGTAGAGTGTCTGGAGATTATGGTGTTATTCATGTGAGCTTTGCTGCTCTGTAAACCGTTTTTCTGTGAACTTGGCATGAAGCTGAGAACTTTTGGGAAGCAGGGGGGTGTAGGTGCTTTTTTATTAAAATCAAACTACTGTTTGTTGTCTTTTGGTGCAGGGCTGAGTTTTAGTCAGACATCTCAGCAAGCCCACTCCATGAGATGAGGCTTTAGGGAATGACGGTGTCTCTCCTGCTAGGCGCAGTAGGGGACATTGCAGGAGTTAAGGAACTCCTTTTCTGTTCTGGTGGATGATCTGGCTCCTCACTGGCCCCTTTAACCTGTTGGTCTTTAACCAGGAATCATTAATGCTATGGTTGGTGAGGCAGGAAATCGTCCTCACCATATACATATGAAAACAACAACAACATAATCTGGCTAGACAGATGCAAAACAAATCTAACACACAAATCTTGATCACTTCAATTATAATCAAGCTGTCTGGAAGCAAACACCTGTTTTTGTCATGCTGTAAAACTACTCCAGCCACTTTATTTTCCCCGGAGTTTTTAAAACTCTTATTATTGAGAAATATTATACTGTAGGTCAGATTGATTGCTATGAATTTTATTTATCATATATTTTCATTTGAACATCATAAACCCAGTGTTATTTTAGTTTTATTGTAGGGCTGCACGATATTGGAAAAAACTCACATTGCGATATTTTGTTTTTCTGCTATATATATACTGCGATATAAAAAATAAATAAATCACCAGATGACTTGAATGGCTCTATTTGGAAAAATAAAATAATCAATGATTGGAGCTTGTAATAAATTACATATAAATATAATAGAACAAATATACAAATAAAAAAAACAGTGCTTTGTATTTTTAAGGCAAGTCTAACAGTATTCAGGTACAGAAATTGTAAAATAACACTGCATAGTCTTCACTGCATAAATTAAATCTAATAAATTTGTGTTAAAGCTACAAAAGTTTTGTTGTCTGATTAACATGACACAGAAAGCAACAGGGACATTAAACTTCTGTTATTGTTATGCTCTTTCTTTCTCAATTGTTTACCTTCACCTAAGACATAAGCAACTGTTTTGTTTTACATGGATACTTGCAGAGACATGCATTTCGACATAGTTTCGCGCATATTCGTCATTTCAGGCACTAATATAGCGGAAGTGAATGGAATTCAGTGTTCACGTGCATGTGCGTGGCTCTCATCGTGTCTACATTGGACACAGCGGCGTGACGCGACAAAATACAATAGAACATATAATCAGTGTGCTGTGTGATTGACTACACTGGATGCGGTGCGACACGACAAATCCCCGCCAGTATGCCTCATTTTATTTATGATGTACTGACACAAATTTCAAATGATTGGCAACGGTCGCTTTCCAAAGCTAGTAATTATAGTTAAACGTAAGTTTGTATTTAATCTATTTCAATTAACAGAATTATTTTTTAAATAATTAAAATTTTAGTGTTAGTTAACAATAACAACAACATACTTTGGATCATTGCTATCGCTGTTGGCTCCTCATGATGTGATGCATCTGATGCTTCTTGTAGACCGTGATCACCATGTATTTTTGAGGTCTAGCTGTGACTTGACATAGCAGAACTACCACATAGATAATAACGGTTTGTTCCTGCATTTCTTGACTCTTTGGACACTGTTTTTCCTGTTTGATTTGTTTGTTTTTACTCCTAGCTATTTTTTTGTTTTTGTTTTTGTTTTGGTAAAGTGTTATAACTTGGACCGTGTGAGGCAAACTCACTGTGACTGTGAGTACTGACAGCAGGAAATTATGCAGTGTCTGAAAGCACAGTCCGAATGATGATGCCATGCATGATCATGAGCTCTCGGATGGCTGTGCGAGAGAGAGATTTGACACAGTAAGAGAGTTCTGCAGACCAGTTCTGCCAAACGTCCCAATATTGTGCACATATTTTGTGGACGCCTGCATGCACCACTGACATAACTGTCAGACCGCCAGAGCCCAAGCCTGTTGGAGTCTGAGAAGTGGATGGGAGTTTTGTAAGATTTTGCAGCTGCAAGCATTGGTGTTGCTTTCAAATTCTGGCTACGCACTCTAAAGGCTCCAGACAGAGTGCAACAAAAATGGCCAGAATGAAAATATTTCAGAAAAAAAATGTAAATGTAGTCAGATGGGGCAATTTTATTTGCACGTGTGTGTTCGTAAGATTTGAATCAGTCAAACAGGTTTACAAATCTCACAGAACCAAACTCATCAGTTTGACTCTTGAAATGACTGCTGAGTAAGAGACTGATTTTTTAAAAACCTTTTTTTGTTTTCATATCTGTCTCAATATTAACCAAGAACTAATAACAATTACTGTAATGTTTACATTAGGTAATTACTGACTGGTTGTTTAGTTAAAAATTCACAATTACAGGTTGTAAAAATTTGTATTCTTAAAAAAATGGGGGAAAAGGTCGTAAGTGTAAAAATCATTCTTTATCATTCTTTTCAGAATGACCAAATTAATTTATAATTAGAGTTATGTGCTTTTTAATGTTAGTTTTCAGGCCATTTTACAAATTGTGGTAACTCAAAGTAAATTTTTTTTTGGTAACACTTTGAATATTTTTGAGAATTTGTTCCTATACTAAAGATATCACTTTTAAATAGTCACATGACTGGCCAAGAAATTGCTGAAGATATAGTGCTCATAGCATCCAAACTATTGAATTTTTCAGTAAACAGTGGGTGTTTTGTGATGTTGAATGAATCCTCTAGTTGGAGGGAGGTGCTTGCTTTGTTTGGTGTGAAATAGGGGGCTGAGGAAGGGTAGAATGCAGCCGAATTGTGAATGCAAAGAGATATTTACCAGAACAAAAACATGTTACGGAATTGGCCCCAATTTACCAGATTGTTCAGCACATCCAAGTGTGTTTCCTCTATGAAAGTGTGCTTCCTGCAGGGTCTCAATTTAGGATAGAAAATAGGCCCTCTCTGAAGTGGAAAAATCCTGATTACAATGGCCTCTGAGCTTTTGTCACTGTGCTTTTTCTCTTTTGTGACATTTGAAGGGCATTTATGACTTTTCAGTGGTGCGTTCATCACCCGGTTCCTCGTGAACACAGTGCTGTGATGCTTGACTCTTGAAGCTTTGATTTTTTGATTTTAAAACACACTGCTTTTATGTCTCCTCTTTGTATGACATTTGATCGGAGTAGCCAGAGGGGCTGTAGTAGCTATTTGTGTAATAAATGGTTTTCAGTTGTCAGACATTTATCAGTAGTCCTTCCTGTGTCTCCGCACTGCCTCCATCCTGTTTTAAAGGGCCCTGTCGAGGCATGTTTTTTTCTGTTTGGCAGTCAAAAACACTTACACAAGCCTTCTGTGTTTACTGCTGTCACTACTTGCTGTGGAGAAATTTATTTTGCCTAGACAATACTGTACATGTCGTCCCTGAGTTTCCCATTCTCTGTCTCTTATTTTATTCCTGTAGCATTTGTGGTAGTTCATTTGTGGTATCACAGCCTCAAATTTGCAGTCTTTTTGTATTCTCAACAAGCACAAGTAGAACATAACTCATCCTGTAAAGCCAGAGGAGAACTGACTGATTGAGTCAGTTCTCCTCTGGCTTTACGGGATGAGTTATGTTCTACTGTTTATGTCGTCAACTGTTTGGTTACACTTGAAACTACTGATTCCTGAAACTGAATTTTTGACATCTACAATTCAATAAGTACAATGATTCACAACTGCACCAAATCAGCATATTAAAATGATTACTGAAGGGTCATATGTCACTGAAGATTTCAGCTTTCCCGTCACAGGAATAAACTACATTTTAAAATATATTCAAATACAAAAAATGCATTTAAAACGGTATTCATATTTCAAAATATTACAGGTTTATTATCAATTTATGATATTTCAAAAACATTTACTCTTTTAGTTTTACTTCTTTAAACATTTTGAATATTTTTGGCAACACTAACTGTTTGGTCAAAGGTTCCTTAATGTCCCTTTTAAATGAAAATTCAATTTTTTGGCAATTACCTTCATCGAAATATCAAATCCTAATGAATAGCTGTTGCTTCTCTCCTCTTAAGCCTTCCTAGGTGGGCAATGGGCATGGAGTCCAAGATTTGGGTGGAGTGAGACGACATTACAAGGTACAAGACACAGGACAGGACAACTTCCATGGCTGCTACAGCCAGTAGCAGAACTGAACCCAGACCAGGCTGGGTTGCTTTTTCAGATGAGGAGTCACAGGCAGGTCAGTACAAACATAGTCTTTACTTAGAATCTTAGAGAATCTTAATCTTAGAGTTACAAGATGTTTTATGGGTTCAATTTCCAAGGAACAAACATAACTATTGAAATGTGTACCTTGAATCCTCTGCTGATGAAAGTCTGCAAAACAAATAAATGTAAATGGAGGTTTCTATTTGACCAATCAATGACAGACCATAGTACAAGATTTGGAAACTCACAACTTTCAAAAGAGTTTTATGGAGTTTTTGTCTACAGAAAGTTTCTTTGGAAAGATGTTTTGTTAGCTGAACAATTGGCATGATGTTAAACTACAGTATAAATCCACCAAACATACTGTACTTCTATCCCTCATAGCCTTGTTTTCATACTTGTCAAAAATTAAATATGGTGCTACACTGACTAATGCCAGTATTAGACAGTTGGGAAGCCATGTCTGATGTTGTATTGTTGAATGATGCTTTAGATGGTAAAGAAAAAGCTCTAGAAGTTCTTGGGCCAGTTTTATTAAACAGGGCAAATTAGCACAAGAGCGCAATTCCAAAACAGCGCTGATGGGCATGGAAATTTCCACGGTGATTTATTAACAACGCATAAATTAAAGAACACAGACGCAACATCTCATTTACATATCGACCAACGCAGTATACCAAGCGCAACGCAAATTAGCATAGTCACAAATAAAGAATGAAGAAATAAAGAAGCCATGTTACGTTGAAAAGAACCGAATTAAGGGTTGCAAGAAGTTTTGATAGACCTGGTATTGTGTGACTCCTAGTTGAGGGTTCCAAGTCATCTTTTATTTACTGAAGCAAATTAAAAATAACATGGCTTGGCAAACGATATGTTCAGATAATGTGTTCTTCTGGCATTTCAAATAAATTAATAAGTGTGTAAAAAAACCTCTCCCTTCTACCACATGCTCTCTTTTCTCTTGCAATAAAATAATTTAAGACATGCTTTTTTGGGGCGTTAAATAATGGTACAAATACCAGTAATTTGACGAGCGCAAACATTAGTAAATCTCGTTGCGTGATTCATTTGAATACTCTCCTCCCATAAATTTTGCGTCTGTAAGGGAAACTTACAGGCTCAAAAAAAACTGTCCACGCCTTTTCAGCGCTAATTCTTCACTGCGTGTCTTTAGTCAATTCTGACAGTACTATTTTAATGCCAAAAGACGGTTTGTGCTGGCACAAGCTGTTAGTAAAACTGGCCCCTTGTGTCTAATTGAAAAATAGTCTACCATTTGTAAAGGATTCTAAAGACATGTAACCTTTTTGCTGAGTGGATATCAGTTTGTTTTACTCTGTCTGAGTTTGTGTTCAGACCTTTCTGTGAGATTCCTGCGTCCTGAGGTCATTGCTCCATAGTGATTACTGCGGGAACGGTCCACAGTTCTTGCACCCTGCTAGATTTAACATTTAACTGTGACCTTTTTACTGAGAAGAGGCTGTGTTTCTCTAACTGTTTCTTCTTCTGGTCCAAAGATGAGGACCACCTCCAGCCCTCTTTAGACCAGCCGGTGCAGGAGTCCTCTACTTGGGCAGAAGTACCATGTGTGTCTGGTCAGAAAGCAGAGCAGCCAAATTCCTGGGTTCAGTTTGATGACAAACCATGGTCACCCTCTCCTCCTCCCCCATCACAGGTAAAAGGTATGAGAACTGCTTAAATATGTTTTTTATTGCATGGAAGTTGGAATCTAACCATGAGATTAACATACTGTGCTCCCAAAGCCATGTTCAGGGTTCGGTTCAGTTCAGTACAGTACAGTACAATACAAGCCATCATCCCTCAGGTCATTTAAAAAACCACTGACAATACAAGAAAACAGAGCAATGCAATGCACACAGTTTCAAAAGGGGTCATATCATAAACAAAATCTTCTGAGAAAAGAGCTCATTTTAAGTACTAAAGGTTAGTAAGTATTTAAGGTTAAGTACTCAAGTTTGAACACACACATACAGTGTTGATTGAAAGTTTGTGAACCCTTTAGAATTTTCTATATTTCTGCATAAATATGACCCAAAACATCAGCAGATTGTCACACAAGTCCTGAAAGTAAACAAAGAGAACCCAATCAAACAAATGAGACAAAAATATTTTCTTTGTCATTTATTTATTGAGAAAAATGATCCAGTGTTACATATCTTTGCGTTGCAAACGCATGTGAATCTTTCCTTTCAGTATCTGGTGTAACTCCCTTTTGGAGCAATAACTGCAGCTTAGCGTTTCTTGTAACTGCTGATCAGTCCTGCACAATGACTTGTAGGAATTTTAGCCCATTCCTCAGTACAGAGCCACTTCTACTCTATGATTGTGGGCTTCCTCCGATGAACTGCTAGCTTCAGCTGTCCTGGCCCAGATGCCGTAAAACAGGACCAAACCATGATATTACCACTACCATGTTTCACAGATGGGATAAGGTTCTTATGCTGGAATGCATTGTTTTCTTTTCTCCAAACATAATGCTTCTCATTTAAACCAAAAAGTTCTATTTTGGTCTCATCAGTCCACAAAACATTTTTCCAGTAGTCCTCTGGCTTGTCCACATGATCTTTAGGAAACATCTCCTGATAGTGGACTCATGAACTTGAATATTAGCCAATGTGAGAAAGGCCTTTACTTGCTTAGAAGTTACGCAGGGGTCCTTTACGACCTTGTGGACTATTACAAGTCTTGCTTTTGGAGTGATCTTTGTTGGTGGACCACTCCTGGGGAGGGTAATGGTGGTCTTGAATTTCCACCATTTGTACACAGTCTGTTTGACTGTGGATTTGTGGAGTCCAAACACTTTAGAGATGGTTTTGTTGGGTTCTCATTGTCTACTTTCAGAACTTATGCGAAAATCTGATTGTGTTTTGGGTCATATTAATGCAGAAATATAGAAAATTCTAAAGGGTTCACAAACTTACAAGAGTTCATGTAAGTGTATGTAAGAGCTTCACGTTTCCGTTTTAAACCCTCAAGTGCATTTCATTTCATAACAGTAGTCATAATGGTGGCATAGTTTCAAGTCAAGTCAAGTAGAGCTTTATTGTCATTCCGCTACATGCGGGGGCATACAGTGGAACGAAATGTCGTGCCTCACAGGACCACGCTGCTACATAAATACAGGCATACAACAATGGAGTAAGACAATATAAACCTATACACAACTATCCTACTGATAGATTTCGACTATAAATATACTATCTATAAAAAGTACCTATACAAACTAAAAAATACAAACTATACGAATGCTTCAGATAAATACTGTACATGTGCAAGGAGAAACATTGAGTTCAAGCAGCTGGCTGGGGAACAGTGCAGGATGATTTGTAGTGCATGAGCATGTAAACATATATATATATATATATATATATATATATATATATATCATTTCATAATGATACTCAAAATAAACTCAAAGTAATGGGTGACAGATGCTTCCTCAACAAATGAATAAATAGTCATGTGACTTATGATATTGACAATTCTCCTGGCACAACCTGGGATTATACCTAGCTTGAGGGCACAATGGCAACCTTCTTTTCAACAAGAATTTCCCAATGTTTCCAGTTTTCCAGAGAAACGTTATTTTACTGATTTCTACAATGAGTTGACTCAGTTGAGTTGGGCTAAAAAAGGACTGTGTCACTTCCTTTAGGCCTGATGCTTGGTCTAGTCTTGCCTCTCTCTGTGTTTATCTCTGTCTGTCTCTTTTTTGCACACATTGACTCACCCACCCCCACTCTTGTCGAAACCCAGCAGCTTTGCCAGCAACTCTTTCCCAGGAAATCTCCTGTGAGAGGCCGAGTGCAGCAACACGCAAATGGCCAAACCCTTCAAACCCTAATTGAAGCCATAAGCAGAGTTTTCATCTCAGCTGTTGTTGCTCTTGCATGAAATCTGCCTTAGGATGAAGTCAAGGGTGCAGCCGGTCTATCATTCCTTCATAATATGATCACTTAGAGATCAAGCCTGGGTTTGTTAAAGTACTGCTTATTTAGTCCGATTACAGGGGCTGTCCAACAGATGATTTCAGGTTTGATGCCTTAATTTCCATGTGTGGTCTAGAGGAAGCTTTAACAGCCAGTAAGCCTATGTCTGACGTAGGGTTTATCCAACCACAATGTCTTACTTTATTTATATTCAAAGGCATCCAGATTCATATCACTTTGGATCGACTGAATACTATTTTTTTTAATGAGATGATGAGTAGTGAAAGCAATGCTTTTTAATGCTAATGCATCAGAAACTTCATGTTGACATTGTTATATTAAATAAGTATATTGTGAACATAATGTGATTAATTTTTTCAATCGACTAAAAAACCCATCAGAGCACATACGGATCCATCTGAAGTTGTTTGTGGTGAAATCAGAGTTTTGGGAACCCTCAGGAAAAGGAGTGTTAGGTGGAGTAATCCCACATGCACACTTGTTTTCTTTTCTCATAGACTGAGAATATTATTCAAATCTTTAAAACTATTCATTTGAATGAGATTTCACTCATCAGTGGCAAGACAGCTATTTGAAAATACAGAAGTTTGAATCAGTTCAAATTCAGTTTATTAATTTGAGGGAAGACTTTTAATCACTTGGCAAGTGATGATTTTTAATCATGCATGTGCATTATTCCTCTTAGAGTTAGTTGACTGTACTGCATGTACATACATCATCATCATCATCATCATAATCAATAGTAAGATGATCTAAATTCATTCTAAATTCATTGCATCCAACCACTTCTCTGTTATAATGACTTAGCCGATTAATCCAATGTACTTCTGCATCCATTTCACCCTGTAACCCCCAAATTTTTATATTTTACTTGTAACATTTTCAAGTTATTCTTTATGTTGTACTTTTTTAAGTAGGTCATAAAGTTTGAAATAACTACTTTTTTAATTGAGCTCCAGAAAAAAGCGTGCTGCTGGATTTGTTGCTAGGCAGTGAACACATCCTGTGTTTGGGATGTTTTTGAATCCCAATTGTTTAATTAAGCATCAGCAGTGCCTACATGCATTTAAAGAACTGGAAGTATGTCATCTGACTTTTACATATTTACTCCAACCTGAATCTAAAACATCATCTGTGTAGTCCTACTGTATTCTCTCTCTATCATTGTTTCAAAGCGTTCTTCTATGCAGTATTTCATAATATAAGTAATGTGTCCTCTGATAGTAATTACAGCAGTGCTAATTAAAATAATTGAGTAGATTGATTCGATTGTTTGACGAGGCTGATACACATCAGTATGCTGCGTTATCTCGCCTCACCCTTGATGTTTAATCCTTTTACTAAAGCACTTTCCCCACTGTGAATATTTAATAGTCTCTCTTTCCTAATTCAATGATAACACCTGTTCATTAGCGACACACATTTACTGTATTCACACACACATAACAGTTGTGCACCATTTAGAATAAAAAATGACAATGCCTTCAGATTCCAACTCAATTCCTGAAATATAGCTGCTAGCAGCGATTACCGGGGCCAAGCCCGTTTGGGCTGTTTTTGGCCTGTTTGAAAGTTGGGACTTTATTCGGATGTTTTTAAACGTTGCGCACGGTTTCCACGGTTAAACACCCCTTATGAAAATTAACCATGTTTTTTTTTTGTTTGTTTTTTTGTAGTAACCATGGTTTAACTATGGTTTTTGTAGTAAAACCATAGCAACTACGAAATTAATCATGGTTTTACTGCAGTAATCATGATTTATCTATAGTTTTGGTAGAAAACCATAATTGCAAAATGAACTATGGTTTATATAACTGTAGTAAAACCATGGTATCAGAACCATGGTTTGCACCAAAAAACCACGGTTACTACAGTCATGGTTAACTACAGTTTTACTATAGTAGCCTTTTGATTTACACAGATTCTGAAGCTCCATAATTCAAGTGACTCAACTCAAAATTAAGATTTTGTATATAGATATGTACTATTTAATAAGCTTAGATGAGATCATACTTTGAAAAGCACAACATCTGGAAAAGAAGCAACTTCAGCATCATTTCTTGCCACAGCAAATATGCTGGTCTGGACATGTGTGACACCGGTTCAAACCCACGACCCAACGGTTCACGAAACAGCGGCTTAGCAGAGCGCGCCACTCAGTTGACGCACTTTTACTGGGCTGCAGAGGAAAGGTTTAGATGTGAGAATGAGCTCCCCAATATAGTGCTTTAGCATTTTAACCAGCGTAATATGCAAAGTTAATTTAATTGTAACGCAGCTTATGGTTAACTTGATAGCTGAAGAGTCGCATTAAATAGTATGGTAACTGGTTAGCCTGTAACTTATTAGCATGATAAGCTTACGAGCAAAAGGCGACAAACACGGGCACAGTCAACTTTCCAGAGGAATTTCTTGGGAACGGTAGTGAATATCAAAAATCTGTTCAGTCATTTCTGTGCTGCTCAGTCCGAAGATCATCTGAGCCAAGTTTGGGAAGAATTGGACAGATTTTGAAGGAGGAGTAGCAATAAAACTGTTTTTCATTTAATTCAATATGGCTGATACGTACATTAATGGAAAATGACAAATGAGACAACGACAGAATCGGCATGACCCAAGGAATCCATAGACATAAATATTATATTTTTCTGACTGACTGTTCAAAAGTTATAAGCGACAATGTGAATTTTTGGTATGTCACGACCCATAGGTGGCGCTATTCCCAACTTTGGCATGGACCCTCAGATCATGGTGTTGATGATGCGTACCAAGTTTCGTTTCGATTGATCAAAGTTTGGCGAGATACAGCCTCTGAACCAATTTGGGTCGACCTCGTTAAGTTCACAACATCATAACTTTTGAACAAACATGAATAAAAAAAATCTGTTCAGTCATTTCTGTGCGGCTCAGTCCAAAGATCATCTGAGCCAATTTTGGGAAGAATTGGATCAATTTTGAAGGAGGAGTAGCGAAAAGACAGAATACTGTACTTTTCAAAATGGCCGCTACTGTAATGGGTGGAGTCTTAATGTAAGCTATTGAATGTGTTCAGCACGAAGAGCTTAATCAGGTGTACTAAGTTTCATTTTTCTAGAATTGGGGGTTTGTGAGTTATTACCATTTCAATGTTGAATTTTTGAACTGGTGGTGGCGCTATAGAGTTGGTTCTAGAGACCCCAAAGTTGGTCAGATCACTAGTCATGGCCATCTCTACAACTGTGCCTATTTTCATCATTTTCCTATTTTCCCTTCATAGGGCTGCCATAGACTGCCATTGGACGAAAATAATAATAATAATAATAATAATAATAATAATAATAATAATAATAATAATAAAGAAAACATACGATTTCAATAGGGGCTACAGCCCATTCTGGGCTTGGCCCCTAATTACAGTAGAAAATAGGAGGTAGAATTGTAATTAAAATTTTAGTCATAATTTCAGGAAATTAAAATGGAATGAAATGCAAATAAATTCATGGAAATAATTATCAACACTACCATTCAAATGTTTGGGGGCATTAAGATTTTATTATTTTTATTACAAAAAAATTGATATATATAAATTGTTGCATATAATAGGAAATTCATTTATTCAGCAAGGATGTATTAAATTGATCAAAAGTGACAATAAACAGTTACAAAAGATTTCTGTTTTTTAATAAATGCTGTTATTTGTCATGGTTTCCACAAAAATATTAAGCAGCTCAACTGTTCTCAGAATTTATAAAAATAAGAAATGTTTCTTGAGCACCAAATCAGCATATTAGAATGATTTCTGAAGTATCATGTGACACTAAAAACTGGAGTAATGACTGATGAAAATTCAGCTTAAAATATGCTCTTAAAATATAGAGCAGTTATGTTAAAGTGTAATAATTCACAGTCGTACAATATAATAAATGCAGCCTTGGTGAGAAACATGAAGAAAAAAAAAAAAAATCTTACCAACCACAACCTGTTTAAAGTTAATGTTTGTAAATATCTTTATACAAAAAAATGTATGGTATACATGTGGTGTGTGTGTGTATTATTTATATTTATATTTATATCCCATAAGCGTAATGGTTTTTATACTGTACAAACTGTATGTACTATTGCCCTACACCAGGGTTCCTCAAATCTTTCCCTGGAGGGCCAATCTGCTGCAGAGTTTAGCTCCAACCCTGATCAAACTCGCCTACCTGTGATTTTCTAGTTATCTTGAAGACTCTGATTAGCATGCTCAGGTGTGTTTGATTAGGGTTAGAGCTAAACTCTGCAGGAGTGGGCCAGATTTGAGGATGCCTGCCCTACACCTAACCCTACCCCTTACTGGAAACTTTGTGCTATTTCAGATTTTCAATACACTCCATTCTGTGTGATTCATAAGCGTTTTGAAAAGTGGGGACATGGGGTAATGTCCTAAAAAGTCACCGTCTCCTTGTAATACCTATGTCATACCTTTGTCATTATACAAATTTATGTCCTCATTTGTCACGAAAACGCACACACACACACACGCTGTTTGTGAAGATGGCAGTTGTTTTATGCCTATATATCCTAAATCTATATCTCAAAAGACATTTGTTTTATTGCAGGTCCCAGGCACAGCATTTGCTCTTCGGCCAGTTTCTGGAGTGCCGTTCCCCCATCAGAGAGCAGTTGGACCACCCAATCAGAGGAGCAGAGCTCCGTAAGCATGGGGGCGTCTTCCTGTGACCTGCCCTCACTTAACACTGAAGAGCCAACCAGTCAAACACCCTCCTGTCCCCACTCTCCTAGTGAGTACCACACACACACACACAGAGTCCTACCTACTAAGTTAATAAATGGGTAACTCTCATCAGTTGAACATCTGTAAGTGGCGGTTTTATATCCACCCAGTGCCTCAAACAGTAATTAAAGTCTGTCCCCTTGTGAGAAGACAGAAGGAAGTGAGAATCGCACAGGAAATGCTTCACACGCTGAATTATCCATCAATAAATCCCTTCCGTTGCTCAGTACAGCCTCCGGGGTTGCATCCAGAAATGCAGGCGGAATGAAAAGACGGCAGGTTTAGGAGTAAATGATGGAGGAATCGGGACAAATAAATTTACACGGTCTGTGACAGCTGCTCCTCAGACACTCCTCTCGTGTGAGTGATGGTGGCTCTAAAGGAACGCTGTGCTGATTTGAGGCAGGACGCTCTCTCTCTTGCAGGTAATTTGTGGCGGAGCGGTTAGTGCTCCTACGCGATCCATCTCAGGCCTCTCGCCTCGGCCTCCAGCAATAGCTCACTCAGACCAGGGTTTCTATGGAGACAGGAGAGGGTGAGGTGCTTAAGACGGTTTTATTTATTAAAATGCAGCATGCTTCATTTCTCAGGCTGTGGGAAGATGGACTCACTGCAACAGAATTTTCACTTGAGGCAGGAGTGAATAGAAGTCCATATTGAGTGTTAGTTAAAGCAAATGTTACAGTAAATAGTCAAGTGTGTAATTATGCCAAGCTACGCTGGAGTTTGGTCGTGTCGTTTGAGCCTGTAAGAAAGAAAAAAGAAGCAAAAAAGAAAAATCCTGTAAAATAATTTTTGTTGAGGAATACAAAAAATATTCTTAACTTTTAAATTAGGAAAATAAAATATAAAAGCAGCAAAAATATTAAGTAGCACAACTGTTTTCAGCATTGATAATAATAACAAAAAATGTTTATAGAGCAGCAAATCAGCATATTAGAATGATTTCTGAAGGATCATGTAACACTGAAGGCTGGAGTAAAATTAAATTATTGAAATATAATATAATAGAGAATAGTTATACTAAATTGTAGTAATACTTTACAATATTACTATTTTTACAGTGTTTTTGATCAAATCAGTACAGCCTTGGTGAGCACACACTTAGCAGCATAAGGGACTGAATAATTTTTAAAAACTAAGTTTTCACATTTTTGCTATGATGCTAGTGTGTTATAGTTGGTCATTGCTTTGTGGTTGCGTGGATGTTGGTTACTGGTTACTTACTCAAAAGGTACTATTCTCTGGTCTCGATGGCTATCGTTTTTTTCGTCCATTGTATTGGCCTCTAGGAGAAAAAAAAAAAATGTCAGATGGTATTGAAAAGTAATAGTGCCTTCATCGAATCTGGAGATTTGAGATATCATTCATGCCTGTAGTACACAAAGGTCTAGTAACATGTGAGTGTTTAATATTGAGGAGCATGTATGAGCAATAGCAATCACTACCAATAAGTTTCTCTAGAAGCATTTGTTTTTTGGGGGGGATTTTCCTTATGGTCTGTCTGTGCGAGATACCATTAGACATCAAATTGTTTGAAAATCTGCTTACCCTACCCACTTTCGCCCTACCCGCTGGCTTTTGCTCCTGCTCTCACTGTGTTAATGTGTACGCTGCTAAAACCTGGCAGCAGGGTGTCGTTCTGTTTGTTTTTCTTTCAGCATGTGACCCTTGGGTGTTGTTCCACGATTGTTTATTTACAGCTGAACTGAGTGTAAATTCATGTGTAATTGCTGATTATTTGTGTACATAGTTCTTCTCTGTTGTAATTTTTTTGAGTTGCATTCACTGTTTGTACACATTGCACGTGGCTTGTGTCTAACTGCACACATAGACTTGTGTCCGCTTTAAGCACTGTTTGTCAAATGTTGTCTTTTATGTGATTTACAGCTTATGTTCATGAATGAAACATTATAGTTATGAATGTCATTGTAAGCCGAGACTATTGGTTATGAGTGAATACGAGTGTTTATGCAGCTGTATGCTGCAAGCCAGGTCTTTATGAAAGCTTTGTGTCAGGCTAATTTACAGGCACAGATGGCTAATGATGTTCTTTATCAGGACGTGCAGTGCATTTGATATACAATGCACATTTTCATTTCCTTCTCATTCCATTTCCGGTGATGCATAAGAATGCTGTTGTCCGTAGAGATGCAATGGGTGTGTGTGTGTGTTTGTGTGCAGTCGGGAGAGGAACAGAAAGCGTGTGTGAATGTGGTTTTGTCATATCCAAAGGCGCCCTCACAGACGGGCATTGTCATCAGTTAGCAAATCTCTACAGAGAACAGCAGAAGTTACTGTAATCTCAGATCAGCAAAGGTTATAGAGTAGAGCAGCAGCTTGTTTAAGAGCACATCCTACTGGGAATCTCGCACGCTTCCTCATCGTCTTTGACCTTTGACCCCTGCAAATGTCCTTGTGAAAACACCCGCCTCCTGTGACTCACACCTGCAGCTATCACTCCGCTTCGCATTATAGGAAAGCTCTGCCTGTCAGAGATGACACTTCCACTGTGTGTCTTCTCACCAACATGGTTCAGAAAGCAGCATTATTCATGTGCCTTTGAAATAAATAGTTTGCATTTACATATAGATTTATTAAAACCAGCATGTTATAAAAAAGAATCATATGCATTTTCTAAATTAAGGATAAATTCATAGTTTCGTGAATGAAAAATCGTAATTTAGATAATTCATATGCATCATTTGGTGGACTTTAAGGTTTAGAGTAATAGTGAAATATGACTATTTAACAGTTCAGTAATATTACAGTAATAGTCTCCATTTGATGAGAACATTAATGAAAATGAATGGGTTCACAGTAAGGCTAACTCTGAAGTTGTCCCCAGTTAATTCTCTGGTTTAGAAGGACTGACCTGAAACCAGCAAAATAAAGGTCAGTAGCTTAGTGCTGTAGGAAAGGATTGAGAGCTCTCAAAGCAGATCAAGACTTCAGTGCAAACACAACCTGTCAACCATTTGTCTCAGTTCTTAAGTTTCAGTCAGATGGCAGTTGATTTGCACATTTTGTTGCTGTAAAAAATGTTATTGATGAGTCAGTTTCTGTATCAGATTTCCACGTATTCTCTTTTATATGGCAAATAATTGGGATATTCAAAGGACGGAATAACCTCTCCACATGGTTAAAGATAAGCATGAAAGAGCACACAAAGTGCAGGTGACTCTCCGACCTTGTTTTCCACCAATCGTATTTCAAAGAATGCCTTTCTGTGCGAGTGTTGAGGTGTGGTTTCTGTAAAGACAGCTACCTGTCAAAAAGCTTAGACTCCTGTGAAAGAGGCAGGCTGGCAGGCAGACCAACAGGCATCTACATGTCTGTGCGGGCACTTCATGGACAGAGGAGGTCATGTGACCTGCTTTTTAATGCATGGTGCCGTAGTGAAGCCTCACAATTGGTGTCCCATCTGTTTCCTCTCTTTAGCACCTGGACTCTTGAATCTGCTCTACTGGTGAGTCTATTTCTTTGTACTGTTGCTTTGGGACAGACTTTGGACTGAGTTTTGACTTATAAATGCTTGTGGTTGTTTTGTGTTGAGTTTTCGTTTAGCCATTCTTCCTTCCTCTTAAGAAATATATAACGTGATCTTTTAATGCTGATTATGCATATATTCGTCTTTCAATTCTGTATTTTGAAACTGGGTAGTCTGTTTTTAAAAAGAAGCGGGGTGAGAACATTTGTTGGAGTCTCACTTGGCATTGCTTATATAGCCTCAGGATCAGCGCTCTATCCATGCTGAGTTACTTGGAGCTGGAAGTTTGAAGAAATACCAGTAAGTTGATGCTTAGCAACAAGATTTTGCTTTCATGATTTACTCAGTAGAACAGACTCTCTAGACTTCAGAAATTGTTTTCTTCATGTTTTTTATTTTGTCCAGTAAATCCTTAAAATAAGATAAATTTACTTCAGAACAAAGTTGTGTAAGATAATGTTTTTGTTAAAAGCATATACCTCACTAAACTGTTACTGATTTATGCTTGTATAAAATGGCAGAAGGTAAAAAAAAAAAAAAAAACCTTGATTTAAAATATATTCTCAGAAAACAATGTATGCAGTATAAATAAATCATTCTTGGTTTAAGGATGTTTAGTTATTTTATAAAAAAAATTATTAAATACTGATTAATAACTTTTTTAGTGTATGCTAGTGTTCTGCGATTAAACGGCGTCTTTGTTGGAACAAAAATAGAGACAAGTAAAATATCTATCTATCTATCTATCTATCTATCTCTCTCTCTCTCTCTCTCTCTCTCTCTCTCTCTCTCTCTCTCTCTCTCTCTCTCTCTCTCTCTCTCTCTCTCTCTCTCTCTCTCTCTCTCTCTATATATATATATATATATATATATATATATATATATATATATATATATATATATATATATATATATATATATATATATATATATATATATATATATATATATATATGTTAATTAGTATTTTGTGAATTTAACTTGAACTTAATTGAACCTTGAATTGCGATTTGCATCTAACCCTCTGGCTGATTTGATGTATCCCTTGTAAGAACATGAACAAACTTGCTTTGGAGGTGCGCAGACGCTGTTCATAAGTATTCCTGTTTGGGATATTGCATTTTTTTCTGAGCTGGGATAATCTTTTAACCTTCTCCCTCCAGGGCTGATAAGATATGAGCCTTGAAATCTGAGTCTCTTGATGTTTGTGGCTGCTTGTGTGTGTGTGCACGTCTTGTATTGTAGTCTTTTATTATTTTCTGTTATAGTAATGGTTTCAGTTGATTTGTAGTGTGATGAACCCTGTTGAACTAATATGAGAAGATTAACAAAGCCACAAGCCATAGTGCCAACACTCTCTCACATTTAATAGGCAGTGTTTTAAGAGACTGGAAACTAAATTAGGCCCATAGCTTTATTAGTTGTTTATTGGATTTTAGTTTCTAAAAAGTGTTGTTTGTGAGTTAGCGTGTCAGAGTCTGAGTGTGCATATGTATGCTCCTTTTGCATAGTGCAGTCATGCCAGTTTTCAGCATGTGAGACAGACCATTCATTGCTTTGTTGCATTGGCAGAGAAAGTAGGTCTGAGG
The DNA here is from genome assembly GCF_012432095.1 of Onychostoma macrolepis. NCBI lineage: Eukaryota > Metazoa > Chordata > Actinopteri > Cypriniformes > Cyprinidae > Onychostoma > Onychostoma macrolepis. The sequence continues at coordinate 8,680,526 of NC_081171.1, forward strand.
TGGGGAATGCTGGTGCCTAGCAACAGGTAAAGACTGTCTCTCTAATTTGGCATGGGAGAACTAGAACAGACAAGAGTTTGAGCTTGGTTCAAGAGAGCAGAAGGATTCATTAATGAATGATATTTTTTTTGCTATCACTCTTACTTATGCTTTTTTGCAGGTTCATTCAGAATCATTGAACGTCCCAGTTTCAAATGAAAAGTGATTACATGACATTTTAAAAACTGTTTTACTGTTTTAGTGGAACATAGATTTTTTTAAAAGTGCATGTAAACGTACTTACCGAGAAAAGGTCTGTAATCCGAATGTGGTAAATAGTCAAATTGTTAGCCGTTAAAAAGTAGGGGTATAGCACAAAGAAATTTAATCTCTTGTGATATGGTCTTCAAGCTGTCTTCTGTGACCTTGGTGTGACTAAAAAGAAATCGATTATTCAACTATCCCATTGTTCCTGAAAATAGATCCATTTTGTCCTAGTGGAAAAAAAAAACAACTCTCAGACTGAAAACTTCATTATTCTGTAGTCAATCACACCTCTTCTTATAAAATATGAATATATCTATATTGAAATCAATGCATAGCATGTGGAAAGAGAGTGAATGTATGCGAATGCATGCTTATGAATTGTGGTTGATTGGAACCTGCCTCTTTCCTGTTAGTGGAAATGTCTTTCAGTCGTTTCTTGATTTGGACCAAAATAATCCAACCATTGTGACTCTCATTAGGTTTCAGAAATAGGCTCAAAGGACACTGGAAAGTCCAAGGAGGTCATTCTTTTTCTTGTTTATAAGATTATGTCTGCCTCTCATATATGACATATGCCTTTTTTCCTTCTCAAATTTCATCTAAAAGTGTTGAAACAGCTCTGTATTCTTTTTTTATTGATAGATTCTTCTGTGTGCCAAGAGGATGAAGGAATGAACATGGATTCATTCAACTGGACAGCAAACAACCAACACACTAATGGCCAATCTTATGTCACCTCCAACCACTTTGCTAGCTGGGTTACCTTTGATGATGATGAGGACTCAGTTTTCCAACCTCCAGGGAGACGGTCTAATATAAAACTGGATAACCTCAACAATTCTCCTCTGCAGGATGCCAACAGCAACCTGATTTCCTCTTCCTTTTGTGGCCAGATGACAGAGAGACACATTCTGGACTTGACCCCAGATGGCACCAATTCCATCTTTGACTGTAATAACACACTGTCGAACAACAGCGTGCCTTACACCAAGAAGAACCCTTTCCTGGATGATGAGCTCTCAAACCTGCAACCTTCTCCTATTAACCCTTTCAGTGCCTATTTTGATAAAACAGACCTGAAAACGTCCCAAGGCATTGGCTTGTGTCAGGAGGTACCAGATGTGTCCACCTTCAGCTCATCGTTCTTTGAGTATCAAGATTCTGATATCAAAAGGGAATCTATTATGCTTTTCTCATCTAAGAAAGACTCTGTAGTTGGAAAAGATAGTATCCCATCAGGCTTTCCTATAGATGGTCTGGATCAGCTCAGGAACATTCACATTTCTGACCCTGACCGTGACGGTAGTCCTACTCTACCAGATGGTTCAGTGGAGGAAGTTGACTCTGATGATTCCACCTATGAACCAGACCATATGACTCCTCAGGATGGCTGGCCCATGCTCCTGCGCATCCCTGAGAAGAAGAACATCATGTCCTCACGTCACTGGGGACCAATATTTGTCAGGTTGACGAACAGCGGCCAGCTGCAACTTTTCTATGAGAAAGGGCTGGAAAAGCCGTTCAAAGAGTTCCAGCTAAACTCCCAGCATGAAATATCTGAACCCAAGCTTCAGAACTACGATGAGAATGGCCGTGTTCATACCATCAGTGTAGACCATGTGGTTTACAAAGAGAAGAGGAAGATCCAGCCCAAGGTAACAGTGGTTCATATACCTGTGAGAGAGCAAGCGGTGAAGCTTGGGACAACAAACTACGAAGACTTCTTGAGCTTTCAACATGCTCTGCAGGAGAGCCTTGTGGGCCTCTCGGTGGATCAAGAAGGTCTTAACTGGCCAACAACTTACACAGAGGAGGAGATCCACGTGGAGGTGAGGGATAACTTCTATGGGATTGTCTCCAAAGGGGACAGCCGTATCTTGGAGCAGCTAGTTTTGACCCGAGTGAACATGCTAGCCTTCTTGAACGGATCTCCACCTTGCAGTATCGGCCTCAATGATGTCCAGGTCAAAGGTAAAGAGGTGGTTTCTCGGCATGACATAATTCCCAACACAACGTCACGTTGGATTCAACTGAGGGATTGTCGACTGCATGAGTGTACGGACCAGTTAGAGTTTGCAGAGTCCCGAGCCATTACGTTTAGTCCGCCGGTTGGTCGTCGCTTTGAACTGCTGCGCTTCCGAACGGCATTTGCTGAAAAAACCCTTCCCTTCACTCTGAGAACTGTTGCTTGCGTCAAGGGTGCAGAAGTGGAGGTACAGTCCTGGCTGGTGATGTCAACAGGGTTTTCATCTAATCGGGATCCTTTAACATTAATACCATGTGAGAATATTGCTATCCGTTACCCCATACCAGAAATTTGGGCAAAGAACTTTAAGCGGGAGAGTGTGACAGGAGAGAAATCCCTGAAGGCTCGCTTCAATAAAGGAGCCAGTTTTGGTTCAACCAGCACATCAGGGTCCGAACCGGCCATGAGGGTCACGCTTGGCACGGCGAAATACGAACAGGCCTTCAGGTCTGTGGTGTGGAGGATCAGTCGCCTGCCAGACAAGAACTCAGGTGGGAACTTGGGTTTGATTTTGAGGTGGCTATAGAATCAAATTGTGTAACAACAAGAATTATCTTAAAGGAATAGTTCACCCAAAATTGAAAATTCTGACATTAATTATTCACCCACATGTCGTTCCAAACCCGTAAGACCTTCGTTCATCTTCAGAACACAATTTAAGTTATTTTTGAAGAAATCCGAGAGCTTTCTGACCCTGCATAGACAGCAATGGAACTACCATATTCAAGGCCCAAAATGGTAGTAAGGACATTGTTAAAATAGTCAATGTGACATCAAAGAATCAACCGTAATTTTATGAAGCTATGAGAATACCTTTTGCACGCAAATAAAACAAAAATAACAACTTTATTTAACAATTTCTCCTCTTCTGTGTCAGTCTTCAATGACGCATGCGTGTGGTGCTGCTGAAACAGGAGCCGGCGTTCTGAAGTAGAACCTGGATGCACTGCACCTTGTTTACAAGCAGAGGAATACACACACATATGTTATGGTACTGTTGCGAATGCGTGTCGAAGACTGACACAAAAGAGAAGAAATTGTTGAATAAAGCTGTTAATTTTGTCATCTTTGCTCACAATAAGTATTCTCGTAGCTTCATAACATTACAGTTGAACCACTGATGTCACATGGACTATTTTAACGATGTCCTTACTTCCTTTCTGGGCCTTGAATGTGGTATTTCCGTTGCTGTCTATGCAGGTCAGAAAGCTCTTGGATTTCATAAAAAAATATCTTATTTTCGTTACAAAGATGAACAAAGGTTTTACGGGTTTGGAACGACATGAGGGTGAGTAATTAATGACAGAATTTTCATTTCTGGATGAACTATCCCTTTAAGAGTTTCTGAACACTGAAAAGGTGTCCTGTATTGTTCTGAAGTTTAAAAGTAGTTTAGAAGTCAAACAGTTATTGTGTTACTCATGCACATCCCTAATGTTAAATGTTTTTGTTAAATGTTAGTGACTTACAAATCGAAATATTTAGATACAGCATTACATTATACTGTCTCCACATTCAGGTCAAACTGATCTTGTTCTCCTCTGTTACTCTTATGCAATAGCATAAGCAAATAGTTATTTAAGAGCTGCTTTATTTTATCTTGCTGTTTCATCACATGAATGTCATATCGACCTAGTCAGTAAATTAACCAACAATTGTAACTCTTTCTTAGTGTCACTGTATAATGATTTTACTGGTGCTCTGTATGAAAGATTTTGAAATATTGCCAATATTTGAAAATGATACTCTTATATCAGTGTTTGTATTTCACTATAGTCATGATAATAATATCAGTATAGATAGCAGTTTTTGGTTACACTTTATATTAGGTGGCCTTAACTACTATGTACTTACATCAAAAAAATAAGTACAATGTACTTATTGTGTTCATATTGTATTGCAAAACACTTTTGCTGCTATTGAGGGGGGACATGGGTAAGGTTAGGGACAGGTTTGGTGGTCTGGGTAGGTTTAAGGGTGGGTTAACGTGCAAGGGATGGGTTGACAGTGTAATTATAAATATAATTACAGAAATTAATTACAGATGTAAGTACATATAGGTATTTTTAAAAATATAAGTACAATGTAAAAACATGTATGTACACAGTAAGTGCATTGTATCAAATGATTAATTTAAATGTAAGTACATAGTAGTTAAGGCCACCTAATATAAAGTGGGACCCAGTTTTTTATAAAGATTTTTATATTTCTGCTGAATAAATCCTCACAACCTCCAAATCACAATGCTGTGGTAAAAGCCATGCCTCTTAACGCAGTATTGACTACCAAAGCAAGTGCAGTGGTGTAGAAATCTTTTATTCTGTTTGTAGATTTTCTGTTGTCATAGCATTTGCATTGTGGCCAGTGCTGTTTTTTTGTTTTCTGCCAATGGCTGGTGCTTTATGCTTTTCAGTAGTATATCAGCATATCAGCAGGGATCCCCTCCTCCTGCATAAGTCTGATTGGTTAGACAAAGCTCATGCTGTCATCATCTGTTAATTCACAGGCTCACGGTCTGACATCCCTGAGCTTTGCAATTCAGCTTTTCTCAAACAATTTTTCTTTCTCTGTAAAATTCTCTCTTCTCTTAAGTCATATTTTAAAGAATAGTATGGAAGAAATGTATAGAATATTAAGTTCATCATTTACTCACCCATATGACTTTTTCTTGCATAGAACACAAAAGGAGAATGTCAAATTCTTGAAAGGACAAAAAGGCACTATAATATAGATATCAGAAGTAGTTCATATGACTCATGAGCTATTTTTTGCAACTTTACAAGATATTTACATCATGTTTAAGTTCAAGTTAAAAATTAGCTTTTTTTTTTGCATATTCAAAGGTTTGCCATCATCATGTTCATCACTTTCTTCAGTTCATTTTAGCAGAATCAAGGCCAGTTCTGTGCTAATGTTAAATTATACATTTATGCTCATGTTAAATTATACATCTACGCTGCTCAGGTCCAGTGGTTTACTTAATCTAAAAGGTCCTCTAGTAATTTGCATGAATTAATTATTTGCGTTAATATTGCATACATTACATTAATATGGTTGTGGATGGTATTTTTTTGTAGCACTGGGACATCCTCATACGTTCTACTGTCATTTGGAGCTGGGCTCAGATTGGGAAGTGCCTCCTAAGTTTGAGTGCCTGGTGGAGGTTGAGTTTGACATGCCCTCTACTTCTGCGTCCAAAGCCACTGTTCGCTCTCTGTCGGTAGGGGACAGAAATGACTTGAAGAAATGGATCACCTACAAATCACATTACTCCTATCAGGTATTCTGTGTGTGTGTGTGTGTGTGTGTGTTAGGGGAGGGTGAAGTAGCTGTGCCACCTTTTACTTAAGTTGTCCTCCAGGCAAGGAGGAATGAGGTAAAATTAACACACTTAACTATATTTTAGATATCTGCTATCAACTGAAAGTGTCATTAAAAAATGGTCATTTATTTTATTTTATTTTGTTGGTTTTATTTTGTTGGTTTTATTTTATTATAAATTTTACTTGATGTACTAAAATAACTACAAAAAATTGTATAGAGATATGTGGCAAAAACAACAAAATTACTAAAACGTTAAAAACGTATTTTATTTATATATACAGTCAGGTCCATAAATATTGGGACATCGACACAATTCTAACATTTTTGGCTCTATACACCACCACAATGGATTTCAAATGAAACGAACAAGATGTGCTTTAACTGCAGACTGTCAGCTTTAATTTGAGTGTATTTACATCCAAATCAGGTGAACGGTGTAGGAATTACAACAGTTTGCATATGTGCCTCCCACTTGTTAAGGGACCAAAAGTAATGGGACAATTGGCTTCTCAGCTGTTCCATGGCCAGGTGTGTGTTATTCCCTCATTATCCCAATTACAATGAGCAGATAAAAGGTCCAGACTTCATTTCAAGTGTGCTATTTGCATTTGGAATCTGTTGCTGTCAACTGTCAAGATGAGATCCAAAGAGCTGTCACTATCAGTGAAGCAAGCCATCATTAGGCTGAAAAAACAAAACAAACCCATCAGAGAGATAGCAAAAACATTAGGCGTGGCCAAAACAACTGTTTGGAACATTCTTAAAAAGAAGGAACGCAGCAAGTTTGATTTATGATTTATTATTCTGTCCCATTACTTTTGGTCCCTTAACAAGTGGGAGGCACATATGCAAACTGTTGTAATTCCTACACCGTTCACCTGATTTGGATGTAAATACCCTCAAAGTAAAGCTGACAGTCTGCAGTTAAAGCAGTCAAATGTTTGTTTCATTTGAAATCCATTGTGGTGGTGTATAGAGCCAAAAATGTTAGAATTGTGTCGATGTCCCAATATTTATGGACCTGACTATATATATACACCATATTGTCCCGCATATAAGATGACCCTGATTATAAGACGACCCCCCTTTTTCCAGATCTACCTTTTGGAAAAAGGCTTTTTGAAAACCAAATCTTGTTTGGTTCAAACATTTTTTTCTTAAATTATTTTCAAATTGCATATTTTTCCTATTTTAATTTTTGTTTTGAAAGTATGGTAAATACTGGTAAAATGTACCAGCAATGACACTGAAAATATACACTTTTGATATACCATAAAACTAACAGGTAGCCCATCTGAATTATATAACATTTAGGCTATCCATCTCATAGTAGCCTACCAACATTTTATTAACAGTAGAAGTGAAATCTTATTGTAGTCTTCAAATCTGGGTAGCCTACTGTCTTGTGTTTTAAAATCACTTACAGAGGAAGTTTGTTCCCATCAGGCTAACATGACAGTCATGACTCGTGCCGCTGTAAGCTTTTCTTTTTCTTTTTTCTCTCGCGATCTTTATAACACACATACATTACATATTTCATGGCACACTCGTTTTATGCGTGTTTGGCGCCACCTATTGTTGTGGGTGTATTACTGACGTGTCAAAGTCTAGACCCTGAATATAAGACGACCGCGTTTTTTCAGATGTATTTCCAAGAAAAAAACATTGTCTTATATTCGGGTCAATACGGTATATATATACTGATCTCAATGATACTAATATCTAGTATCTCAATGATACTAAAATAAGTTATAATACCACATATATTTTAACCTAACTATATAATATTTATATTCGTATATTCTCAAATATGTATATTCTCAAACGGAAGGCTGCATCCTCCGGAGGTCGCATTTGTAGGCTGCATACGTCATCAAGCCTTGTTTATTTCAGTTAACTGAGCATTACATTTGCGAGTCAAAAGCATGTTACAACAATTTACACTTAACTAAGAATAATGATTTATTTAATCAAATTTATAGCTGTTAATATCCTAAAATAAGATCTTCTTTATGACATATGCAGCCTACAAACAGCCATTGTCTCTCAAAAGAAAGAGTCGACTCTGAATCATTGAAACGAGTCATTTTTAAAACTAATCCCAAGCCGTTTCATATTGAGGTCAACATGAAACATTAGCATATTGTCCGCCCACTTGTGCGCAGACCTGGGAAATACTTGATTTTCGCATTGGTCTGAATGAAAATGCGAATTCATTCTTTGCCACTAGGTGCCGCTTTTGGAGCGTTAAAAGCTCACAAACACTGCTTTAAATGAAATCGACCAATCACCAAGCATCGTGCAAAGTTTTGAAAAATGAATCGTTGAGCGAATCGTTTGGGAGTCGTTGAGCAAATAAGGTAAAAATATATGCATATTACAAGAAAGTTAAAGTGTTTTTTGACCTTGCATGTCATGTCAACCTGTTGTTGGGGACTCCCAAAACCAAAATATGAACCTTTCATAACCCATAATAAGGGCACTTTAATATATTCATTTTGCAAGATGACACACCTTACCCCACTCTCCTCTAAATCTGTGTTAGTGTAGTAGTGATTATAGCTGTTTATACCATGTTTTGTTATACACCTGTCCTCACCCTAAGTATTACACTTTAGAAAACCAGTAATTTAATTTGGTTATTTAGCGGTGATTTTCAAACCCTCCGGGGGGGTCTGAGCTAAATGTCATGACAAAGCCACTGAAAGACAAGTTGTCACCCTCAAGCAACCCGCTGTGTCAGCTGCCAGAGCTTGTTTTCCCTACTGCATTCCAAACATGTCATTAAGGTGGCTGGAGCTGTTTTCTACAAACATCTGTTCCCATTACTGTTCAGCAGCCACAGGGAGTGATTCATCACTGAGCAGAGGTGTGCAACAAACAGCAGGACGGCAGGAACAAGATGTAAAACTCTGCCTGTAACCTCAGTATAGGAATGACAGAGAAACCTGCTGATGAAGCATCCTGCTGTATATGATAAATGCAGCATAGCTGTGGGGCAGGACAGTGGCAGCAGGTGTCTGAACCCCGGTGAGGTCAGTCATGGGCAGATTGAATTGGGATGAGCATGTGAGAACAGGTGATGCTTGTGATTAGGTTGTTCAGTTTACTCTAGGTTATTAGCAGTGTTGCCAATTTAGCAATTTTGTAGCTAGATTTAGCAACTTTTCAAAAGTTTAGGGACAAATATAGCAACGTCTTGGACAAACATTATCTAAGTTCTCATCTTGCCCACTGATCTATATTCATTTTTATATAGATCAGTGAATTTGCCATTATGATGTAATCTAGTGACATTTAGCTACCAGTTTTAGCTACTTTTAATTGAAAGAAGTTGGCAAAACACTGGTTCTTAGTCCCGACTTCCTTTTGTTGTGAGTGACTGCCTCCTTGTGGCTAATGTTTGCTACTACTCGACTACTCACTTGCACTTGCTTGTGTTGTCCTGTAGGTGGCAGTGGAGCAGAAGAATGAGAGCACATTGGACAGCCCTCAGAAGGAGCAACCAGGCCAGTGCGCTCAACAGTGAGGAGCCATGAAGAGAGGGAGGTTTACGGCTTGCACTTGTTGAACGAGAGAACTGGGATAGTTTTCGTTTACATTTCTTGCTCATTTGGACTTTTTTTTTTTTTTTTGCAAAGGTTACGTGTAATATTGAAATTCAGTAAGATTGAAATGTAAAAAGGGATCCCTTGCAACACTACATTATATTTTTAGATCTCCGCAAGCATCGCATGTCCAAATATTTCAAGAATATGATTTGCTATTGCTTTTAATTGTATTTTATGGACGTGAAAATCTGGCTTTGTCCACTAGGCGAGTAACTCGCAATCATCTCATAAAGTAATCATATTTGCCTAAAACGATGCAGCTGTTGTGTTTTGTCTTAGCTGCAGATATCACAGAAATGTGTAAATTTTTTCTGTATATTTTGGCCTATGAAGAGTCATTTGTGTAGTTTTACCAAGTAAATTTTGTTGATTATTTAATTTTGTACAGTGGATAACGAGGGACTCGTTAACGAACACATTTCAGAGCTTTTATTTTTTAATTAGAAGACAAACAAGTAAACCTCACTAAATTCTAATTAAAAATACATGCTAGTAAAATAAAAGGTACCAGTAATGCAAATTGTTTACCTTAGATTTGTGTTCAAAGAGATTGAGTCTTTTATAAGAACATTTTCATTTGTTTTTATGAATATTTATTAGAGCGACAAAAATTCCAAATGAAAATGTCCTTCAGATTCAATTTATTTGTTCACTTTTTTCTTTGGGTTTTGTTTGCCACACACAGAATAAAATCTGAATGGCTGCAAATGTGTTTAAGTCTTAAAGCGTTGTACTGCAGTGAGGGAAATTATTGTGAATGTCAAATACCTTTTACTTTGCATATCTTTATGAGTTGCTGAGCATTTTTTTAACTGAGTTTAACAATTAAGTAGGTTCAAAAGTAGTGTCATAATTACTAAATTGGGCTTAAACTTTGTTAAACTAGCAACTACTGCTGTAATTTTTTCTTCACATTTCTTTTCAGGTTTTTGTTCTGTTGATTTAACTAATTGTTGTTGAACTTTTACTGATAAGTAATAAGTGTTTAAAAAATAATATTTAAGATTACATTTCCCAAATAATATTTGTCCATTATTTTGTTGCATTTTTATTTCATATTTTGTTGTTTTGGTTTTGGGAGTCACAGTTGCTTTGATTGTTCGGTGCACAAACATAGTACTAATCAAGAATGAATTGGAAAATGACAATGTATTTTTTAATCATAATGACAGATTTCTCTGTTTTGTTCTGTAATGTAGAGGAAAACATTTGCCTGATGATGGTTCATGATCTGACCTGTCCATGATCTCACAGTTAAACAAAAAATGATAAACAGTGTTGTTGGCTTTTCTTCTTATTTGGCTTTTTGTTAAGTACATTGACTTAAAATTAAATAAATAAATAATTACAGTTATGCAATATTTGAATACTTCTGTTAATACTGACACTTTGGGCAAAGACATATTTTGCAATAGTGTCTTCAGTTTCATTTATTATGTCTTAAAGAGTCTTTTTTGTGTTCCAGGATTGAATGATTATTTTGTTGTTTCTGGGTTGGATTTCTTTGTTCATGTTTGGAAATGTCTAATGATACTCATTTAATATTGTTAGATGTGTTTTCTTTGTCTTCCACATAATTATAATTCCACTAACATCAATCAGTCAGTCATCGTTTATCAGCTGTATGGTATACATCCAATAAAGTATGTTTGATTTGGGGGAAAAAATAAATCTTGTGGAGCCTATGCTTTTTGTTTTAAGAGTTTAAAAAGATATTTCCTATATATGATCACAATGTAATGGGGTAATATTAACATAAACATTAACATTTTAGTGAAATGCTTGGGCCACAAAACAGGTTTTAAGTCAGAGGAGCAGAAACCCACATGCAAGCATAGACATTATTAAATATTCATCTCTTGTATTTGTACTTAGGTGGATGGCTCTCCAAAATACCGTCAAGTGCTTCACCAGAGTTTTTTCTACCTATGAAACATGCATATAGTACCATTTTACATATGATGCTTACATTGCAAGTGTAGTGAACATGCACAACACAGGGTACAGTGATTTATGTTACCATCTAATTTTCTCTATGTCAGACCGATGGCCCAAATAACTTATTTTTCTTGCTTTTGCACAGTTTTATTTTAAAGGCATAATTTAACAATTTGCTGAGGTAATGATTTGAGAGAAAAAAGGTTTGAATGCTGGACTGTTCAGCAACTGAGCTTCTCTGTTGGCAGTCATCAGTTGGCACTAAAGACATCTGCCTAAAAGATTTATTATTGTACAGCAGCAACAGAACCAAGGTTTTACCTATCATAACTGTCTGTACTTTCAGACATTTTTACATTTATCCTCAAATGTTCTGGGTAGGGATCAGACTTTTTGCCTTTATATGCCTCCTTTCCCACTATTCAACTTTTGTCCTGTATGGATCTTTTTGTACAAGCTTTGCTGCTGCTATAATTTACAGAAGGTGTCAGTTAGGTTAGCGAGAAATATCACGAACCTGTACTTTTCCAGTCTATAACCTGAATAGAAAATGTGAAAGAAAGTATTAGCCCCTCAAATCATCGTAGTCAACATTTCATGAGTTTCCATAGTTACCATCTCGAAAATTGAAATGCGGCAAATGTGAAGGAAAGGTCCACTCGAGACTAGACCTGCAACTTTATTGTATTTTCCTACACTGGCGACACAGAGAAAATCCTGGATAGGCTCGAGCGTTCTGAGCCCGTGATATTTTGGAAAAGTAATAGCTTTGACCTAGAGAGAAATTAGGACTTTTTTATTCTGTAGAGCAGCAATTTCCCAGCGCTTGTCGAGTGACACTAGGTGAAGCAGATATTGATCTAGCTGAGGTTTCTCTCCAGCAGGGACAGCGCCTGTGAGGATTCTCGAATTCTTAATAATTCATCCTCTGTCTGCACATGCATAAATGTGATAGGGTGAGACTTCTCCAGGAGATGCAGTTGAACTATAAAGTAATTTGAATTCAATACCTCCAAACCTCACAAGGACTGTTTTATAGGTAGCCTATAGTTGGATTTTCTTTTTCGATTACTATTATTTTCGATTTATATCATCCCACCTGAAGCTGTAAATTTCTATTTCTGTAATAGAATATGTATGGAGAAAAGGTAGAGTGATTTACGATAGATAGATAGAAAGGTATGGATGCAAATTTCACTGGAGTTATAACGTTACAATACGACTGGCTGGCAACAATCGTAGAGGATGGTATCAATCGCGTTTGTTGTGTTAAGAATCTTACCCAGCAGAGGGCGCCAACAACAAACTTTATTTAAAAATGAAGAGAGATGAGTCAACAACAGCTGCTTCACCCTAGTCTTCCACACACCGACAGAGATGCTTTTCTTGGCCTACATTTTAGAACTGGTTTGTATTCATCTGCAGTATGTCATCGGGATATAATGTTACCATATGGTCAATAAGGTCCTTTCAAACACAACTTGGCTCAACTTTTGTCGTAACTCCTATAGACGATGGAGTAAGAAAACTGAACTTGTCCAAAATCTCCTCTGTGCTCTTTATGGAAAATGTTCAAATTTGTCAGTTTACGCCACATTGATGTGGTGTGCAATGCTTGTGATGAATCCACATTATTGATTTCTTCTGGGTGGGTTAGGGTTCTGCCGATGTGGGTGGCATACAGTGTGTGCTGCCAAGATGGTTGGCTCGACCGTCTGGCCCGCAAAGCCGAGGGCACTGTAGCAGATCTTAGCGTGTTCAGATGTCCTATCAAGCTGTCTGCATGTTTGTTTATCAGTCTTTTCATTTGTCAATTTGCTGTCTGTCTGGGAACAGAAGAAGGTCAGGGAAGACTGCCAAACCTCCAAAATGACCCTGTTGACAATAAAGTGCGAGAGCTAAAACTCAGATCACAGATCAAAGATTACTGTGTTCCTGGTTGCATCACAGTCTTTGCACGATGTCTAGCCTCCGTTAATTTAATGTGAAAATTCGGTCATCATTTATTCACTCTTATGTTGTTCCAAACCCATCTGAGCACATTTTATTATTTTTTATTTATGTATAATTTGCTGGTGCCTTGTTTCAATACTATTAAAATGAATGCATGATTGAAGCTTTTAAACGTCAAAAAATGGTACAAAAGCACCATAAAATATTGTAAAAGTACTTCACTCATGCTCTATATTCCAAGTCTTCTGAAACCATACAATAACTTGTAGTTGTTACTCACTGAAAAATCCAGAGAGCTGTTAAAGGAATTGTTCACACAAAAATGAAAATTCTGTCGTCATTTACTTGCCCTCATGTTGTTCCAAACCCATAAGACTTAATCTTCGAAACACAAATGAAGATAATTTTTGGTAACACTTTAGAATAGGGAACACTTATTAACTATTAACTACGACTTTTCCCTCAATAAATTCCTAATTTTCTGCTTATTAATAGTTAGTAAGGTAGTTGTTACATTTAGGTATTGGGTAGTATAAGGGATGTAGAATAAGGCATTAATATGTGCTTAATTACTTCTAATAAATGGCTAATATTCTATTAATATGCATGCTAATTAGCAACTAGTTAAGAGACCCTAAAATAAAGTGTTACCGAATTTGTAATGAAACCTGAGAGGTTTCTGTCTCTCCTTTATACGTCCAGGTAACCAAAACTTAGAAGATTCATCACAAAGGCATTATAGAACAAATCCATATGAATTGACCAGATATGATTGCTTTATATGATGAACAGGTTTAATTTAGGCTTTTATTTACACATATATACATGGAGAGCATCATGTATGGTAAACAGGTTTGTGTGTACGTCACAAGCTAGAAGTAATCTAATTGGTTTTCAGGTTTGTGTGTTCATATGTGCTTTATGACTGCATGTCCATCATTGTTTAGACGTAAACAAAAGTCTAAATTAAATCGGTAACACTTCCGTATAGGGACCAATTCCCACTATTAACTAGTTGCTTATTAGCATGTCTATTGTTAACATATTGGCTATTATTTTGAATTTATGAAGCACATATTCTGCATGACCATATTCTACATCCCTAATCCTACCCAAGACCTAAATTTAACAACTGCCTTACTAACTATTAAGGAGTTTATTGAGATAAAAGTCATAGTTGATGGTTTGTTAATGGTGAGAATTGGATTTTAAATAAAGCGTGACCATTGTTTCCCTGAACAATCCCTTTAACAAATGATTTGTAAGTAAATCATTCAGATAAGTTTTGCAAACTGTATCAACCAGATTTGACACGAAAGAAAGATTCATTAATTTATCAGAGTGAATACTGACTTCAATATCTGTCTGTTTCTGTTACAGAGATCTTTTCTTAAAGACTTGGACCGCTTTAATGGGTCTTTTTTGTGCCATTTCAGATATGTGTCATATGTATTTCGATGACAGGAAGATGAAATGATGATGGAATTCTCATTTTTGAGCAAAATATTTCTTTAAACCCACATAAATGTTCAGAGCCATCCTTGATTTTCACAGGGAGTTAATCTGAAGGAGCCCCTGAAGGCATGTTAATACCATGACAGATCTTGACAACACAAGGAAGCAGTCTACCCTCCTGAATCAGAAGAAAAACAGAGGATCGGTCAGATATCAATCCTCTTATGGGTCTTTTCTGTGACCCACACCCCCTCGCCACTTTAATGCGTTCGTACGCCCTCCCATCCCCCCTGCTGGTTACTCCCCATTTTGGGACTGCACGGAGGTCCGTACTTTACGTATGTCGACTAAGTTAGACATTCACACATCATTTATTCAGGCCAGCTCCGTAGTGGTTTATTTCTCTCGGGTGTGTGGCCTAGACAGGCAGCCAAAACGATCCGTCAAACACATCGTCCATTGTATGCAACCGCACAGCGTATGTCTCAGAAAAAGCGTCACGCTCTGAATCAACCTAAATCTGAAACCTTTACTCATCTCTGTGATCATGTTCACAAAGTGCATTGCTTCGTATTTCTCCAAAGTAAATATCACGTTGGATGGTTCCAGAGGAATCGAGAGCCTGTTGATTTTGGCCCCGTGTCTGTGCGGCTCTGTGCTTGTTGTGATAGCTCAGATGCCATAAGAATTTTACAATGGCTCTGCTGTTTGTCTTCGCTGCTCCGTCTCCCTAAAGCTGATGACCCTGCAATGGCTAGATAGACTGCTTTAATCCAGAAAAGCTCGTGCATTTGATGGTTGGCCGCAGAGTAGGCTCTTGCTTTCCTAGAGAATGCAATTGTCTCCTCAGAATGGACCGGCCTTATTCGCTGCTGTTAAGCTCCATAGTTCATGTTGTAGAACAGTGGCTATTGTAGAAAGGTCACTGTGGCGCACATTCGCTCTCGCCAGGCACTACAGCCTGACAAAAGCTTCTTTGATTGAGTTTTAGTGGCGAGCTAGGTAATCTAAGAGGCTTCAGAACCTCTCTGAAGAGGTCAGGGTTTATCTTCTTTCGTGGAAGATCAAGAAAGAAAAGCATTTTAATCTATTTTGCAGCTAAAGAGGCATTGATGAGCCGTATGGTCTCGTTATTGGAAACTCTCATCTAAATATGACAATTTACTCTGAATTTGGATTCTGAATAAATATAGATAGGACGTTAGTGGTGATTAGGGCATTGATGGTGGTTACTAGAATTACTGACCAAAGTATAAAAATGTTCAGCCCAAGTCTCTGATTCTTGTATATATGCATGTGGAGACTTAACACCCCCCCCAGATAGAAAAGTCATCTGATTTGTCATCTTTCGTGCCCGTAATAAAAATGGTAGCAAAATTATGTAATATGACAGAACATATCAAAAAGATATCTAAAATGTATATATATATATGCTAACTTATATATATGCTAACTTTATTAAAAAGCAGTGCTAAATGTATTCATTCCCATATATATCCATATTCTCCTCCTCTGGGGCTCCATGTGTGCATATAATAAACCACATTTCTTTAGCAGACTCACCCTTCTCTCTGAGTTCTGCTGAACCTGTTGCACCTTGGTTCCCCACTGCTGTGCTGACAGCCTTCTTGCCTCTTTGAATCTCCCCAGCCGTTTTCTGTAACCCTGACCTCTCTTAGGGAGTTTATGGCCATTTTAGTGTCCAATATGTTTCCATTCCTTGGATGTACAACTTCCTTCCAATCCCCTTGGCTCTTGGCTCCCTCCTCTCATTTTGTCTCCTCTGCTGTCCCTCTTGACTCGTGGTCCACTTCCTCTTTTCATCCCAGTCCCCCCCGGTTCTTTCTCTGCTCACAGGTTAATCGTGATGTTGACTGTTAGGTAAGTACCCATGACATCCATCCCTTCTGTTCCTCTGTTCTGACTTTTCTTAAATGACTTTTACACCTTGTTTGTGTGACGCTTTGTGTCTTCTCATTGCACATTCTATAGTTTATTTCTAATTTGGTTTTCTAAATTATATAAACACTTTTTCACAGGCCGTTATGAAAGATGAGTACATTATTTGTTGTATTAAACGGCTGTACACCAAATTAATAAATATGTGAATATTAAATATCGATTTCAGTTGATAGAATTTTTAAAAAATTTATTACAACATACAAAACAACTGCCACAGGACACACAGAATGCAATTTT
This sequence comes from Onychostoma macrolepis, assembly GCF_012432095.1. Taxonomy (NCBI): domain Eukaryota; kingdom Metazoa; phylum Chordata; class Actinopteri; order Cypriniformes; family Cyprinidae; genus Onychostoma; species Onychostoma macrolepis. The sequence continues at coordinate 8,697,278 of NC_081171.1, forward strand.
GTTTTAAATGTGAGATAAAAAGTTGCAATTACCTTTAAAAACAAACAAACAAAAAAAGTGTGAAATGCAAAGAAATAAATTTACATCTCACACTTTTGACTATTTCTATCTGAATTCTGAGTTTGCATCTTGCAATTCATTTTTCCCACAAAATAAAAATTTAAAAAGTAATTCAGATTTCTCCCCTGCAATTGTGCTAATATATTTCATTTCTGACATTTTTTTTTCTCTGAATTATGAAAAAAGCCAGATGAGAGGTAACTGAAAAAAAAATAAATAAATCACTGTGTAATAATATAGGAACAATAGGTTCATACTGAAGGTTTGTATTCATTCAACAGCTTTTTATTCTCACATAATTTCTACATTGTGTTCAAGAACTAATTTTACATTCTTTAGTTCTGCATTCATATTTTGTCTCATTCAGTTGCTATCTTACCAGCACTCATTTTGAGTGTAGTATTGATTGAATGTTTGCAAAGCTGCTCTGTAACCTATAATCTACAAGCAGTATTTCTGTTGCACTGCAAGTGAATTGTATTACAATGATAGGATTCCCAATTGCTCTGAGATGCGAAACTTAAAAGAGTTTTGGTAAGTCAGCCAGTCTTGTCTTACTGAGTATGAGAGCTTTTGCAATAACCTCCAGGTGGATGGAACTCTTTGATTTGTTCAGAATGTTAAATGAAGTGCATCAACAATTCAGATTACAGTTGTCCAATCAGAAAGCGTTGCCCTTGTGAGTGCTTGCAAGATGTAGTTCAGTAGAGACACAAAACAGTGTCTCTATTGTATTACAGTTTCATGCAGCATGATATAATCACCCACAATTCCTGTCCACTCACTCTCCGGCTGTCATGCCATTCAAGTGTGAGAAATTAATTGTCGTAAACTCTTTAATTGAATCTTTCTCTTTCAGCCTTTCTATTCATTTCCTCCTTTCTCTCACGATTTGTGTTAAATGTTGTCCTGACACAGATTTTCTTATGACAGTGGCCTGTTTATTGGTTTTAATTGATGAACAAAGATGCGATATACAGACAGAGTCTCACTTTGCCAATCAGGGGTCATGAACATGGAATATTTTATTTGCTCTTGAAAAGTACTCAGTTTTCTGGAAGCTCAGCTCATGGGAACAACAACATGGGTGCTTTTGGAGGGGCCTATGTTTAGACCAGTGGTTCTTAAACCACTTTTAAAGATGATAATTATTTAAAAGAAAATGTATTAACAATTACAATGCCAAAAAAGCTATAAGTTAAATAAGTTTACAGCATCAATAAAACATGTGTTTTGTTTTAATAAAGGAGTAGTGCTTTAAATCATTAATTTCATGTTTTGATATTCATTGATATTCCGTTTTAATGTATTTACAGTTCTAGTTTCTTTTAATAGGTGCTTTTTGAGTGTTGACTTTGATAACGGGGGGCCTTGAAGTTACAAAGGTTGAGAACCACTGATCTAGACTAGAGCTCTTGTAATACCATTCTTGATGTAATACTGATGTAATTTAATGAAACATTGTGGTTAGGTGCATTATTTAAGATTTATTAAAACTGAATGTAACTGGATATAACTTCATTCAATTCGCTGCCCACATGAACTTACTGATGAATAAACATGTTTGCAAATGCACGTAAAGAGAACATTCAGTCCCTTGGTACACTTAGTTTTTCAGCAGTTGTGGTGTTGCTTATATTTCAAATGTTTCAGTGTCAGCACTGCTGATATTAACTTTTAATAGCTAGCGTATGTCTAGGACGGGTCAAAGTCAACATCAGACTGACTGTTTGGACGGAAAGGTTTTTTTAAGCCTTACATCTCTATTATGCAACATTAGCAACTCTCTTGCTCTCTAACTGTCTTCCTCTTGTTCTCTTACAAAAATATTTGACACTTCTGGTGAAATAATAGCATATGATTAATAATGACCTCTGAGTGAAACCACTGACAATCCAGTACAACTGTTCTGTATTAATTTTTATGCTGTTTTGGTTTTACAGAAATAGAAGAGAACAAAAGGCACGTCATATGACATAATACTGACTTCCAGACCAAACATCTGAATTTGATACAATCCCTCAGTGTTATTCTACAGGAGGACACTGGGATGCCAAGAACCGAAGGGCAAACTGAAGCCACATTTAATCCCTTAACTGTTGATGACACTAACGACATAATCCAGTCTCGGACAAAAAGATCCTCTGCCTTTATAGGTGAGTTTTGGTTGAGAACACAATGTTGTTCAAGGGTGAAAATAGGTAATCCCTTCAATACTGTGGCAAATGATCATATCTAAACAGAAAAATAGCCATATTATGGATCTGGATTTATAGACTCAGCTGTCCAATAAAAGGCCAAAATGTCAGTCACATAGAGCATGAGGGAAAACTCACACAAAATGACATTCCCATTGACAATACTAGCATGTATAGAAAATAAATAAATAAATCAAACATCACTTTGAGCTTTGGACCCACCGGTGGGTCCAAAATTGCATCATCAAAATTGTGGAACAGTGGCCTACACCTATATGGTATCATTTGAAAGCTTAGAACCTCAGCTTTCTTGTTCATCCCATCACTTTTGCATTTATGTTACATAAAATAACATCATAAAATCTGAATCCCCCCCCCCTCGTGAAAATGACCTAATAATATTCATATTCATATTCGTATCGCTCAAACATACCAAACATTGATGAGTCATATATCAAATGAAAGCTCTCATTCACCAAAATGTGATTATGTAGTTTATTTCTTTAATCTAACACATTACAGATAATAATTATCAAAAGAAACATGACGATGGAAATTATTTCTGTAAACAAACAAACATTTATGTCACATTCCTGCTCCGATTACTACTTCCGTGTGTAATTGTAATTGTTGTGTGTACTTGTTTATGAGCTTGCAAGGCCAAACTACACCCTAATGTTTCTCAGATGTGCTGATCAATACATGTGATGTAGTTGAATGGTGCGATTTTGACTAGTTTTGCCTTAACACGTTTGTGTCAATGGGCGATTACGTCATCACGTAATGTGTCATATGTCTGAAAAGCCCCCGATCAGATCTGTCCAAAGAGACCTCGATCAAACTCCTAGACCAATCCGATGCCTTTCCAAACACGAGGGAGGAGGGCGCACTGAGCGCTAAATGGGCACTGCCCCCTAGCGCGCTAGCAGCTACCTCGATGCAGAGTTGTGATACTTTGGATTTTGAACAATTGCAATAATAATTATGAATTATTCCACTCATGTATTAAAATTGAAGGTATTTTGTGAAAAATGAGACCATTTTTATCCATTTAGCCCAATGTATGTGGATAAGGGACTGTTTTAAATTCTGGTATGCCTGATCTGGCAAAATGAAGACCCCTGGTGGACATATGGACCCTTTTCACAAGACTGTGATGACGCATTTCAACGGTCATCATCATTATAAATCCTTGAAAGTTTTTTATATTTTGATTTTTTTTTTAAATTATGTACATTTATAACACTATACTTTGTATTATATCACCGTTTCATCAAGTAAAAAAATACTAGTTAACACTAATACAAGGGTGTTTCTAATGCAGCGTCAATGTGAGCGGCGGTAAATTTGACATCGTTCTCTCTTCTGACTGCTGTTATCAGTCTCTCTCAGTTTTTTTCTTTTGTTATTTGAGCAAATGGGAATGCAAAAAATATATTTGTGGTACCCTCTCATTCACTGCTGTCGGATTTTACCCAGCTATGACGACTTACGCTGCTGAGAAACCAGGAAATGTGAGAAAGGTCCATTGCCTCTCTTTAATTAAATATCATAAGTTTTTTTTTTTAAATGATACAAAGAAAATTATTTTTTTTGCCTGGTTATTGGCATCTAGTGGAATCAAAAGAAACTTTCTGCAGGGAGATGGACCAAACAGATTAATAAAATTAATAAATAACAGACTTTCAAATAAAAACTTAATAAATTAGATTTTTTATTTGTGTTTATCATAAAATTATGAAAAAATACAATAAAAAATAATAATTATTCCACACGTGTGTTAAAATTTAGGATGTTTTCTATTAAATTAGACCATAAATGCTGCAGAGTTCAAGGGGTTAAAGGAATAGTTCACCAACAAAGAAAAACTAAGGTTAAAGTAAAACAAGTTATGATAAAGATAAATCGCTTTAATGATGGATTTGTTTCTCACAAACACACAGCTATTTGGATGACTCGTGGATTGTTGTGATGTTTTTATCAGCTGTTTGGATTCTCATTCTGACGGCACCCATTCACTGCAGAGGATCCATAGGTGAGCAAGAGATGTAATGCTAAATTTCTCCAAATTGGTAACGATGAAGAAACAAACTTATCTACATCTTGGCTTGAGAGCGAGTAAATTGTCAGCAAATTTTCATTTTTGCTTCCTTCCTTTAAAAATACGTTTCCAGTGACAATCAAAAGGATTTTACGACTTTTTCTTTCCGACAAAAATTACTTAGGGTATTCTCTTGTAAGAAAAACATCAGCGAAGGCACTACTGGTGCTTTTAAGACCAGAAACTATTATGTTGAGCTAAAAAAACTATAACTTTTCTAAACTCCAAAGAACTGTATAGCAACTCCAGACTGCAAAGACTCACCTGGGAAACATTATTTTTTAAAGTGTATCGTTGACCTACAGTTAAGATTATGTGGCAGCATGTCACCACCTTACAGAGACAATTAACTCTTCATTTTCAGGGTAAAAATACACATTTACTGACTCTGAAACCCCAAGTTTCAGCCTGATACAGCTGTCTTGTCCAGAGATATGTTTGGCATCAAACCAACACTCCTAACTAGCCATTTCTCTCAAGCTGGGAGGCTTTAGCATTACAGCCAAAAGGTGTTATGGATGGATCTCTTGATTCCTGCTTTTGGCAGAGCAGAGCATATTTGCCTACGTCCCATGAACAGCTGTAGGATAAAGAACTCACTATTAAAAACATTGAAACTGGGTGGAATTCCCCTTTACGTAGTTCATTTGGTAACAAGATTTATATCGGCACAGGCATGACTTAAGTGAAGAATAGCTAAGAGCAAGAGTTATGAGCCTCTACAACCCACACATTTTTCACACTTTATCTATGAAACTTTCAATCCAATAGGTATTCTAAGCTACACACCCATTGTTATTGGAAAGTTCTTAAGGCAAATTTATTTTCCATTTTGAAATGAGTATATTGTAATGCATTAATCAATTTTTTTGCAATAAAAATCACTTCAAAAGCAGTATAGATGTATGCAGTATTGCATGCAGCAACATGCAAAGCAATGCATTTATAATGCCTGTGGTTTGCATTGCGTATTATGAATAACTTTTTAATACTTTATATACAGGTTTCAGGTATTAGCATTTATGCAATACCAATAATAGCAACATGTCATTGTATAAACCAGAGAGACATGTAATAGCAGGCCAAGTAGCAATGATTATAGAAGCATGTAATCTCAGAATGAGATAGCAATTTTTCAAATATATACTCCAGTATCCCCATGAGGCTTGGCAAATGAATGGATGTCAGTCTCAGGAGGACAAACGGTTTGAAAAAATGTACATGTGTGTTCTTGGATACTGGAGCCTAAATATAAATGTATGTGTTTGTATGGATGGACATGTTTCACTGCATCATTTTTCAGGTAAAACATAGAATTTATTACATGTACCAAAGATTCTCATTACATTATCAAGACCTGTGGTTGAACCCACCACGTTTGCTCCCTCAGTGCATCAATTGTTTCCTCTTTACACCAGAGCAGGCCAGTTCTCATGATGAGAAAAACAGAAACCCAGAGTAGCAGAAGAGCAGGAGAGAACATGATCAGTTTCACACACTGAACAGTTAATGAAGTAACAAGTTTTTTTTTTTTTTTTTTCAACAGAGGCTCTTGAATCTTGCATATCATGTGAATTCTGCAGTTAAATGGTAAGTGTGTTATGTGTAATGTATAATTTTATAATGTCATGCTTTTTTTTTTTTTTTATAAAATTTGATCATTAAAAAACACCCAGTGTTAGCATGTTAGAATGATTTCTGTTATACGAAAAAACGCTTGTATTTTATTTTAGTCATTTGGGATGAAAAATATTTTGGCACTGACCCGCAGAGATTTAGCCATCTCTATATAGGGATGAGACATTAAACCAGTTAATATCAAATCTGGCCAGACATTCAGGCTATCTTATCACACAGACCGCTATTTATAGGTGGGCTGACCCAGGTTCAGGTTTGGAGTGATGCTCTGCTTGTCAGTTTTGTTGAGACATAAACAAGGGCTTCACGCCGTGATCGACAGTCTCTGATCTTCTCCATTTCATTTGATTCGTTCCAGAAAAAGTGAACCTGTGACCTCCAGGTGTCAGGCATGCCAGTCAGTGGAGTAAAGAGCAGCTTTCAGCCAGTTCGTTAGTTGAATTGCCATTTGATGCCCAAGTGTCTACCACTACATTCTACAGTAACTGACAAACAACTTCTTCACACACCCTCTTTCTCTCTCTTAAAATCTGTTCTTTTTCAAGTCCAAGTATTATTCTGAAAGACTTTGTTCCAGTCGAGTTTTGATGAACGTTAGAGAAGATAACAGACTTTGTGCAGCAACTCTTATACACTGATAGAGCAATAGCAATTTCAGTTTGCAGAGGAATTCATCTTTTACTGTAGAAAACTCTGAAGATATCACCACCAGGAGTTCTTGAATTCTTGATTTAAAATGTATTGTATATGCTTCCAGATGTTACTGTCAGCTAGCAGGCTGTTAGTTAACGAGTTAATGAGTAGCTATATAGCAGTTATAATTTTACTGTAAAAATACCCCGTTAAATTTAAGACTGCTGTGCTAGAAATTCACTATGAAAAATATGGTAACAATGGGATGGCATCTTGGTGCGTATATTTTACAACTTATGTCATCAAGTTATAATGACAAAATGTTAATATACCTACCAAAATTCTCTTTCTTTCACCTTAAAACGTACTGATCCATGCTATTTCTGAGCTTGATTGCATGATTTAGATTATCAGAAATTGGAAAGAAATGGCTTATGGGACGGCGTTTGTGTCTAACTGTTTTATATGTATGTTTTTTATTAAAGTCACATTCATTTTCCTGCAACTGTACTATAAAAAGGGTATTTTTGAGGTGGCTTGAGTGAGATCTAAAGCTAAATTAACTCTGAATAGTCAAACGCATGGGTTGAGGTATGGTATGGTGCAAAAAAACCCCTTCATGGATATTATTTGAGCCATATGTGTTACATAGATCTGAACTTACTCACCCTTTGAAAGTCATGCCACGTCTGGAGGATACACTCAGTGCCCTCAATGACCTGCACTTTTGGAGATTCTTGATTGTGTTGCTTCCTTTAGCCCAGCATCCAACTGCAACAAATACATTAGATAATGGTTTTAATGTTTTAATATATTATAAGCCCTAATTCTTCCTTATTACTTAACTAGTTTATGAACAATGCTAATTTTCATTTATGTTTGAGAAGTCTGACTGTGTTTGAATCTGGAGCATCAAAAATAGAAAGAGAACAGATTTATTTTAATTGAAAGCATTACTAGAATTAGTTAATGCTGCACAATTTATATTGTAACTGTAATTTGCTTTTGTAATTTGTTTTTATTTGTTTATTAAAGGAATAGTCCACCCAAAAATGAACATTTGCTGAAAATGTACTTGTCTTCAGTCCATGTAAGATGAGTTGAGTTTTCTATTCATTTGTAACAGATTTGGAAAGGTTTTGCAGTCAGAATTAGAGTCCAAACAACTAACAAAACATCACAATTATCCACAATTAATGCACATGACCCCAGTCTGTCAATTAATGTCTTGTGAAGTGAAATGTCTGTAATAAACAAATCCATTTTTAAGGTGTTTTCAACTTTAAACCAGATAAAATACAATTTTTCTATCCAGAATATTGCTTTCTCGATTAAAAAGTGTCCATTAAGTGCCCATTAAGGTCTTGTCTGAATTAGAAGAGAAACGCATACAGATCAAGCACTGTTTACAAGCAAAAACAGTCCGAAATGTCTGTGTATTTTCATGTGAGAGGAAAACAGAGGATGTACTTTTTCACTGGAGGAAGTATTTATTATATCGATTATGGACTTCAACAGTTTGAAGTTAAAATGCATTGATGCTGAATTCATACAAATGTAAAGCTTTTTGCTTCAGGACACATGAATTGATGGACTGAAGTTTTCTGGATTACTTGTGGATTGTTGTGATGTTTTTATCAGCTGTTTGGACTCTCATTCTGACGGCATCCATTCATGGCAGAGGATCCATTGGTGAACAAGTGGTGAAATGTTACGTTTCTCCAAATCTGTTCTTATGAAGAAACAAACTTATCTACATCTTTGATAGCCTGAAGGTGAGTACCTTTTCAGCAAATTTTCATTTTTGCATGAACTTTTCCTCTGATTGCATCAGTGTTAAAATAATGTAACTTGATCATGTTGCAATATACAGTAATGGCTCTTTGTTAATACGGTAACGTCTACATTTATTTACATTGAGTTGCATTCAGTTTTTTCTTTTCTTTTCTGTTTATTAATTTCCCTTGGGCCAACAGGAACAACGTAGCCCTCAATGTTTAATTTACCAGCACTTCATGTTAATTTCTTTTCAATGTGGATTAAATGGCAAAAAAAGGACACAAGATTGGGGGTGGGGGGGACAATTCCAAACTTTCAGGCGACTTGTTTTTCTATAGCAGCTCACCCAGGACAGGACATTCTGTTCATTGTAACACAGGCTCTGACCACACGGACAAAGCCTTTTGTACACAATCAATGTATTTTGGTGTTAATGAAAGCCTTTAGAAAAGAAAGGACCTGGAATCACGGGTTCTGTGTATGCTTTACCCATCAGCGAATCAATGAGTAATGAGAGGGTAGGGTTATATTCCTATGTATGGATAATCCATAAACCTGGCATGAATGCGGACTGTCTGGATCGCAGAGGATGATCTGATGTCTGGCTGGAGGCAAAGGGGAGACATTGTTCTGGTTCAGGTGCCAGTGCCAGCTCATTACTATAGCACTCTAGTTCATGGGTTCATGGGTTGTATGAGAGGTGGAGGATCATCTTGATTACTGAGAGATTAAAGTAACCGATCAATGATTTCTTGGAAATCTTTGGGGTTGGAGGGGGTAGACCTCTGTGGCATACATGCTGCTAAAAAATGAAGGGAAAAGTCAAATGTTTCGTAAGTACTCGGATCGTATTTCTTCAGTGGCGGTCATTTTCTTGAGCTGTTTCTTATTATTATGTAAGGTTATGGTCTTCTTTGTTTTGGTACGGTGCACTTTCCCCCCTGCCAAAGGGGTTTTGAAAGTTATGTAATGCCCGTAACAGTTAATCGTATCCTGTTAAAGTGTCTCCCGTGGGTTCATATAGTAGCTAACGTTGCTTGTGTGCATGCTTTCTCCTCTATTCGTGGTAAAACACTAAGACTTGACACTTGGAAGCACTGCCTGTCCTCCGTTTAACCGTTTGGAGTAGGTACAAAATCAATGAAGCGTCACTATTAAAGTTCTTGTGGAATAAAAGCGTGTTTTATTGCTCACAATTGGGGTTTATGATGCTGTTACATAACAAATGCTGTGATAATTTATTTGATGCTCTTTAAAAACATCTGGTGTTTTTATCCACAGAATTGCATCATATTTCATCCGCTTATTTAAAATTGAATGTGCTATTTTTTAAAATCTTTCTTTTCTATTGTGGTGAAAAATAAACCTCAGGTTTTGACGTGTATTACATGTCCTCTTAAACATGGCTTGACAGTAATTCTATGGACTCCTGATAACACAAACTTGACTGGCAAACAATGTCCGCTCCGCCCACTCAACACATTTTTGTGCTCCTGGCACGGCGTGGGAGTGTTTTGCCCGTTCATTCAATACATTTTGTATGGACTGTTGCTAAGTGTCCAGCTCCAAAACAGAGTGTAACTGAGTCTGTGTTGGTGTGGTGAGACATTATGTTTGCTCAGTACACAGCGTGCAGTGAACACTCCTGTTAAACTTAAATCTTTTCACAGAAACAGTTGAATTCCTGTGAAATAGCTGTACGTGGAAAGGCCAGATTATTTTGACGTGTTAAGGGCTTGATAACAAATCTAGAAAGATAGTTTGGTCTGAATTCGGTGCGGGGTCATGGTGCAACAGTGTGGAAACTGTTCAAAACATGTGCACTAGCATCGTGGCGGTGAGTTTTGCAGAGCAAGCATCACTCACAATGTTGCTTATATTCAAGGTTTTAAACTTCACTGCATAACTCATCCTGCACCATTCGTGCTACGTGCTACCTCATATCACACAGCTTGTCAGGAAGAGGTGTGCTGGTACTTTTCTTACATATAAGACAAAATTCTCATGACAGCTGATAAGAGGTGAAAAAACCCATAGACTTACATTAAAGGAGACAACGCCCTAAAAAGCACCCAGAACCTCAAGGAATCGCATAGCAACATACTGTAAATAACACAAAAATAAAACGAGAATTTCTAAATATTAGAATAAATAGAGCAACACTGCCCAACAAAGCCAGTTCACTGGCTGAGGCAATTTTTGGGGGCTCATTAGCCTGAAACCGTTAAAATATGGTAAAGTCTGTATTATCAAAGCTAAAAATGGTCGAATAAAATAAATAGTTCACCCCGATTGACTTACCTTCAGGCCATTTACGATGTAGATGAGTTCGTGTCTTCATCAGAACAGATTTGGAGAAATTTTGCTCATCCTCTGCAGTGAATGGGTGCCGTCAGAATGAGAGTTCAAACAGCTGATAAAAACAGCAAAGTAATCCACATGAGTCCATCAGTTAATGTCTTGTGAAGCAAAAAGCTGGGTGTTTGTAAGAAACGAAACCATTAGTAGTTTTAACTTTAAAACCATCGCTTCTGGCTAAAATATGAGATAAACATTTATGAGATAAACATGTTGTCTTGTAGATTTGTTTTCTTACTGACAGTGTACAGTAAATGCTGTTCCATATAGCTTTTACTATTACAATTTTTAACTTTGGATATAAAAATAAATATAAAAAAGCATATTAAAATATGGATAGATTTTTGGATTTAGAAAGATGAAAATATAGCTGAATTTATGGAAATTAGGTATTTATTTTGGACTAAAAAACCTTCCTCAGTTCAGGAATCTGTCAGGGCATTGGAAAGTGACTAAAACATCAGTACTGCTTGGGCACACTATTCGTTTTTATTTTAGCTATGACTCAAAGATCACAGAATAAAACATTGTGTCATTGAGTAACAATTCTATGCCCACTAACACAAATCAGAAAGTAATTTACTTCACTTGTTTATAGAAACATAATTTTACAATGTTTTTGGACTCAGTAAATAAATATCCCACGAAAAACACAGTACATCCAGGAATCCCGCATTTTCGACCCTTGAGGTGATGGGGTTCAGATTGGTGTGGAGAAAGGAGATCATCATCTTACTCTTTCTTTGCACTCTCTAAACAGTGTCATTATAATTTGCTTTTTGATTTTCTCACAGTCCTGCAGTCCAGTCTAAAAATGGCACAGCATGAAGATCTGCAGATTATTATGATTTCTTTATCATAAGCATATTTTTCTTTATTAGGCCTGTATGTACTCTGTTGCTCAAAGGTTTGGGGTTGGTAAGATTTGTTAATGTTTTTGGAAAAAAGTCTCATGCTCACCAAGGCTGCATTTAATAATAATAATAATAATGTAATATATTTTTACCATTTAAATTGTTTTCAATCAAAATATAACTTCAAATGAAATTTATTCCTGTGGTGGCAAAGCTAAATTTTCAGCAGTCATTACTCCAGTCTTCAGTGTCACATGATCCTTCAGAAATCATTCTAATATGCTGATTTGCTGCTCAAAAAACATTTCTCATTATTATCAAATGTTGAAAACAGTTGTGCTGCTTAATAGTTTTGTGGAAATTGTGGTATATTATTTTTCAGGATTTTTTTAATCAATAGAAAGCATTAGAATAACATTTATTTGGAATGAATTTTTTTTGCAACAATGTAAAAGTGATTAATGCCACTTCTTATATATACAGTATATGTGTGTGTGTGTGTGTGTGTGTATATGAAGTATATTGTTCATTTGCAAAAAAAAATAAAAAAAATACAAATAAACCAGTCTGATTCCTTGTGACTGAATGAAAATAAATGTGTGGAAGATAAATGGACATATATCATGATTCATGAACCACCAGTAATGGAGAATGACCATTCTGCACCTGCTCTATTATTACACTTTAAAAACTGGTGCATATAGATTGCATATGGCAAAATTTTGAATCCTAAGTACTGGCCCTATAGTAACATGCTTAGCAGTGGTTCAAAAGCCATTATTCTTAAGCAGCACTTTATGTTGGAGGGTATTTGTGTGTTACTGGATTTGTAATGGACAAAGATGATGTGCATATACATCAGTTATGATAGCAAGAGCTATACAGGCTGTATGATTCATTGTTTATGATTATGTGGTCACCAGACAGTGTTTATTCCTGGTGGAAAGAACGTCCAGATGCATTTTTTTTCTCATTAGAGACACTATTCCACCTCCAGCCGTTTCTCCACCCTTTGCATTCCACCCCCCTCAAAGGCAGCCAAAATACAGGAAACAGTTCAAACTGTTTGTACATGAGACTATGCAAACCTTACTCAAAGACGGCAGGGTTCCTGGGATTTTCCACTTTCCATTTCAGACCTGTATAAAAGCCTATATTTCTCTGCATGTGTTTGGTGTTTCCTTTCATTGAAAATGACTTGTGGTCAGACATTTTAACTTTAACATTTTAAAATTAGTTCACCAAAAAAATGACAATTCTGTCATTTGACTTGTTTTTTCTGTATATCACAAAAAGAAGACGTTTGGCAGAATGTCTGTGCAGCTGTTTTCCATGAAATTCCAAGCTTCAAAAAACAAGCATAACATGAGAGTGGTCCAAATGAGCCATGCGTTATATTTTAAGTCTTTTGAACCTAAATGACCGCTTTGGTTAGAAACAGAATGACATTTAAGCCAATTGCTGATAGTCTTATCCTTTGCCTTAGCTCTCAAATCTCATTGGTGCAATTTGTATACACACACTTTCATATTTATAGAAAAATGGTCGGTTACAAGACACAGAAGGACCAGTGACGACTGCCATCTTTGACAACAAGCCTATAGGGTGAAATGTTGTGCCATATTTGAATGTGAAAACGCCTACCTGGTCTCATGGCATTTACGTACCTGGGTGTACTTTTTAGCGTGACATGAAATACGTACCAATAAGTACATATCACTGCAGTTTCCAAAATAAATGAACCCTTTCACACAAATTTACAGAGTTGCGATTAATAAAACGTAATTTTCACACAATTACTTGAAGAATATCATGCTATGACTTCACAACAATATTAATATGCTGGGAGATTTGAAAACTGATGCTTTTGAACGTTAGCATCGCACACATCCAGCTTCATATCTATGCGTTTTCATAAATGACAAGTTTGTTCGGTAGCTCACGGAGTACGGAGATGTACTTAGGAGACAAGAAGCACCGTTTCAAATCTTTTAGCAACAGTCCCCGGATATTTGAATTCTGAACCGCCGCAATACGTATCTGAAGCAACGTAATAAAAAAAACAGCAATACGTACCAATATCTACATAATAAAAACGTGCCAGGGTTCACATATTGAACCTGTGTTTTAGCACCACTCAGTGGACATTTCTATTTGAAACTGCGGCGAAACGTGCACCAAGGTACGTAAAACGGTGTCGCACAAAAAGTGCGCAGAGGTACGTATTTTTATGAGACCAGGTTGGAAAATCACATGGACTAAATGGTCCTTTTACATTGAATTTCTTTGTTGTTGTACATTTATACCTCGTCTGAAGACAATTAGCATGTTTCTTTTTTTTCTGTGATCAATTTACACATTGATTAAATGCAAATGACTGTCTCGTGAAGTACTGAATTATTCAACAACTTGTGTTTTTCAGTCTCACGGTTCCATTTATGAAGCTTCTGAATCATTTCAGTGTGTTTACCAGCAAAACATCTGCAGCAACTTGCCACAGCAATTAATCATTTCCAAAATAGTGACATGGGGCCTCATTTATAAAATGTTGCGCAGAAACCATCCTAAATTTGATCTTGTGTTCATCTCTCCAATATGCGTACGTGTGATTCATAGAAAAGGCGCATAGGCTATGCGTTTCTTTAAGATGAGAAATCTATGAATCGCAAATGATCTTGAACTTGCACGCAACTGAATGGTTTCAGCTCTCTGCAGGCCCGGATTGGCTAATTGGGAGCACCAGGAGAATTGAGAATTGACCATGGGCTGGTCTGTTTTTTTTTTTTTACTGTGAGGGCCGTTATTGTCATACCACTGGGGTTGAAATATGGATGCCCGTATTTAAGGCATCAAAGAAGCATCCCGTATGAAATCTGTAACACAGCTTGTCCCAGCTTTTTTTTCTTGGAAAAAGGGCATAGCCACAGTCCCCTGGGGACTTTGTATCTGCAGAATGGCAAAACAGACTTCACAGAAATAAAATACAGTAAAAATTTGTTTATGTTGTTGTGTTAAATTTCAGCAATTTTGGAGGAGGACGGACAACCGGGAGGGGGCCAGCGGACAGAAACCAGGGAGGCGACGAAGAAGGGTGGAGCCAGGAGGGACCCAGAGCAGGAGGAGCCTGGCAGGACCCAGGCCACAGCCATGATGATGGCCCACGGTGGAGCCGACGGAGGGAGGAGGCGGAGATGGAGAGCCGAAGAGCCAGGGGGATGCCAAGGATCCGGGGGGCCAAGGTGGAGCCGAGTGCTCTGGCGACCGAGGCGAAGGCGGAGCTCTGGAGATCCATGGCGGAGCCGAAGCGACTGAGGACCAAGGTGGAGCTGGCGGGAGGAAGGATCCCAATTGAGCCGGTGGGACGGAGCGACGGAGCGACAAGGTGCAGCCGGAGGAGCGGAGTCCTGAGGCGATGGCGGGTCGACACCCGACCAAGGCGGAGCCGGAGGGACGAGGGAGCTGGAGGATCGACGGGTGACGGTGGAGGCGAGGGAGCTAGGAGCCGAGGTGGAGCCGCTGGGTCAACGGGCCGAGGCGGAGTCCGGTCCGAGGAGGCTGGAGGCGGAGGTGAGGGATACTCCAGCCCCGGCGACGCTGGAGGATGGCAGTCCCGTGGGGCTTGCACCGCATCGATGGTGGGCTCAGGGCGAGCAGAGGGGCTGCCAGACGACAGCGGTGGAGGAGGCAGGAGCGGGTGGGAGGGTGTTCATTTTCGAGGAGCAGGCACTGGAAGGCATTTTCGAGGAGCAGGTACTGGAGGGCATTTTTGAGGAGTGTGCACTGGAAGGCATTTTTGAGGAGCGGGCACTGGAAGGCATTTTCGAGGAGCGGGCACTGGAGGATCTGAAGCCCCCTCAGGGCTGAACAAGGGAACCAAGGACGAAGGAGGGCTGGACGGGACCAGCGGGGACAACGGAGAGAGGAGAGGGGCAGTTCGAATTACAGTTCAGTTTCCCAGTCAATCAAATCCTTCTCCATGTCCAGCAGCCCCAGATGGATAATCAGCTCACCCTCAGCCACGGTGCAGGGGGCGGAGCTCCACTCCGCGCTCACACCGTCAACGGCTGGCTCCCTCGTGGTGGGCACTGTCGCCGGCTCTCGCACCTGATCTGACGGGTTGGGCTCAACTTCCGGGACGATCTTCCACTCAGTCGCTCGGTTTCACGCTGGCTCGCAGATCGCGGTGGGAAATGGCTCTCCGTCATCGGTGGGCTCGGGCTGATGCTCCGCACCGCTGGGAGTTGGTGGGCTGGGCTCTGGGTCTGGAGTGGATCTGGCGAGATCATCTTCTGGAGAGATGGAGAGTCCACTCCACGAAGGAAATCCTCTCGAGGACCATCCTCGGACGACAGCGCTCTGCACTCGGTGTTCAAGCTTGCATTGTAGAAAGAGCAGAGCGCGTCATCCGGGTAGCTGGTGGCATTTGCTAGCAACAGGAACAGTCTAGTATGGTCCTCGAGAGATCGTTCCCCCTGCTCCAGCAGGAGGAGGAGGAATTCGGGCCGGACGAGGGGATCCATAAGGACACAACGGAAAGAAAAAACACTGTAAAAACAAGGAAACAAAACGGAGGGAAAACACGGAGGTTACTGTTGGGGTCGGTCTTTCTGTCACAGCTCAAGGGAAGCACGGGAACCAGGAACGAGGAGACGAGGAATTCACAAAAGGAGAGTTTATAATTCAAACGGGAACAGTTTGGGGACAAACTGTTTTTTGGCTTTTAAAGACAGGACAATCAAGGAACTAAGGAGACACACCTGGAATCAAATTAACAATCAGACAGGGGAAAAACTGGGTCACAGAACACATGGGGAGCAAAAACCACAACAAAACAGTCCAGGGGCGTGACAATGCTGTATGCGCTTTGAGATTAATAAAAACACTATACTCTCTGAACGCACCTACAAGGAATGTGCATAATTAGTTGATAATCCATCACAAATCATTAAATTTATAATCCATTCCTTATAATGCATTCCTGTAGATCAAACAGTAGTTCAAAGTCAACTCACCATTATTTTATTTAACGCTTTTTAAAATGCAGATTGTGTCAAAGCACTTAACAGTATCAAATTGGAGGATAGAGTGTCAGTAATGTATAATGATAAGATTAAACACTCAATTTTCAATTTTCAGTTAAAGGCATTTCATTATTGAATTCAGAGATGTCATTGTCTAGCTCAGTTTAGTTTAAATAGTATCTGTGCAATCAAATCGGCGATAATCGCTAGAAATTAAGTGTCTCCAACTGAGCAAGCCAGAGGCGACAGCGGCAAGGAACCGAAACTCCCTCTGTGACAGAATGGAGAAAAAAAACAAAACACAAACAAAAAAAAAACACTTTACAGTATTAAACAGGGAAATAGTGTGTCGAGTGTGTCGTTCTCCTCTGGCCAGACGAATCAGCAGGTTGTTCCATGAGCAGAGTCAGATTGTGCAGATTACTCATCTGGTTCCCGTGGTCCTGTCCCGATTGCTGTCTAGGAGATGAGGTCTTCACTGGGGATCTGTCTCTGGGGCTCATCTAGGTGTCCTGGTCTCCGCTGACATTCAGGGCTGTAGAGCTCATCTGCTGCATTTTGGACCAACTGGAGTTTGTTTATTAAGCGTGCAGAACAACCACCCAATAAAGCATTGCAATAATCTAACCTTAAAGTCATAAACGCATGAATTAACGTTTCTGCATTTGACATTGTGAGCTTAGTGTTATATTGCAGAAATAATGGGGTTGATTCCCGGGGAATGGATAACGATTAAAAAAACCCCCCAAAAAACCTTTAACTAGTTTACTTCAGCTAACTTACCAGTTGATGTTATCCCTGTTACGATGGCAATCACAAAAAAGCCTCCAACTGGAATGCAGATGACATGATCCAGACCACAAACTAGAAAATAATAATAATAAAAATCAGCAATTGAAAATGCTGCTCAATGTTAAACTGTTTCACTGTTTTTTCACGAGTTCACACTTGCATATAATAAACTGAGTAAAGGTTATGCGTATTTGGCATGCTGTCCAGGGAGAGGGCTCCGAGCTCGGTACTTACTCCCGAGCCCAGGGTACTCCCCCTGTCCGGGGAGAGGGGTCTGAGCTCTGCATTTAGCCTGGACCCAGAGCGTCCCCCCCCCCGTTTGTTGCTCCCCGTGCTGGGGTAGGAACGGGCTGAAGGTGAGGAGTTGGGGTGGTGGAGGGATGCTGAAAGACTAGAGCTGATGGAGGTAAGACTGCTTTGATTATTTATAGGGGTTCTCTCTTGAGCTGATT
Source organism: Onychostoma macrolepis (assembly GCF_012432095.1). Lineage (NCBI taxonomy): Eukaryota > Metazoa > Chordata > Actinopteri > Cypriniformes > Cyprinidae > Onychostoma > Onychostoma macrolepis. The sequence continues at coordinate 8,715,164 of NC_081171.1, forward strand.
GGATAGATGGTGTGATTACTGATGATGAATTGGCTGTGTTAATTATCTGCGCGTGCTGCTCCCGAAATTTGTTAATAAAACATCACTAGTGTTATTGTAGTTTATGGTCAGAAAAAAAAAAACTACCATACAATAACAGAACTTACAGGTTATAATAAAATAAACAACATTCATAATATTTGTTAGCCAAACTTCACTTAACTTACCAGCTGATGTAATCACCATAACCATGGCTCCAAAATACACCCTCGACGTTGCAGACGATAATATCCACAAACTTGAACCTAAAAAAACCGAAGAACTATAAAGAATAACAAAAACGGATACAGTATACACAGCCGGATACACAGATATGTGTTGCAAAAGCGAGAGTGCGCTGTAACTTGTCATTTGCAAGTGAAAAACAGCATTTAAGACTCGTAGCAGCAGATTCAAGGCGTTGTTGTTATACACTTGTGTTTGTGCTAGAAAAAGCATCCAAGAAAAAAAAAAAATAGATATGTAAGAAAACATTCTACAAGTGTGCAAATCTCATTGCAAGTATTCACATACTGATTTGCGGATGTACAAAATTAGTCCGCGACTTCACATTTTTGATGCAGGTGTGTGAATGTGTTTTGCACCATATTCACTGCAGCAATAGTAGCAAAACATGTGAGCTTACGAGTTTCTTGATTTGTGATTTGTAGAATAGTATTTGTGTATCTGCAATGAAGAATCCGAGAAGGTGTAACTGTTGTGTTGTGTTTGTGGGAGAGAGCAAAAAATCTACAAGTTTGCAACTTTTGTCTATGACTTCAAATTTACTGATACATCTGGCTATTCTCTACAACTACAAATTCCGCTGTCACGGACGCTCAGTTGTTTTGCACCAAAAATACCTTCATAGGCTTTAAGACCAAGCGGAATCCTCTTCCGGCTGCTCCCGCTTCACAGCTAGCAGGACTCGCGCCAACGCCAGTTCCCTTCACCGGCTTTTTGATTTTGCCAAATCAATTTGGGGCGAATGAAAACAACTTATTGATCATGAGCCCAACATCCAGCAAGGCATTCAATCTGGGAAGACTATTGTAAGTTAATAATGTTAAATAGAGGCGCATTCTTAAACTTGGACCTCGATATTATATTGAAGTACAAATCCAAGCACCAGAAGCAGCCCATGCTCTCTAAGATTTCTTTAATTAAAAAAATATGCATTTTCATTTATTCATAGGCTATATGGTTGCAATAATAGCCTTTTTATTAAATTTTAGTTCAAAAATGTAAGTGCCATTGTTTAAAAAATACTATGCCATGGTCTGTCTGAATACTGGATTCTGATTGGCTGGCAGGTGTTGATTAAATTCGTTTAACTGCACAGGTAGTTCCAGGTCAGTTTAATCATGTTCTATATTATGCTTCCTATAAACATTGGTAACCATAGTAACATACAGTTACAGTTGAATAGTAACACCAAAGACTAGAGACTTTGGTAACACAGACGAAAATAACCGTCATTTTTATCATTCAGGTCAAATATTGCACCTCCTCTGCGCATCAGGTGGTTCTTTGCCTCCACGTTGTGCATTCAAATCATTTAATGCACAGCTAGCCATTGATTATCCCTTACTTATTGACTGCCTTTTGATAGACATTCAGTTGTTATGCTTTCACTGTAAAACACGGCTTCGGGGCTTATTGCTTTTATAAAAATGGTTATTTCATATTTGTAGCAAGGTTTTTTTCACAAAAAAACAAAAACAAATAAAATGTAATGGTATTAATAAAAACATTGTTCTTCCGCCAAACAATGTAGTTCCTTGGAAACGGTTGTGGTTGCAACAAAGTGGTTACCGAGCAACACACAGATGTAAACATGTGTATGTTTATAGAGTAAAATCAGAGCCAGAGAGAGAGGGGGCTCAAACAAGGCTTCTCAACGGCTCTGAGTAAAACAGTTTCTAATGCGGCTCAACCAATCAGAATCAAGGCCCGGAACTATCCGTTTTATAAAATTCTCTTTAGAATAATTGTACGTAAATAGGTTAAGCAACACAAATGTGATTATTTCGGAGAACTTTTTAACTGCAGGCAGACTGGTACAGTACAAATATTTTGTTGGTCGATATGCGAGTAAAAAAATAATAGATTAAAAAATGGATAATAGAGAGCGTAAAAGGCGGCGTTAAAAAAAACAACAACAACTAAGCTGTAGAAAAATGCAATGAATTTCAAGGCTGTAGAGAACAGTGCACTATTGCAGACTTATATATGAGGTTTTTAGTACATTATTGTAATAGTCGGTCGTGAACTAAGTGGGCCGGGTGTACTGAAAATCGTCAGAACACTGGGAATGAAACTCAGGGCTGAAAATGAGTCCCACTCCGGCCCTGCTCTCTGCCTTGTAAACGACTCATAATTAATGTCATTAACATACATTTTGAAAAACCTGCAGTGTACTCTGACAAGAAAAAGTGCATACGTCTGCTCAGACCCTGACGTGACGCTAAGCACTTTTCCACGTAAAAGACAGTTTTTATAAATATGAGCGCTGGCATGGATTTAAGTGTAAGCACACTCTAAGATCGAATCTGTGCGTATGCACACTTTATAAATGAGGCCCTTGGATTTTAATCAGGAAAATATAACGTGTCTGAAACAGACAGAGGGAAGTGATGATTGTAATCATCTGTCCCATGCAGTCTTTCTCCCAGGTCCGTTAATGAGGCCTGGATAAGAAGTGGGATATCGGACAGCTCCTAAACATCATTAGTTAGGGATTCAGTATCATTATCATTAGTAAGAGATTCTGTCTCATTTCATAAAAAATGCATTGAGACAAAAAGCAGCCACAGATTTAGCTTTCTTTCCATTCTCTCTACATCCTAATCAGTCTTTCTCTTGCTCATGCATGAGTATCATTTCGTCTTTTATTCCACCTGGAGAGATTCCTTGTCCAATAAAGCTGTATGGAACGTGCTGAGCAAGTCTAAATTTCCAGTCTATTATTTTGGTGAATTCGATGTTTCATGGTTTGTAGTTTGTACATTTAATGGAATTTTGTGTGAGAGGTTTTCTGCAAATTGTAGTCATCTTTTTTCTTCTTCTTTTTCTTAAATCTGGGGACTGAAAGGTTTCAATTCTCAAAAAAAAAAAAAAAAAAAAAAGTATCCATAAGTATAAAAGTATTTTAAAAAATATGATATTTTAACTATTCTTGCCATACAGTAGCATGCAAAAGTTTGGGAAACCCTTGCAGAATCTGTGAAAAGGTGAATAATTGTAACAAAATAAGGGAGATCAAACAAAATGCATGTTATTTTTTATTCAGTACTGTCCTGAGTAAGATATTTTTCATAAAAGAAGTTTACATATAGACCACAAGACAAATATATATATATATATATATATATATATATTTAAATAACCCCCTTCAAAAGTTCTTAAAGGGGTCATATGATGCGATTTCAAGTTTTCCTTTCTCTTTGGAGTGTTACAAACTGTTTGTGCATAGATAAGATCCCTGAAGTTGCAAAGACTAAAGTCTCAAAACCAAAGAGATATATTTTATAAAAGTAAAGACTCGACCACGCCCCCCTAAAACGTCTCATTCAAACACGCCCCCACATGTCTACGTCATGGTGTGGGAAGATTTGCAAAACACCGCCCAAATGTTTACACAATGAAAGAAGGCAGAACTATTCTCGCTGTAGTATTGTTGCTGCCGCCGGCGCCATGTCCTGGAGACGCTGTGTTTCATTGTGAAAGAAAAAGTACTTTGTTTGGCCTTCCAAAAGAGGACACAACTAGAAATCAGTGGTTAAGTTGTATTTACAACACTGTTCCACTGTTTAAATACTGCCCTTCAGAAGCAACAGAAGATACTTGCATGTTTCCCGGAAGACAAATTAAGTACAATTTACCTTGATCTTCAAATTCAAAAAGTTTTCTCCCCCCGGCTCTTAATGCACTGTGTTTCCTTCTGGAGCATCAGTGAATGTTTGAACCTTTTTTAAAGTGCCCCTATTATGGGTTATGAAAGGTTCATATTTTGGTTTTGGGAGTCCCCAATAGCAGGTTGACATGCATGCAAGGTCAAAAAACACTTTCATTTTCTTTTAATATGCATTTATTTTTACCTTATTTTTCAACGACTCCCAAACAATTTGCTCAATGATTAATTTTTCCAATCCCCTCCTTTGCGTGACGCTAATCTGATTCAGAAGACACTGAATATACAGTGGGGAAAATAATTATTTGATACCCCGCTGATTTTGTAAGTTTGTACACTTAAAAAAAAGAAGGGTTTATCATTTTTATGGTAGGTTTATTTTAACTAATAGAGACAGAATATCAAACAAAAAATCCAGAAAAAAGCAGCATACAAATGTTAAAAAAAAAAAAAGAAGTATTTGATCCCCAAGCAAAACATGACTTAGTACTTGGTGCAGAAACCCTTGTTGGCAAGCACAGAGGTAAGACGTTTCTTGTAGCTGGTCACCAGGTTTGCACACATCTCAGGAGGGATTTTGGTCCACTCCTCTTTACAGATCCTCTCTAAATCATTAAGGTTTCTTAGCTGTTTCTTGGAAACTCAAAGTTTCAGCTCCCTCCTCAGATTTTCTATAGGATTAAGGTCTGGAGACTGGCTAGGCCACTCAATGACCTTAATGTGCTTCTTCTTGAGCCACTCCTTTGTTGCCTTGGCGGTTTGTTTTCGGATCACTGTCATGCTGGAAGACCCATCCATGACCCATCTTCAGTGTTCAGGCTGAGGTTCTCGTCCAAGATTTTACAGTACATGGCCCTGTCCATTTGCCCCTCAATGTGGTAAAGTCGTTCTGTACCCTTAGCAGAAAAACAGCCCCAAAGCAAAATGTTTCCACCTCCGTGCTTGACTGTAGGGATGGTGTTCTTTGGGTGATAGTCAGTATTTCTCTTCCTCCAAACACGATGACTTGAGTTGATGCCAAAGAGCTCAATTTTGGTCTCATCTGACCACAGCACATTCTCCCAAGCCTTCTCTGAATCATTTAGATGTTCATTGGTAAACTTCAGACGAGCATGTACATGTGACTTCTTGAGCAGAGGGACTTTGCAGGCACTGCAGGATTTCAATCCATTGCAGCGTAGTGTGTTACCGATGTTTTGCTTGGTAATTGTGGTCCCAAATGCCTTGAGATCATTAACAAGCTCCTCCCGTGTAGTTCGGGGCTGATCTCTCACCTTTCTCATGATCATCCTTACCCCACGAGGCAAGATCTTGCACGGAGCTCCAGACTAAGGCTGACTGATGGTTGTTTTGTATTTCTTCCATTTCCGAATAATCGCACCATCAGTTGTCTCCTTCTCACCAAGCTTCTTGCTGATGGTCTTGTAACCCATTCCAGCCTTGTGCAGTTCTACAATCTTGTCCCTGATGTCTTTTGACAGCTCTTTGGTCTTGCCCATGGTACTGGAGAGGTTGGAATGGAAGATACAGATTCTATGGACAGGAGTCTTTTATACACACAGCGAGCTGAGGACTAATCTGTGTTCCACATGTGCACATAACCAATCTGTGGGAGCCAAAATTCCTGCTGGTTGGTAGGGGATCAAATACTTATTTGACTTACTAAAATGTAAATCTTTTTTTAACATTTGTATGCTGCTTTTTTCTGGATTTTTTTGTTTGATATTCTGTCTCTATCAGTTAAAATTAACCTACCATAAAAATGAATACCCTTCTTCTTCTTTTTTCAGTGGGCAAACTTACAAAATCAGCAGGGGATCAAATCATTATTTTCCCCACTGTAGTAACCAAGTCGTATGAATTACTTTTCAGAATTTTATGTCATATTAAATACTTTTATGCTGCTTTTGTGCCCCTTTTTAAAGCATCGATTTCAATCTCCATTCATTGCAGAGTAACTGCATGACAAAGAGAACCCAGCACAATTTTTAGAATTTTTATTTTTTTTCCCCCACAGAACAAAGGCATACAGATTTGGAACGACATGAGGGTGAGTAAATTATGACAAAATTTATCATTTGAAATGGTGAAATAGTCTTTAAAGCTCAACAGTGGTTCAATGAGTTAAAGGGACATACTGTATACAAATGTCAGTAAAATGATTGCAGTAGGTCAATCTCTTTAAAGTTGTTTGCAGAAAAAAGTCAATTTTGCTGATTAATTTACGTCAGAGCTAAAGAGATTATGGAGATTTCCAGTATTAATCCAATTATCCTCCATCCTGTTGTTTTTGACTTTTGAATAATGACACAATTAGCTTAAGTACTAATATAGCTAATGTGCAAGGGGTACGTAAAACCATTGATAAAATCAGCCAGGATGCCAGAAAATCTGTTTATTTCAGTTTTCTGTACGTCACTGACCTTTCAAAGTAATGAATATTAAGCATACAGGCTTTGTCGACTATCCTGCGGACAGGTGCTGGTTGCGAAGCTCCCTGGAGTAGAATCGATGGTTCTCACAGGAAACTGATCGCTACGCCAGGTAAAGTTTACAATTGTACAATTTACAAATATTTTTTGAGTTATGAACTGTTTCTAAGAAGATCCCAGAACACCCTTCCAGTGCATTTTCCCTTGATAATGGTGTGAGTCATGCAGAAACAATCTAGTGTTACACACCATGACTCAGGTTTGCCAGAACTCCCGGATGTGTTTATAACTTTTGCACGACTGGAATCAGAGCTTAATTCTTTATCCCGGTTTAAGAGCTTTTTCTTTTTCAAGTATCTTTCTTGCTTCAAAGTTATTCCCTTTAAGGATGAAAGATCAAATGCAGAGTTTTAATGCAAAGAGCAGAAATCCCCTAATTATAATTGAATTTCTTTCTGAACATACATTCAGAAAACCAGGTTTTAGAGCCCAAATTGGAGATCCTGCTAGTGCTAACCTCATGTCCAGACCGCAGAGTTTACACAGACTGTCTAGCAAATAATACAATTGGCACAGACAAGACAAACAAAACAAAATACACATGAGCGTAGAGAAACTCCACGCCAGCATTTTGAGGAAATTTGCAGGAGGTCTCTCATTCGCAAGAATGGAGCCACACTTGCAGAAGGCCAAAGTCCTTGACTGTCCAACACTCTGACGATTAATTAGTACTTATTTTACAAGGTGACTAATTCGTACGAACTCACTCGTACGATTTTGTACAATTTGTCTAAACCCCAGTGACGGGTAGGTTTAGGGGCGGGGTTAGGTGTAGGTCATTCGTACAAATTCATACGAATTGGCAACTTGTAAAATACGTACGATTTTGCAAAAATCGTTAAATTTATATGAGTGAGGTCGTACAAATTTGTACGAATTAGCCACCTCATAAAATATGTACGAATTGCCGTGAGATCGGGCTGGACTGTCCACAGTTCACAACTTGAATGTGGTGCCTATTTCCTCAAGTAAAATATCTACACTTTTTTTCCTTTTCTCAAGCTTAGCAGACAAATTCCTAATAATGCTTCTGGGGGCTTTGAGCTTTTTGGCACATATTTTCTTTTGCAGTTTCAGTGTTGAGCTGTAATCACTGATTACCACCAAAGCTGACTATTGCACTAATATTTTTGGGCTTTAAGGTCATAATTCAGAGGTGGTGGTGTGATGAAAAGTATTTTTTCAAATGAGTGTTTTCTCTTGAACAAATGACTTTTGAATGCTGCTTTGTGCGCAAACCGTTGTTTAAGAATGAGCTAATCGATGCCTTGTGCTGTTGATTTTTGGAGCTAAATACTTCTGCATGAGAAAAATAGCTTGCAATGCTTCCAAGATCTCCAGGCGATTTCAAAGTATTTTGGTGGATATTTATTTGTCTCATAGAAAGGCTCTCTTTGTGGTGCTTATTTTCTCAAGTTTGTTGTATATGTTTTTTACAGGTTTTCTGATGCTCAGGTCGATTTAATATATTAATTATTTAATTCTAAATATTTAGAAATCCATAGTAATATAAATAAATGTAAATACAACTCAGGTTGTTGCAACCTGTGTAATATGTAACCTGAACCACCCTCATCATTTGCTTGTTCAAATTTGATTTGCTTCAACCTAAAATGCAAATGATTCTCAACTGTAAATTACTATCATTTTTTAGGCACACACTTGTGATGATTTGATGAAGTGGCAGTTTGAAGCAATTCTGTTTCTGTCACAGCTGGGCAGGCATGCAGAGAGCCCATAAGCCTTTAGATGTAATCCCTGCACATGCATCTGATTCCTGCCAGTGAAACCCGCTGCTGACCCACTTGATAGTTCTGCATTACATTTTCAGTCAAAACATAAGCCTAGTGTGCAGACCCCACTGTTTTTGCTGTTATATAAGTATGCGCTCGCTCTCAAATTTTGTGGTGTGTGAGAGAGACTGTTAATCCTGTTCTGTGTATCAGGATGAGAAGGGTGAACTGAAGTTCAAACACACAAATTCAGGATTCTTTGATAAACAGAAAGTACCTTAAACAGATTTGATTTAAAATAGATTTTTTATGTAAAATTATAAATGTGTTTACTGTAATGTTTGATCAATTTAATCCATCCTTGGTAAAATTATTATTCTTTTTTAAATTGTATCTACCCCAAACTTTTGAATTGTTGTTTTTCACAGTTGCCATAACAATATTAAGCCTGGTCTCATGAAAATGCATATAAATAGGACACCAAATATGGATTTTGGCGTATATATGATACGAACGTGTTTGGCGTGCATATAAAACGCAGTTTTTGCGTGCATATGATTCCAAATTTGTTGCCTTGCATGTGATACGCAGTTTTCACGTACATATGATAAGCATCTACCCCACAACCCTAATCCTACCCATCGTGTAGCATATTCACACCAAAGTCCATTTTTGCGTATCAATACCACGAGTTTTCAATTTTATTTGGCATACTATTTATACGCACTTTCATGAGATTGGGTTGTAAACCCAGTGTGATGCCTGTTGAGCAGCAATACAGCATATTAGAATAATTTCTAAAGGATCATGTGACACTAAAGACTGGAATAATTCAGTGTTTGCATCAAAGGAAAACAAAATGCTCAAATACAAATCAGTAATTTTAAATATATATAAATATTACTGTATTTACATTTATGCATTTGGCAGACGCTTTTATCCAAAGCGACTTACATTGCATTCAAGTTACAGTTTTTACATTTTATCAGCTCTTGCTTTCCCTGGGAATCAAACCCATGATCTTAGCGTTGCTAGCGCCATGCTCTACTATTCGAGCTACAGGAAAGCTGTATTTGTTACAGTTTTACTGTATTTTAGATAAAATAAATACAGTGTTTGTGACCATAACTACTTTCAAACACATTAAGAAAATAATTTATTTTTGTGTGTGTATAGAAAGAGAGAGAGAGAGGCATATCTGGGATGTCTTATTATTTATTTATTATTTTACATTAGAATTAAACTGTCTTAAATGCTTGTTAATTTTTCATATCACCTCTTTTTTTCTTTTCAAAATGATGCTGATAAAATTTGTAAAGAAAAAATGGGCAAAATGTAAAACAGACATTTTCATTAATGCTTCCAGACGTTTGGACGCTATTGTATGTGTGTCACTAGACTGAACTGTTGATTAAGTTAATTTGAGTGGTTGCCTGGGACGAGAAACCAACAAAACAATTTTAAAACGATTGGAAAGTTTGCTGAAATGCCCACAGTAAACTATCCTTACATTTACAGCACACTGAGCCAAGCAGCACACAGTCTGGATGCACTTTCTGAGACAGCTTAAACCTCTTATAAGTCCAGGAAAGACAGGTTGACGTGGTGCACAGAGAGTGCATTTAGAACGGGTCACTGTCTCTCCGTTTACACTCGATGCAGAGGTAGTAATTGAATTTTTGGCTACAATCCTGTTATACATTGTTGTGGATAACGACGTCGCAAGCCAAGTTTGCATTCTAAAGCTCATTGTCTGTTGGCTTAATTCCTGCTTGTACACAGTGCACAGATGGGAGTAAATATTTGTGGGGAACATATGAATCAGTGGAGGCAGTTTACAATTCCAAACTACAACAATTACACAAACATACAATCCACCTTGACTCACTGAATGACTAAAACGGATGAGGATGTAGCCAACTGGTGTGCTGCTGAGATCATAGCATGTGTTCGTTTTACTGCTGCCACTAAGTAAAAGAGTCTTTAATAGTTTGAATAACGTTTCCAGCCTTACTCCAACCTTGTCAGCTATTAATTCAGAATGTTACACTAGTTTTTAATACTAATTGCAATTCTGACATTCCTGGGGTTTGCTTTATGCGATGGCTGATAAACCGAGGTCTCTTTCTAAATATTCTGGAGTTTGCAGAGTTTTTGGCAGTCGTAAAGTATGCAGCCCCACCTTCAGTGAAGTAATGGTCAGGTTTAGCATTACATATCTCATCCATCTAATGTTAAATTAGTCTTATCTAGCAATTATTAACTAATTTGATAAAACTAAGTTTTATCTGGCACTGGTGTTATCAGGAGAATAATGTACCATATTCATAAATGCAGTTTTTTCTTTCATTTACAGCATTTCTTGTCATAGAAGTTGGACATGATGGGCTATGAGTTCAGCTATGCAGCTTTGAGGATATTGTGAGAATATTATGCATTGCCTAAGGTCAAAAATGAGATGGCATGAAAAAGCACCTTGTTTATGGTGTGAAAAGTGAAATTTTCCATTCGAAAAGATCTGATATGTCGTAACAATTACAAACTCTCCACAAACACAAACACTTAAGCAGGAAATAACTGATTTGCGGAATAAATAAAAAGTGCCGTCTCAAAATAATCTTCAAAAAGTGAATTATTATTCTGTTCTGGCAAGGATCTCCTGGCAACTTTTGCCAATATACACATTTATGTCCCTGTAAACATAAACTGCATAGCATATTATAGACTTTATGGCTCTGCATATTTTTGTAATGTCCTGTTGCTTGAAGTTCTTCATTTCCAAAAACAACAATCCATCATACCACATGAATTAGACTGAGCTGAAAAGCATAATTGCGACACTTTTCTGGCTCTGTCCTGGAGTTAGTTAGAAAGATGTTGAACTAAAGTAGCAAACAGACACCCAGACAAGAGCAAGCTTGCTCTATAAGCAAAGAAGAAGAACCTGCCGACCCGTCGCAAGTCTTTAAGTTGAATGTCAAGTCTGGGGGACCCGCCAAGAGCTGGTCATGAAAGGGAGAGCAATATTCATCAGTCCTGCTATTGTTACAGTGCTATTCATCTGGGAATCGCTGATGTATAAGATAAACATATTTTCATAATTTCCCCATCCCCTGCTATCCTCCATGATTTCTTTTGGACAAAGATCTAAGGTGAAAATGACTATATGCAGCCTCTCATGTAAACACTGTGTACACAAGTAGAGATTGATATGTGTGTTTGAGATGCAAATGACCACTGGACAAAGGAATCCTTGTGTTGCTGACCTTAATTGGCTTGGATGAAGTTTCTGGGTCAATGGGATATGAGACAGTCCTGCCGTAGTCACTTCGCTGCATATCTGGATTCACACTGGGGGTCATCGCCCTGAGATTCAAGTGCTTTGATTGCCACCTCCAGATGAACTTGGTCATTAGACATAAAGAATTTGTCTGACTTCAACGGTCGAACCAGTTTGGCAAGGAACCGGGAACCTTAGTGATAAACAAGAGCAAACAATGTTGAGGATAGCTTCATGCTGTCAATCACAATGGAGAAATATTTGTGGGAGAGGCCACAGCTCTCGACTCACTTTCAATGGGTGAGAGAGTATTGCATTAAGTGTTGTGCGTCAGAGCTCAGAATTATGCTCCTTCAACCGCAACAATGATAAGCATCCACTCTGCAGCATCTACAATGATCTAATCTTAATAAACAAACATATCCTGCCTTGTCCTGACAGGCTAGGCCTTTAATTGGAAATGTGGGGCAAACCTCTTCCACATCTGTCTGTCTGTCTGTCTGTCTGTCTATCTATCTATCTATCTATCTATCTATCTATCTACAACCCGAATGTTGGGATGTTTTTTAAATATGAATAAAATGAAAACTAAAAGACTTTCAAATCACATGAGCCAATATTTTATTCACAATAGAACATAGAGAACATAACAAATGTTTAATCTGAGAAATTTTACACTGTTATCCACTAAATGAGCTCATTTCAAATTTGATGAAACTGGAGAAATCTCTGTGCGTAAGCGACAAGGCCGAAGACCTTTGTTGGATGCCCGTGGTCTTCGGGCCCTCAGACGACACTGCATCACTCATCGGCATGATTCTGTCATTGACATTACTAAATGGGCCCAGGAATACTTCCAGAAACCACTGTCGGTAAACACAATCCGTCATGCCATCTGCAGATGCCAACTAAAACTCTATCATGCAAAAAGGAAGCCATATATGAACATGGTCCAGAAGCGCCGTTGTGTCCTGTGGGCCAAGGCTCATTTAAAATGGACTGTTTCAAAGTGGAAAAGTGTTCTATGGTCAGACAAGTGCAAATTTGACATTCTTGTTGGAAATCACGGATGCCGTGTCCTCCGGGCTAATGAGGAGGGAGATCTTCCAGCGTGTTATCAGCATTCAGTTCGAAAGCCAGCATCTCTGATGGTATGGGGGTGCATAAGTGCATATGGTAAGGGCAGCTTGCATGTTTTGAAGGCACTATGAATGCTGAAAGGTATATAAAAGGTTTTAGAGCAACATATGCTCCCCTCCAGACGATGTGTATTTCATCAGGACAATGCAAAACCACATACTGCAGCTATTACAACAGCATGGCTTCATAGTAGAAGAGTCCGGGTGCTGAATTGGCCTGCCAGCAGTCCAGATCTTTCACCTGTAAAGAACATTTGGTGCATCATTAAACAAAAAATATGTCAAAGACAACCATGAACTCTTCAGCAGCTGGAAACCTATATCAGGCAAGAATGGGACCAAATTCCAACACTAAAACTCCAGAAACTCATAACCTCGATGCCCAGACGTCTTCAAACTGTTTTGAAAAGAAGAGGAGATGCTACACCATAGTAAACATGCCCCCGTCCCAACTATTTTGAAACCTGTAGCAGACATCAAATTTGAAATGAGCTCATTCTGTGCATAAAATTGTAAAATTTCTCAGTTTAAACATTTGTTATGTTATCTATGTTCTATTGTGAATAAAATATTGGCTAATGTGATTTGAAAGTATTTTAGTTTTCATTTGATTAAAATGTAAAAAATGTCCCAACATTTTCAGAATTCGGGTTCTATCTACACTGTAAAAAGTGATAAGTTGACTTAACTTTAAAAAATTGAGGAAACCCGTTGCCTTAAAATTATTAAGTACATAATAATTTTAAAAAAAAAGTTAAGTGAACTTGACAATTCAATTAACTTATTTTTTTAATTATCATTACTTTTTACCAACTTATCACTTTTTACAGTGTATCTATCTATCTATCTATCTATCTATCTATCTATCTATCTATCTATCTATCTATATGATTACAAAACACATTTATATGCAAAAGATTGATTTCATGCAACTCAATACAAACGTGTCTCTTCATGCAGGTACACGTAATCTCCTTTTGTAATCAGCAACTGATGTTAAAAAGCGGTGAATCTGTTTCTATCTTTTATTGCATGTCTCGTCCGGAGAGAAAGCCCTCGTTATGACGTCACGCTCCCACCAGCCCCGCGGGCTTTATTTCAGAGCCTGGAATGATTTACGGTATAAAAAGACGCAGAGCGACTCAGGAACCTGCCTAACGGGTAGCCTTTGGTTAATTGTAAAGCGGAAAGGAGGGGGACGTTTGGCACCAGCGCGCCTCTTTGCGTAAAGACGCCTGATGCTTGGAGAAACGCAGATTCGTGCTCACTGCGCGCAAACGCCCACATCCTTAGGTCGGCTCTGCTTTCTTTAGGTGAATGAAAGTTTCCTAGGAGGGGGAAGGCAGAGGAGATGATATCTGACCAGGATGAGTCGGAAAGGTGAACTTAAATAAGCAAAAGTGCGCGTCAACCACCTGTTATAAATCAGCGCGAAATGGGCATGCTTAGTGTGGACCTCCTGGTAACTTTGCAGATCTTGCCTGGTTTCTTCTCCAACTGCCTGTTTTTCGTGCTTTATGATTCGATAGTGCTGGTAAAGCGTGTGGTGTCACTCCTGAGCTGCTCGGGCTCCACGGGTGAGTGGCAGCGCATGTTAACCACAGCCGGCGTGCGCTCGATATGGAACAGCTTTCTGCTGGATGCCTACAAACAGGTAAGCTGACAGCACAAGACTCGGTCTGCTCACTGTGGAGTATGAATCAAACAGGTTCAAAGGGCTTAGGGGATTATTTGTCTATGTTGTTTTAATATTCAGTAGACATAATGCAATGTTTGTTTAGACTTTAGTGCCCACGTTACAGTATATTTACTCTTAAGTACTGCATAATATCAATGGACACACGTAGTGACGTCAAATGGCTTTAAAGCGCATTTTAAAAACAACAGATGTTGATGAAAATGCTGCACAATAAGGGCAATGCACATTTTATGTTATGAACACTTTGCAATTAGAGTTATTGTTATTTTAATTAGTTATCAGTCTGCATGCAGTAATTGTAACATGGTCATTGTGTCATGTATTACCCAATGATTTCTACAATATTCAACTAATTGCTGCTTTAAATTTATATATATATATATATATATATATATTAGTGTGCGACAAGTTAAATGGACTAAAAGATGTTCATAAAAGCATTTGTTTACAGTGTGGTGTACATCCTCCAACTAATTTTGAATAAATATTTGCTCAATCTTCAAAACGTGACATTTGGTGCAATTCCAATCCTTATAAAGGTGTGTGAACTTTGCCCTCCAGACAGTCAGTGACCTCTCGGGTCAATGCTCTTAATTCATTAAATGTCTGGATTCACATTCCTGTTACTTTTTAACTAAAAATCAATCAAATCACCCTGTGGGGTAAGATACACTAGCTTAACGTGCATTCATTGTCCTCAACCATTAACTATGTCATTGTTTGGTTACAAAGTCTTGCTGAGGAAATCATCAATAATGTAAACATTATTTGGCACAGGGAGAGGATGAGTTATATGTGTGTTTCCAGGTGTTAACACCGTGCCAAAGTTTATATGCACTTATAAAGTCAAAGAAATAGATTTTTGTAGACATCCTACTACAAACAAATATGTGGCTCCAAAGTCTATTGTGAGATCAGAGAGAGCATGTGCTGTACTTTTTCTACAAGATGCTTAAAAGTTCTTACAGATGGTGTTAAAAGGTCCAAAACATCGGATTAGAGCAGGGACAAAGCCCCAAAGAATTTTTATTATTTATTTTTTTGTATGTATACAAATCTTGTATACAAATCTCAATGTGAAATCTCAAGCCTGGTGACATCACTCGAGTCTCCATCACAACAGAGGCCAATAAACCTACTAAGCCAAAGCAAAGTAATTTTCAGTGTAGTCATGAGACTGATCTTTCGGCCGGCCACTAGGCATTATGGCTCATTGCCCATGTTATTCTAAAATGTCTTTAAAAATATTAACGTGAATGTGGAACTGTTTTGTTCAGGTGAAGCTGGGCGAAGCTGCTCCAAACTCCAAAGTGGTGAAGGTTGCCGGCATCAACAGATGCTGGAGCATCAGCAGTAAGACCCACAACGAGTGCCACCTGCTGGACTTCGAATCTCCAGACCGCCCGTTAGTGGTCAACTTTGGCTCGGCCACTTGACCCCCCTTTATAAGCCAGCTGCCGGTTTTCCGGCGGATGGTGGAGGAATTTTCGGACGTGGCAGACTTCCTGCTTGTCTACATCGATGAGGCTCACCCCTCAGATGGCTGGGCAGCTCCTCCCATGGAGAACTTTTCGTTTGAAGTGAGGAAACACCGTAATCTGGAGGAGAGGATGTTTGCCGCCCGGACACTGCTGGAGCATTTCTCTTTGCCCCCTCAGTGCCAATTGGTGGCAGATTGCATGGACAACAATGCCAACGTAGCCTACGGTGTGGCCTATGAGCGGGTTTGCATCGTGCAGAAGAATAAAATTGCTTACCTTGGGGGTAAGGGTCCATTTTTCTACAACCTTAAAGATGTTCGGCACTGGCTCGAGAAGAGCTACGGGAAGCGATAATTTCTTGGAAAAAGTGGTCATATAGCCTTTTCTGTGAATGCTAGAAGATTTTTATTTTTGTATAATGGAGAGGAATCAAGGGTAAGGTGCTTTTAGAACTGTTTAACGGTGGCCCCGGTGGAAACACTTGGGCTGGGCTCCAAGTCATTTTCTTGAATTGTCTAAAATGATCAGCAGGTGTCCTTCATTCCTAACCACTTTACAAAAAGAATGAAATGAATATAGACTCTAAATACTGACCGTGTGGTTTGCACTTCGATTTTGAGATTACATTGTTGCCAGCAAAACGATTTGTAGATGCACTATTAATAACTTGTTCCTTTGCGATTAACGTAGAGTTAAAATGTGCAATATTTTTATGCGACACAACATATATTGCTTACAAAAGAAAACCAAATTGCTGAACAGAAGAGAAAGCACAAGTACCCAGCTTTTATATGAAAAGAGAATAATTTATTTTTATTGACATTCAGTGTTTATTTTTAATATGTGGCCTGTTTATGTGCTTGTAACACTTTTTTCCTTCCCCTCTTCAACTGACAATCGTTCATATTCCATGTACCATCAGCTTTTAGATCCCTGATACACTGTTCGGTTCATTTGCACCGGCAATAAAAGCATTCCCAGCATTCCATTATGAAAACTACTAACTCATTTGGCCTGTATTGTACTTAAAAATCTCCAAATCGATGGCCTCAGGCGCCGAGCTTGGCTCCGCTGCAGTGTACAGGAAAGCTGATGAAAAGTTCTTTTACTCCTGAATGTTAGATAAAAGTTTTCGAATGTCGTTGACAGATTGGCAGTCGCTCATTTGGGTCAATGCGGTGCTGGTGTGCACATGAAAATCTCAGACGAAATGGTCTTCTGTCCTGTCTGTGGTTGGATGAGAGACCACACCTCTCTGTCCTGATCCAAATGAGCACGACTGCTAACATGCTGAAACAATCACTCTGAATCTGAATCACTCTGAAGGCTTTGAGTTTTGTTTCACAGAACTGTTCTCATGTACTACAACCGTCCTCTTCCTTTTTAATGAGAAAAAGGCAAGAAAAAATAAAGTTGAACTGCTGCTGACTATGATTTCCCCCCCCCACCACCCGTTTTTGTGTTTGATTCTGGGAAATTTCAATGAGGGGTGATTGGATTGAAAAAGGGAGGGAAAAAGTTCAGCGGAAAACTCCAGATGGAGAAAACGTTGCATGATGACAAATGTAAAAAAAAAAAAAAAAAAAAAGGAAATGCACCAGCCGTAAGGGGTCGAGGAGTACATGTTCTTTTTTCCCCTCCCCATTAAATATGTGTCTGCAGAAATGCATAGTGATGGGTCTGAACATGTGCAACACAATCAAACCGTGTGACGCAGAGGTCTCTGGCTGAACTTCTGTGTCTTCGAGGCTGCCAATAGCTAAATAGCAAAGGCTCAGGGAGAACATGTCCCTGGGAAGCACCATGAAACAGAACCCCTTGTTGTGGCCGGGCATCGCTTATCCGAGCGGAACTAGTCCATTTGGACCGCTAAGACGTTATTCACAGACTGTCTCAGTCTTGGAAGGCACCGTGCTGCACGATGGAGCAGGGAGGTTGCCAACGTTAAAGATGGAGGCATCGGAAAAGAGAGCCACACAACAGCAACAAACACAAGCCCCACTCCAGGAAAGAGTCCCATGGTGTGCTTTCTAAGGAATGCGTCTGGTAAACAGGTACTGAACAGAATTCTAAGCAGCGTGTGAAGAAGTGTTCTCATTTATAGGGCATAACAAGGATGCGGGACTAAGGGGGGAAAACCTGGTCCCATTTATTCAGAAAAGGTCAAAACGTGACGCCTTGGAAAAGTGGACGTTTGCCAAATCGGCCAGTATAAATTCAAACGAAATGTTGACGCAAGCATTTAAATGTATGTGTCTGCAGTTCAAAGATAAGCCGTTTATGTTCATACTTCAACAGTGGACTATTTGGTTTGGATGTGATCTGACCGCTCTCTCAGAAAAATGATCTTAGGCCTAATATCAATATATTCAGTAAATCAGCTCACAGTCCAACACGAGGGATGCCAAACATTTTATTCATATTTAATGCACTTTTTTTCCTGCATGAGGAGAAAAAGGAAAATCCCTAAAGATAATTAGATCTTAAAGGGATAGCTCACTCAAAAACGAAAATTCAGCCTAATGTTGTTCCAAACAAAATGAAAATACAGTAAAAGTCATTATAGGGTCCAATGTTATTTCTATATTCTTCAAAACATCTTATTTTCTGTTCCACACATTTTGAAACGGCGTGAGTAAATTATGACACAATTTTTGTTTTTGGTTGAACTACCCCTTTAAGGAAACTTTCTGAGAACTGTATGATATTAATCAGTAAGGAATTGACTGTATTGCATTCAAATCACAAATCAAAATAGTCAATCAAACACCTTCGTGCATTGTAAATTAAGTTAATTTTCCTTCTTCATCTACGCACCTGTCTATACTGTCACAGTAATCCACCCTAACAGTTCTTATGTTATATCAACATAATCTTTTGTCTTATTTTCATGTCCTCTCTTTGACTCTGGTAAGAATCTTAGCAGCTTTTGGAGATGCACTTAGTCACTGATACAGCACATGGATAAGACAAAATTATGCTTTTATCTAAGTCTTATAAAGGTTAGCTTCTAGAGCCAAGTATTTGCACTTTGAATTGAGTTCAAACTGAACATGCTCCAAATATCTTTGATGCTTGATGACCAACCTGCGCTCAAAACACATGTAATTCAGCTAAAACTTCATATAACATTATATGTCATGTTTTATAGCTGATTGTTTTATGGCCTGATATATGGTCATATCTGCATATGCATATAGCAAACTTGGCTCATGCTAATCAACATACTCTGGTTTCACTAAGAGCTATGCTCAAACTCATAATTCATTATAAAGAAATTCAGTTTAAACTTTTATGCTTGAAACCGTTCTTGACCTGTAAGGTACAAACTGTTTGATCAATTTATTACAAAAATAAAAATATATAGTTATTTTATTTTATTTTTATATTTTTTATTTTTTAGTGACATACAGCCAAGTATGGTGACCCATACTCGGAATTTGTGCTCTGCATTTAACCCATCCAACGTGCACACACACAGCAGTGAACACACACACACCGTGAACACACACCCGGAGCAGTGGGCAGCCATTTATGCTGCGGCACCCGGGGAGCAGTTGGGGGTTCGGTGCCTTGCTCAAGGGCACCTCAGTCGTGGTATTGAGGTGGAGAGAGCGCTGGACAGTCATATATATACAGTATATATTGTGTTTTAGCACACATTTTTAATGCAACAGCATTTTTTTTCATAATGCGTAACTTTAAAGACAATATTAATAGGTGTGCTGTTAAAATAAAGGTTAATAAGTTTCATGGGTTTGCTTTTATGTCTTCATGCATTTCATTTCTTCCTGATGCTGTGAAAGCCTAACAACTGAAACTGAAAAGAAACTTTGGGTATGGATTAATATTGAATGTATTTTACCTATGTTTTGAGAGGAACTATTAAGAATGTTGATTGGCAGCTTGTTACATGTGCCTTGTTTCCTACTATGTTTAATGTCAGGTTTGTTTTATTGTGCCATTTGGCTGATTAAAGATGCAGCAAATCGGACAAGTTGTGTTCGAAACATTCTTTCTCCATCCTTCACATGCACTTAATTTTTTTGACCTTGAATCAAGATGCCGCCACATATGTCTAGATGCATTTTTTTTCTTCATCAGTTTATTATGAATCAGGTTGAAATAGTCATAAATCATAAGAATATATCCTGCTCGTCTGATAAAAGCTGGGCTCACAGATGCTGAATTTTATGTGAATAAATTTAATAGACCATAAAGATGTAAATCTTGTGAGGCCAGCTTCCAGAAGCTCTTTGATGACTTGGTTGGGTTGCCATTAAATTTATTTACAGACTCATTAAATAATCCAGATTCCTGCCAAAACTTGACAGCCAATCCATCTCAGAAGCTGAGCTTAGACTAAACTACATTTAGTAGAGATGGTTTCTGAGGTGCAAGATGACTAATCTTTCATGAAGCCAAACAGATTTGGTTTTAATTTGCGTTGAGGTTTTGTGGCAGGACATTTAAGATGTTAAAAAGAGAGGCAAGTTGTGGTCCACCTCTGTTCAGCAGAATGAACTTCGCATCACTTAAATGAAAGAATATCCAGTGTTTACACAAAAAAAAAAAAAAACTAGGTAGGCTGTCAGAAACAGGTGTTAGCTGGAAATATATTACAGCTAGTTAAATAAACTCGAGTAAATCTTTCAACTGAAACGAAAACATTCCTCGAAAAATTGTTTGAGTAGATGACTTTAATTTTTCTCCCTTTAAGGCTTTATCTAGTAAATTAGATTTTTATAGAGAGAGATCTCTTTCACTCAAGATATTATGCCAGAGGGGGGAAAGCCCTGCTGAACGTAAAGTTGACACAGAAATTACCCATGCAGATTTATAATATGCAATGAAATACTGCTGTATCTTGTGTAGGGAACATCTACAGTGACTGGGTCACCTTACAATCTCAAGACGGCTAATTACGATGCCGTTTCTAGAAAGATTTACTGCAGATTGCAGTAGCTTTTCTAGCATGAAGGATCTCAGGTGGGTTCTTCTCAAAGTCTTTTGGTTACGCTGAGTTTATTGCAGGAGTGAGACCAACACGGCTCATTACTCTGACAAAACATTTCAACGTTCTGACAGCCGCCCCGGGATGGAGTCTGTATTTCCAGTCGTTTGTTCGCAGTATGTCTCCACGAAAGCATCTCTTGTTTTTCATGATAAGAGGAGAGAAAACTGTTATTCACACGTTCGCAAATGTTATTTTGTTTTGCCGGTATACCTCCATAGCAACACAGGCCGAGCTCCTCCTCATTTGCAGTAAAAGCTCTGTTACGGAAACCTAATATTTATGTTGGCCTGATGCACTTGTCAAATCAACTTAAACGTGCTTATTTTTCTGACCGGATTCCTCTCCTCAATGCTTTTTCTCTCATCATGCTCATTTTGACTCCATAGACCATTACTGATGTATAAAATGCTCCTTCATTCGTCTCTCATGCTAAAGCCACCAAACATAGCAGGATTAGGCTTCTAGCTGTTTACGTTCACATTTTCTCTCCACACAACAGAGCATTATATACTAAACTTTCAAGTGAGAGCAGAATTATTATTTTTTTGTCATCATTTACTCACCCTCATGTCTTTCCAAACCTGTATGACTCCCTTTCTTGTGTGGAAAATAAAAAAGGTATTCTGAAGAATGTCCATACAATGAAAATCAAAGAGCAAAGGGGAGAAATGATAACACAATTTTTATTTTGGAGTGAACTATCCCTTTAACACTCAGCCTCTTTCTATTTTCTGACTTAAACTGTTAAATTCTAAAAGCATCCCTTGAGTTTTAAAACAAGAGTAGTGCTTTAGGTTCCATGCAGATTATTTCATGCATAGTTTTATGCAATTCCCTGTTTTTTCTCCCTCATTGACTAACATTAGCACTTTTATGAAAATCTTCAGGTTTTCAGGCGAGGACCATTAAACCTGGTATGCACCTTCATGCTCTGTAAATTCGGTTAAATGTTAAATCTGTTAAGAGTTTGTTTCCTGAGTTTTTTCTTTATACGCTTTCCTTAAATGCTGGGAAATGCTCAGAAAATGTGGTATGTCGATACTAAACTCATTCTGTTCTGATCTATGTCTGATCCGGATTCATAACCCTATTGTATTGTGTTGTTGTGTTTACTATCTGTCATCATCTTTATATTGATTTCTGTGCCTCTTAGGTTGGAGGCAAATTAAGGGTAAGAACACATGATCATTATAAGGATGCTAGGATGCTGATTTACGGTCCATGGCATCAGTTACTGTACTTTTTTAAAAGGGATAGTTCATCCAAAAATTAAACTTCTGTCATCATTTCCTCAGAACATATTTTGAAACATTATTGTAGATTTCATGTAGATTTGGAAACATCTACATTTTTTTTTTGTCTGTACTTTAAAAGTAATTTAATTTTATTTATTATCTTTGTGTTCTGTAGAAGAAAGTCATAGGTTTTAGTACATCATGACATGATTTAAATTTTTGGGTCTACAATTTATTTTATTTTATTTTTTAATTATTATGCTAAACATTATCCTAAATTGGTATTTCCCCCCCACACTTAAAGCTTTGAAGGTTGCATAAAGAATCTTTAACATCCATAGAACCTTTTCATTACACAATTGTTCTTTACACTAAGAAAAAAATAAATAAGTAAGAAGTAATAAGAAAACAATAAGCAAGTAAGCAAGTAAAAAACATAAAATAAATAAATAAATAATAATAATAATAATAAAACCCCTGGAACCATTTATTTATAAGAGTGCATCTCATACCTACATAACATAACATTCAGCAACCAATGATCAAGCACTCATTTAGGTATGTTTACAGTATAGTTATACAACAAGATATAAATACATTGGAAACTAAAGGCCATAAAGTAGACTTGGTCACATGAAGGTAGTTTTCCAGCTCTACAAAGTCTTTTTCTCCTTTCTTTTTCTTTCACAAACAAAAGGGAGGAAGTCTTTACAAGAACCATACTGTTCTGTGACCGACATTTTGCTCCACTTACTTGGTGAAAGGGAATGTTTGGGAGAACTGTGGCATTGTCTTCGGACAATACAGCATTGGTACATCATGCTGTTTGTGTCACGCTGGCCAGAACAGGCAGCGGACTTGACCACAGGCTCTCGTTCAGAATCACCCCCCTGCAGAACTCCAGTGATCTCACACATTCACATGCCCAACTACACCCCCCCCACCCCTCAATTTAGGTCCCCACTGTGACACGAGTCTCCATGAGTCTCTGTGTATTCAGGTTTAAGTCCCCACCAGGATATATAAACCTGTACACACACACACACACACACACTCACATTTCACACACATCACACGTCTCTAGAGGGCGCTGTGCATTCAGTAACGGAGAACAGTGGAAGCTATTTGAACTTGTATTTTGCATGTCTCCTTACAAATTATATTAGCATAATTTGAATGAAAACTTCAATTTAAAACTGTAATACCAGGTTGTCTTTTGGTTTGTCCTTCTTTTATTTCAAGTGTATGTAACACCTGCTGATTATATTCTCCAGCATGATTTGAAATGATCCAAAGATCTTGTGCTTCAGTGCAAGTGTTATTTTATAATCGAGATACTATATATATATATATATATATATATATATATATATATATATAGTGTTTTGAAAATAAAAACGTGTTTTTGTCATTTTATTGTTCTATTGTTTTATTGTTTTACACATCCTTTTGTGTATTAATTTTTAGTTCAGTTTTAGTTATTTTAGTAACTAAATTATGAACTGAGTGATGCCTTAATAGGATTAGATTTATGTTATTTATTTATTTTTTTTTTAATGGCTTTAGTTAATAAACCTGGCAAGAACCTTTGACTTAGTGTATTAACAGTCACATAATAGATGTCACAACTTCACTTATTTGATTAGTGACTTAAAAATAATGTACACACACACACACACACACACATATATATATATATATACTGTATATATATGCTGTGTATATATATATATATATATATATATATATATATATATATACATATACATACATATATATACATACACTCTACACACACACACACACACACACACACATGCATATACTCTCAACCACAAAGAACTAAGTAGGCTACTACCCTCCAGTTTTCATTGTGTCTTTATGTTTACACTTTTTTTCCCCCACTAAAAATAACATTAAATAGCAATAACAAAAAAATAAATAAATAAAAAACTGGAGAGAAAATCACATTCTTGCGATTTGCTGTGTGTGCTTGAATATGCAGCTTACACAGAAGTAGTTTAGAAAAGCTAATCCTCTGATGGCGATGATGCATATTTTGCACAAACGTACTATATATCCTCCTCAGTCCGACACAGCAATGTCCCAGTCTGGTGTGTTAGTATTCCTGTAAAGCAGTGGCTGATCTCCAGTGCTCTGCAGCTTAGATTAATAATGAATCAAGGCTTTTACCAGTCTCGCTCTCTCTCTCAGTCTCTCTGGATCAGGTTCCTGCTACAGTTTTAGAATGGCATGGTTTTGATGATCCTCTATTCATTTGAGGGACAATAGGTAGATTTACAGACAGTGAAAATAGAGCATCTATAAATTCACTATTGGACTGAACCTTTTTTTTATAGAATAAATGGACTTACCATAAGTCTGTTATTAGATGTTATAAATGGCAATATTATGAGTTCTGGGTTATTTGTGTCATGCATATATCTCTATCTACCATTACAGTGATGCATTTGTTCCAAAAGTCAATGTTTTTTCCCACTGAAGTCACGTGCAGGATGTCAGCTACGACAGCGTATGCTATATTTTATGGTATCATCAAGGAGGTCTATAATACTCGTAAAAATATATCTGTTAGCATTCCCGCTGATCTCAGTGATAGTTGTTCAGTTGGTGCATGAGGTGAGCTGAATTCTGCCGTCTTTGCTCATGGGTGCAATTGTCTGTGAGCTGTAAATTTCATGTCACTAATCACTCTGGAACAACAGCAAGATTGGCTTCGTTTGCTGGCATCACAAGAACAAACATTTCAAAACCCTGCAGATAGGGAAAATTATCCATTACTATAAAGTTCATTTAACTTTTAAGAGGCCCCCATAATCAGTCATTTATAATACATATTGCTTGCAAAAACATTATTTTGTTGTATTCTGCTTGGCTTTTGATGAAGTAATTTGATTTTTTTTTTTTTTTTTGCAGCATGGTGTATGTATGACATTTACCAGCAGGCTGTTCATGATTTCGGTTTTATAAAAATATACACATTACAGAGCAGTACTGATTAACATAATAATTGCACAACATAAACACTGTAATCATTTAACAGATTACTCTAACAGAAATTCTTGAAAACTCCTGTGAAGTAAGAAAGAGCGCACTTATTAGTGAATAAAACCCATTGTCATTTTTCTCAAGGAAACATCAGCAACAAGCAATCAGATGATACTGATCCCAGATTCCCTTGCATGACCTGTCAGTAAGGTGTTAATATGTTGACTGATATTTACTGCATGATAGTTAGCTTAATATATAGCACAATTATGGTATATTGTGTAGTTCTGTTCTGGCGATCGATCAAAATCTGATTAAATCTGGTGTCACCATTACATTTTATGGATGAGCCACTGATACAACATACTAAACATGCAAATTCATTACAATTCATTTATATTTAGTCTACTGACAACAGGATTAAATTGCAAAATGCAAAATCATTTAGATTAGATTCCCAATCAAAAGTCTTTCCTACAAAAAAGGAAGGACTAATTTCGACCACAGAAAAGGTCTGTTTTGATGAATGGTCCCAATCAACAGAACTTATCTGGAAGTTGAGGAGGGATTATTGAATTTTAAGCCTTTGTAGAATTTTAATTAACTTTCTCTTTACCCAGAATACGATTTTCCTCAGTCAGTGTGGTTCAATAATCCAGCCACCCATGTAATAAGATGTTCATTACGAAATTGTACATTTCACGCTCCTCTTTTATTTAGAGCAACTTCTGTGCTCCGTCTGTAAGAGTGAGGCTTGAAGCTAAAGAGAATATCAGATATACCTGGGCAAAGGTAATATAATTGGTCAAACTTTTTGGACTGGTCAAAATAATTGGCCTTCTGCAAGACATTTCTAACATCGTTTTACATTGTATAACGGTGGGATTTTTATTTTTGAATGACACGATGTGAAGTGACATGAAATGACCTTTATGAAACATTTACACAGATTAAATTTTTGACATGATATTTGTATTTATATATATTCTAACTGCCAATTGAGTAACTGGTCTTAACTACTCTCTTAGTCATTTTGTAGAGAAATTTGTTCAAAAAAGTAAATAAAAGCAAAACCTCAGGGAGGAACCCACTAGGAAAATTCAACTGAATTATGCAAATTAAGTAACGATGCAAACATAGCCACAAAAGCATGCATTAATTGCGGTAGAGAATTAGGTGAGCCTAATTTCCAAAATGAATGACAATGGGAATTTAACACAGCACTATTTCAGCAGATTTTGTACCTGGTTAGACTGGATTGTGGGTGGTTAGTGAAAAAGATGCTAAAATACCACAGTACACACAAAAGTGGCACTTAGTAAATTCACCCATCAGTTGTTAAAAAAAGAAGAAGAAAAATATCAGTTTGTTGCCAGTTCTTGCAGCATCTTCCAAATCTCTTTCACTGTTACTTCCACCACCTGGAAATCATAAGAATGGGTGGGTGTGATCTAACAGCTCTTTTTATACATATGGACTTATGGTCAGCACCTGGAAAGAAAACATGCTTGTTCATAGTGATTTTATTGCTAGAGGTCACTGTAGTAAGGTGTTCCTATTGCTGGATGATTTCAGTAATGACCTGTACACACATTATTCAAAGCATTTAAAAATCAAAACACAGATGAGATGTACTGATTGTAAAAGAACAAAAAACAAAACAACGAATCAGTTAAAAGTGACCACTGGTGTATTTGCTGCTCAATTGCATAATCTTTTATCAACTGTTTTTGCATCAAATCTCTTCAAAACAGTCACTGTAACCCATGAAGCTGGAAATTGCCATTGAAAACGAATGACTCCTGGTCACCTTGTTGCTCCAAATGGCTGTCAGGGTGAGGGGATCCAACAAAACTGAAAACATCCAATGAAGCTGAAACCGAATTGAACATTCGTATTTGTTTCAATGATTAGTCTACATTTTAATGTTATCCTCTAAAACAAATCACCATTTCTCACCTTCTCTTTATTTGTGGACATGCATGATGTGTTGTCATACGATCAATCTGTCAGTTTTTATGCTGCATGCAAACAGAAGTTGATGCTTTTGTTCCTAGTCAGCATTTCAAACATTGTACTTGTTCTCAAACAATAGCATATTAGACATCCTGGTGTATAGTCAGGCATACTTTAATTACCATGTCTAATGAAACAATTAAACCCCAGCAGAAGTCACAGCTTCTGATTTGTACCTTTGTGTTGCCTTGGTAACTAAAAGAGAAATATTTTGGGCTCAAGATCTCTGCTCTTATGCTGTTAACAGGTCATTGTGGGTACAGGGTCTTATATAAATCTGCGTCTCCCAAGAAAATCCTGATGGATATTGATTCATTGTTGCTCTCTGACTGGCTACTGAAATGCAGTCGTCTTTTTTGTGTATAACAAACGACGACCTTACCTTTCCTGGGCTAAAAACAAAGTGAGGCATTTAATCCATTAAAAGCATGGTACGAAAGGCATATTTCAGACCCTCGATGTCTCTTGAGCACATTAAAAAGGTCCTAACAGAACAGGAAATGAAAGTGTGCTGTCCAGCACGATGAATGACATAAAAATAGGTATCGAGTTTAGATATGAGCACATTAAGACAGCCCGAACATGATCAACCTCCATGGAATGTTTTATTATAGATCATCGCCAAATATTGTCTGAAGCGAAGCTACATGACTAGGATGTCATAAATGAAAATGATAAAAGCACACATGAGGTTGAACAGAAAATGAAGATTAAAAAAATAACATGGGCACATCTTGACATCATATTTATGGTACAGTGATTAACAAACATATATAAAAAAAATGGCAAAAACATACATGAATAAGAATAAAAATGGCAAAAGATTGTGTCGATGAGACAGGGCTTACTTGCAGTCCAGGCCACTTGTATTAAGACATTAAGGTAAGAAACACACGGCGTAAATTATCTGAGCTGCATGTCCGTATCCATATTAGTCTGTCTTTATTACATATTTCTTTGATTCTTCTAGAAATAAAACAACTGATAACAAGGAAACCTTGGTACAATTAAGAAGTGCGTCTTGTATTTCATCGACAGCTTCAAGTAGTCAAATATCCATGCTTAGACTTAGAAACATCTGCGAGAAAGATTAGACCTCTAATCTAACAATATTCTCTGCTTGTCCTTACAAAAACGTGTGTGTACTGTATATATATTTTTCGTCCTTCACATGAGTCGACAGTGTCGGATTTTTCTGCATGAAACACACTGAATAAATCAATCAAATGATCTCTCTGTACAATAGAATTACTAAAAAAAATACAACTTAGGTTCGTATGTACATCATCTACCTACAAAGTACAACCGCTATCATGTAATAAAATATGTAAACAAATTTCTCGTTCGACACAGTCGACTGTGACAACAGATAGATTTTTTTTCACACTTTTCACATTAGATTTATTTTCGTATAGACATCCTTTAACAGTATCATAGCACTGCGCCAGTCTGCACCAGACAGCTGTATAAAAAAGAGACGAGAGCAAATGGACCAACATACATACGGTTGAAAAAGTTCCAATCTGCGGCCCGTTCCCTTGTCGAGTCGCTTTGAGGGACGAGAGGTTTATCTGATGATCGGATCGGCCCGGAGGGCGGACGTGATCGAAGCGAAGGATGGCATGGCATGCACTACAATCAGTCGCTTTACTGAGACAAGGAAACGTCACTGTCTTTCTGGAAACTCACACATTTGCAATATTACAGTTGGTTGTACAATTAGAATGATCAGTTTCGGCTGTGCTGTCAGAGCCTCGGTGACCGGTCTTCGTTTATTACATCGTGTTTTTCTTCTTTTTGCAGAGAGCAAAAAATGATAAGACACCACATGTAATGTATATAAACAATACAAATTTCTCATATATAGAATTTATATATATATTTATATATATATTTATTCATTTATTTATTTTGTTGGCAGGAGTCCTTTTTTTCGCGTGAACAACATTTTTTGGGTCCCACTTTCGTTGCGGACGTCAGCACTATGTGTCTCTTACATGCTTGAAACGTTCTCCTCTTTTTTTCTTTTTTTTTTTTTTTACAGAGTTACAAAAGAAAAGAAAAACGAGATTTACGCCAAGGTTCACATACCTCTAAAAGTCACTTAGGATTATGATGTAGCTGTGGAATATTCTACACTGATAACGTCTCCGACCAGATAGAGGAATAAGGTCACTAATGTTTGCTATTTTACCTTCGCGGTATGCTTACGGTTGTAAGTGTGCTTTATGGTACAGTTCGCGTCAGAGTTCGCCTTCTCGGCGCGGCGCCGGGGTTCGGCTCCTGTCGCCCTCTCTCGGCGCAGCGCCCAACAGCTCAAAGTTCTGTCAAAGCGACGGGCGACGTTCTCACACGTAGTACTCCTTGTCCTTGTTTTTCTGTTTCTTGTTGCCGCTTTTTGCGCTCTGCTGCTTGTCCTTCATGACTGCTCCATTGCTCTGCGCCGAGTTGGTTATGTAATTCCTGGTCTCGTCCACTTGGTAGGATCCCTCGTCCCTGTTTCTGTACTTATACATGGCGTACAGCAGAATTAGGATGCACAAAGCGGCAGCGGCAACTATCCCGACGACCATTCCGGTGGTGCTGCTAGATTCACGGACCACCTCGGAGGCCCCCGGAACCCGCCTGATGCCCGGCTCCGTGGGGATTGCTGTGGGTACATTACGGAACATGGGGGAGGTTATTAATGGGCTCTTCAGCTTTGTGTTGTCTACCTCATAGGAAGTGGGCAATGGAAGCAAGACTATGTCGGGCTGGGGCTTTAGCTCCCTGTGATTCATTTTGCCCGCGGGCAGTTTGGGTGGCGTGGACGTGGTTGTGGAGCGGCTCAGCTTGGGGGAAAAAGACGTGGTAGTAGTCCTACCAGAATCGGAGACTTTGTTAGGTCTAAAGTCCTTGGATCCCCACTTAGGCGCGTGAGCTTTGTAGCCACCTTCAAAGGTCGACGAAGACAAGGTCTTATCTGTTACCAAGGAGAAGGTGGTGTAAAAATCTTCATCATCAGTAGGGGGCAGGTTAGAGTCGTATGCTTCCCCAGAGCCATACCCAGATATCATCAAGCCATCATCATCATCACAATCATCGCTGCCTCGGTCCGACAAGCAAGGTACCCCCGCCTCAGTGGCCATGGACAGGGACTCTTTGGTGGTCTCAATAATGGTGAGGTGGGGGCGGAGGGTTGGGGGAAAGGGGATGGAGGGTGTACGAGTGGCTACAGAGGGGAGCTCTAAGGGATCCTTTACAAGTACTGGGAAAACTAATTCGCCTCCTACAATTGAACACAGACACGAGGCAAGTTAGTCTTGAAAACTGGTTAAAGAAACATTAACGGATACAAGGCAGAACGCACAAATAAAAAATAAAAAAAAACTCAAAAATAAAAGACAAAAGCAAAACAATATCAAACATAAATGACTATAAGTCGGCATCAAAAGGACTTGACAGGTCTTTGTGGGTGAGCTGTTTTGCGAGCTATTTGAAGTTGCGCGTGAATAATTAACATGGGCTAACAATAGGGCTGGGAAAATAAATCGATGCATGGCGAATTGAGAAATGATTCTGCATCGATTCTGAGATTTTCCGAATGTATTGTGATTCTCTCTCGAATCGATTCTGAGCTTAGTTTTAAACAGCAGATGGCACTGCATGCTTTAGAAACAGTCATACTCCGCTTGCTTCCAATTCCTTGCACACACTTGAACCTAAAATAATCATTCATAAAGTTCGAAAAAGTTGCAGCGAATTACAAGGGTGTTCACAGTAGGCTGTGTTTACATAAAGCGCTCAAGCACTCTTCTTCATGAGCAAAACTAAGCTCAGAATCGATTTCAGAAAGAATCGCGATGTATTCGGAAAATCTCAGAATCAATCCACGAATCGCGATGCATCGATTTTTTTATCACAGCCCTAGCTAACAATACTAATATAAATCAAGTATAATGTTAATATCTGCTAAAACATTTTAAACTTTTTAACACAAAAGTTGTGTTTGTTAGGATTAGCTCATGCATTTCATCATGAACTAGTAATAAACAATATACAAATGAACATTAATCAAGATTAATAAATGCTGTAATTTAATGAATTGCATCCTTATTGTAAAAATATAGATTTTTTTTAAATAGTATTTTGCATAATTAAAAAAAGTATGAATGAATAATTTCCTATTGCCATGAAGTCTCATGACCTAAAAATGTCAGAAGAAATAACATACAGTACATATAAGAAAATCATTATATAAGCTCTGAGGTGAAGTCTCACCTTGTGACGGTTTCATCTGTTTTATAAGAAGTGAAACAATGTCAACAGCTTGCATATTTTTATAGAAAAACATCTCTCTCTCTATATATACACACGTGTGATGGAAGATGTGGCTCCCCAGCAGTGCACTGACTCTTGCCTTTTGAATGACTTCCTAATGGCAGCTACTGTCTCCATAATGCAATGACAGCTGAATGATTTCTGTAATTATCAATTGAATATGTTTGATTTCCGAAGGCTTTAATCTAAGTAATAAGCAATCTAAATCTAAATCTAATCCCTAATAAGTAATAACTAAATCTAAGTAATAAGGAATACAATGAATGCTGCTTTCTGTATGTTAAAATGCCAGTTCTTTGTGTAGTTGTAACGTGTCACTATTCAGAAAGGAAGGAGTGATTCTATTAGACTAGAAGAAAAACATTTTGGTGTATTTGCCATTCAACAAAAACAAAAAGTTCCATTTCATGGACATTAAAGGTTTGCTTCTGCTTTCCACCTGCTATAGGTATTCAGACTGTCATTGCAAATGAAAGATAAAACTGCCATCAGGTTTGTAGTAAGACTTGCATAAAAATAAAATTCAAAATTAAAAGAACTTAAAGAGGCAGACTTTAATAATAACAAAAGTAAACCAAAGCCAATACCATAAATTCTCAATAACTAGTCATAGCACACAATACAGTACTGACAAACAGGCAATATAAACATCGACAGTATAATTTAGCAAATCGAGATCAGAACTTCTTCATGTCATTATATTAAGAATTTAAACAAGCATAAACGGCATATATATTATAAACATAAACACATAAGCATATCATAATTTTTTGTCAACTTACATCAACAAATTGCCCGCATGATTTTGGCATGAAGAAAAAAAAACGTACAAAAGAAAGTTGTGTAAGAATGTTCTTGGACAGGTTTTTTCTTTGTGAAAACAAAATGACTGTCATCGTGTTTCTGGTTAGATATATATTTTTGTTTCCCACATGAGAGAGTACAGGGAGGCAACAACACATACATCCACACCACATAACATGAAAAATAAACTTCACCATTATTCTCTTTTGTTGTTACTTTGATATATAATCCAGTTTTCTTACAAAAACTGTACATATTTGAGCCTTTGATTTATATAGCATTTTTTTTTTTTGTTAAATAAATATCTACATTCTAGTAATTAAACTTTTTGCTTAGATTGGTTTTAATCTTTAGGTTTGAGTGAATGGATGACTGTACATATTTTACCATAGCTAGAGGGGGGGGGGAGGAGGAAGGGGAGGGTTGTGACAAGGGAATTGGACCTATGAACATACTACATAGGAGATGATAATGATGGGGGTGATTGTGTAAGTCAGTTGCCATGTCCATGTATAGGCAGTACGAAGCGGTCGGGCAGCATTAACGTTTTTGGCTGTAAGGAAGGGATGGGGATATACAAACAATGAGCATATACATGCCCATCTACGAAAAAGAACAAAACTCTAACACTGACAATCTGACAAACCCTAAACTGCAACTTCTTCGCCATGCAGTTTGGAAACATTCTTAAAACGTCAATTGTTCATCAAGATCAACTCTCAAAATTTGAAAAAACAAGAAGTGTATCAAGATCTGGAACCTTTTCATTGACCATCATGTGCCTTTTTGGTTATTCTAAATCAAATTGATTTTTTTTTTTTTTTTTGCATTTGAGGCAGTGCAATTTTGTTCTTGATGCGATTTGGAAATGATTTTGATGATTTATCACCGTAAGCACATGGAATTTTCATTGAATTAGTTCCAAATCTAAAAAAAGAAGACCAAAAATCAAAACACGTTATCAAATTAATGATAATTGTGATTTGATATTCACATCTAGTTAAAATTTCACCACTAATTTTGAACCCAAAAATTCAGCTAGTCAAAAAATGGTAACCAACAAAAAATGAAATTGATTTGAGTGTGTAAACTAAAAAGACAAAATTCCCAGAGACGAAAGAACAAAGCAATTCTAATTTTCACACACTACAACCAGATGCACAAACTATAAAACAGACACAATCGAGAGGGACAGTTTAACAGACAACTGCTTCCTCTGTCATGTGACCCAAAGACAAATATATCTGTCATTGTTAGTCTTAAACATGTAACAGGCGTGCAGTCTGGATGTATGTCAAAGAGAGAGGAAAATTGGCTGAAAATGGGTTAAGTTTTTTTTACTGCAAGATGTTGACGCATGCGTAAAGTAAGTTGCATTTAGGGAGAGTAGACAAACAACACAGCAAGCTGGGGGGTCAAATCAGACATCAAAGGTTAAGCGAGGTCAAAGAAGCCTTTTAACCAGGGCCTGTAGGTCACAGATGTTTGTCTGTTCGCTTTCGCAGCACACTGCTGGAAAATACAGAGCAGATTCCTCCTTTTTTATATATCGGTAAAGTCATTAAATATCATAATCACGGACGGTACCCACAGACTTTGGTTCAAAAGCAGCAGAGTATTGATTGAGGAATTCCACAAGAGGGTTCAAGATAGATGACTTCTATCGAAAATAGAAATAAACTGTCTGAAAACCTTAGGGCGAACAGCATTAACTTAGGAGATGTTAAATTAGAACATAATCTAATCATCTAAAATCTATACTTTCCTTTCTAAAAGAAAATAACAAATAAATTCCTCTCAAAAATAATTAAATACAACGAAACCCCACAATGACTAGTATTGTGGGGAAAGCAGTGATGAATGAAAGTATACGATTCTTAAAAATATTTAACACTCCTTTATAAATACTGTAATATGGTCAATTTGCCTTTCTTTTGATTGATAGATGAGAACAATGTGTCTATATATGTGACGCTTTAAATGATTCCTTGCAATATATTGAAACCGGCAATATGCATGCTGGGAAATCGTGACATTCCAATACAGAGGGCTGACTAAACAAGAGTTAAGACTCGTTCACACCAAAAATGATGGCTATAATGATAATTATATTACCTAGCCTCAATAACTGTCTATCGCTGCAGTTATGTTGTCTGCTGCTTTAACTGCTCAAGCTCTTTAAAGCTCTCTGATTGGCTGTCAACGTTTTTATCATTCATCAACTAGAAAAAAAAAAAAAAAGGTTTTGAAAGTTATTTTAACAATATCGCTCCTCTGTGCTTTTATGATTATTGTTGTGGTGTGGTCTCTGCCAGCATTAAAACTCTATCTTTATCTTTATGGTTATCGTTCTTGGTGTGAACAGGCCTTAAATGCTTAAGGCTATGACTGTTTTTAGTGCACCGCCAGACTGAGTTGTTTCAGCTAATTACAACACACACATTCTGTTAATAATGTACATCTACACATTAAACTGACTGACGGCACCTGACAAGAGCGTACATCTGTGCGGTAAGGCACCCCATTAGAATGCAAACACTGTAACGCTTCGAGTATTATTCGCAAAGTGAGACTATTCAAAACTATTCTAACACAATAGTGTATCTCAATGTCGGGTGTCTAGTGTGTTCTTATCTCTGGTTGCACTATGGATAGGTAATTAAACAGGAGCTCCAATGCTGAACGGCCACCTGCAGGCCTGTGATAAAAGCAACTCCCTCTCTCTTGGCACAGGATGGGGCCAAGCAATACTGGCTCTCTAATCTGGACCATTCTTTCCTTTGTTCTACCGTTTTTTTTTAAATTAATTTCCTGCATTCCAACGGCATCTAATTGCTTTTGAGTCTAAAAAGACGCTCACCTCTGTCTAATCAGCATGACAAAACAAGCTACACTTATTCTTAAAAAGTAGATATCTGCTTGAATCAGGTGAATAACTAAAATCCAGCTCATTACATATGCATCTTTTGGGAATTTCTTAGTATTGTGTGAATCTAAAATCACGAGTGCAGCATATAATGCCATCTGGTGTTCATATAAGGAAGAGAAATTAGTCCTACAAATGCAATTCAGAGAAAGCATATTTCACATAGACTGCATAGGAGCCATATTTAGTTATGTCTCATTTTGATCTGTTTATTACAGAAACAATTATATGGCTTCAGAAGTCTTGGAGTAGTGTGGACCACTTTTAAGGAAAATACGCATTTAATGAACATGGTGCTCAAGAAACATTTCTTGTTATTATCAATGTTGAAAACAGTTGTGCTGCTTAATATTTTTGTGGAAACTGTGATACATTTTCTTCTAAGCGATTCTTTGATGAATAGAAACTTCAAAAGAACAGCTTTTAGAAATTTTTTGTAACATTATAAAATGTCTTCACTGTCATATTTGCTGATTAAAAGTATTAATTTATATATATATATATATATAAAAAACTAAAACAATAAAGTAAAGTAAAAAATAAAATAAAAATAAAATAAAATAAAATAAAATAAAATAAAATAAAATAAAATAAAATAAAATAAAATAAAATAAAATAAAATAAAATAAAATAATGACTCAAAACTTTGGAATGGCAGTGCGTGTTTAATTGTAATATAATGGATACAATAATAAACTCAATAGTTTTTTAAAATGGGAATCATATTAGTCAGTGTTAGTCATAGCAATGTCACAATCAATAAAAATGGATTCACTAACTTTTATTTATTCGTTTATTATTATTTTAATTATTATTACAAGGGCAATTTATGAAGAAATGACTTTAATTTCCATTCTGTTGGGTATCCTGTTAATTTTCTCCGATTTGTTGAGCTTGACCGTATTTCTGAAAGTCTGCCAAGCCCTTTAGTAGAAATCCTTTTTTTTTTTTTTTTTTTTAAATTACAAAAGTTACAGAGCTCAAAAGGTACTGCTTTACAGGAATGACCCATCTCATTCTTCATTCATCTTTATCTGGTTGGAGCCAAGCTTACGTTTTAATGACAGAAAAATATCACAGGACTTTTTTTTTTTTGCAGACACAAACAAATCGCTATCACTGCAAAGCAAAACTGGAGCTCGTTAATTCCTGATTAATTATCCGTAATTATTTCATCAAAAACCTCAATATGAGACAGCAATAAGCCTGAACAAATCACACTTGGAAAGATGTAGAACTTTGCCCTTTAGAACTGATTAGTATTACACTACATGCTAACACAAATCTGTAATGCAACTTTAAAATTAACACATCACACTGACCCATTCCTGCATATACAAACTGTACCATGTGAGAGAGTGAGATATGCTTCTGTTGAACAGATAATTGAGTCTCTGGAGGCTTCTTGCTCTCGATTCCTAATTCATTTCACCTTTTGCCTTGTTCAAAAGGAAATACTATACTACCGACTCATTTAAACACTCTGAAAATGAGCCCCATTTAGTGTTTCAGAATAAACAAAATGCGTGGAGTTTATTTACAGCTTTCTAAAAATACATCCGCAACTTTACATAACAGAAATATACGTTTTTTGGTTTGTATGCAAGCATGAACTTTAAAATAATGAGATCTGTGTGCAGAGAAATAATTTGAGAGTAATACAGCAGCACTGCTCTATGGAATGATTCGGAAGCGTACGATTAATCAACAGAAGCCCTCCTATGGAATTCCAGATAGGGGATAAAGGGGAAAACCCAACAATTTTTACAAACAGAGAACAGAATCACGTGACAACACGTCAAGACAGACAAGTTGATAGACAGGAACACGATTTGGTACAGAAAATGCAGCGGAGATCTTTGCAACCATAAGCTTGAGGTATGATGCTTTGTTGAAACTGGCTCATACATACAGTACAGCACTCAGGTTAGTCTGATGGTGAGGATATGCATGGAGATCAAAAATGGCGCCATGCACTGAATAATGAGAGAGTAGTCTGGAAAATGGCTCTGACTAGCAGCTACCATATTACATGCCACAAATGACTGCTTGAGAAAGCGTGACATTGAGAAGCGCACGGTTTGTGGCAATAAAACTCTTTCTATGCCATCTGCATTCAAAAACGACTTCATATGCAGACCGGCTCGGTCAGGTGAGGAGGAAGAGAGGGCAGGGCGTTCAAGGATGCTGGTCATTCTTAAAACACAACTTTCTTAAGATTACATTAACGCTTGAGCTCTAAAAACTCTTTGGATGGCAAGAAAAGATTTTGTTGCCTGTTATTCGCTTTGTTAATCAAAATGGCAATGTTCAAGGTCAAGCCCAGATGGTACAGATGCTTGAGAAAAATGGAGGAAAAATTGATTTCAACACCAAAATATCATGCGGAACAAGATGAGGCGAGATGACAGGAATGTTGCTTTTGGAAAGCTGGGAAATAGATGAGGACTTCACCAAAAATAACATCGACCACGAACAAGCTCATGAAATTAAGAGGACAAATCAAGGGGAAGTACCCCACGCATGCGGTACAGAACACACGCCGAATATGAAGACGCACCCCTGCAGCGGTAATGTCTCATGCAGCTTCACATCAACTGATGTAGAGGTTAGAATGGCATGAATTTCTGTGTAAACGTGACTGGATGATTGGGACCCTGCCAATAGCTTTCTTTATGAGTACATAAAGATTCCAGAAAGATGGATATTGTTCTCAAACCGCTAAACTGATGAATGTCATTTGGAAGAAATTGGCATTGACATTTGAGAGAATTGCAGAGGGTCAGAACAGGCAAACAGAGCAGATCACTAGCCTGTCATGTCTGCATGAAAACTTAAATGTATACATTTTCATCCAATGGAGCACAATAAACATGTTGTGCATTTCTGTGATGAAAGACAGCATGCTCATTACAGGCCAATAGATAAAACTAACAGGCCATGAAATGGCTTTAGCCTCTGGAAATCATCTGATGTCACATTGTTCTTCTTGTTATGCGCTGGTTCGCTTTTCCGATATGGAAAATGTATAATTGGGTGTTTGTTCAACTAGGGGCACATCTGGCTTTCTGGACTTTGTGGAGAACACCCTTTTTTAATTTTTTTTTTATACATTTGCTAGTTTACTATTTAGTTTATATTCTGATATTTCATATATCATAATGCATTTCATAGCGTTTTGTGGGGAAAAACCCTTAAAAATAAATAAAACCTTCTTAAAATATAAGTGTGTATAATATTTATTTCAATAAATAGAAATAATTTATGCAGATATTTAATATTTAGATGTTTTTGATTATTTTACTGGTTTGGGAAAGCAATAAAATCTATTATAAAAACATCAAAATAAATGATGAAAGTATGGTTAAAAAACTTTCCAAGACTTGATGTAATACGTTTTAACATGACCTTCATGTCATAGAAAAAAAAGTTGAAATCTGTTCATTTTAATAAAAATCAACCCCTTGGATATAAAAGTGCCCAAAGTTGAAGAAACACCCAATTATTGTAAGTGGTAGGGTTTTACTCAAATTATAATGAGATTCATTTGACCTCTCTGGCTGGAATCATGATTCGCAAAGGAATACATTTTCAATTATCTATAACTGCAATCAAAAAATTTGCATATTTCACAAAAGACATGACAGACTATTTTCTCAAAGCTACAATTAGGTTTTTTTTTTTTTAAAGCCAATACCCAACTTCTCTCAAATCTCTCTCTTTCTCACTATCAATCTAATCACTGAATTGTATTTTTCATATTTGGGTTGGAAAATATTAGCAGAACAACTTGTTCACACTGAGGCAAAATTATATCGTTAAAAATAAGCATAACGACACACAAAAAAAATTGGTACACAGAAATTCGATGATATCTGTTCTCTATTACAACAAGTTAACTTAAATCAAGCCTCTTGAAAAGAGGAAACAGAAAGGTATAGAAAAGACTGCTTCAACAGCAATTAATCTGATAGATATCACTCTACTATAAGGCTGAAAGCAAAGTTCAAGAGAAATCTCAAAATGTATCATGTGCCAAAATGCAGTCCACTATCACATGGCAAAGAAACCTCAGTATGATACATTTTGAAGCATCAATGCAGAGAACATGTCACTTTTCTGTACTAATTTTGTACGTATGCTCTCATAATAGGCACTGGGGACAAAATTAGTATTCAGTGTGACCATGTTAACCACTTCGGAAAACCCCATGGCCAAGTGTAGCTCGTAATACAAGTTTGACGGGAATGATTTGACATTAGCTCTGATTCAAGGCTACTGAATAGACTAAGCATTAGAAATCCATGCCTATTTCTGTTTTGTTTAGATTATTTCTTAAGATATCCTACTATATGTATGTCTCTATATTGATGCACATGGGTTGGATTGGAAAGGAAGTTACACTTTTTCTATCCATGGGGGGAGGCGATGCTTTGAGGATCTGATCCTCAGTTGCAAATGAAAGGCCACCACAT
The DNA here is from genome assembly GCF_012432095.1 of Onychostoma macrolepis. NCBI lineage: Eukaryota > Metazoa > Chordata > Actinopteri > Cypriniformes > Cyprinidae > Onychostoma > Onychostoma macrolepis. Next base: position 8,754,721 of record NC_081171.1, read on the forward strand.
AGAGGCAAGCAAAATTCAACTGACCTAGCCCACCTGCATGTCCTTCGCACTCAGCAAAGTCCTCGTCATCACTGGAGCATTCGGCTGAAGAGACCATGTCATCCGTGGTCTATTATAGAGTGAAACACACAAACAGGACAATAGACAAACAAAAGAGAGACTTGAATGCATTAGATTGCACCACCATAATGTAAAATAACCTTCTAATATATGTTTCTAATATATTGTATAGGCCCAGATGCATTTTCTTCACTAATTTTGAAGTCAATTTTGTGGTGTGCATGACCAAAAATATCCAAGAAGGCCTCAAAAGAAAAAAGGACAGCACCCTTTCTGACGAGTTAAAATAAATAAATAAATAAATAATAAAAATAAAGGCTTTATTTTGATAGTCCACTTTAGACATTCTACTAACTTTAAGTAACTTTGTAACTAAATGTAAACTAATTCTCATTAATTTGCAGCTAAATGTCTACTAACTCTCAGAGTAGACTGTTAGGGTAGGTTTAAGTTGACATATACTTGCAAAGTTTCTCATAGTCAGTATGTTGTATGTTGTGGACTCATCAAAATAAAGTGTTAGAAGATATTAAGCAGACAGTCTACTAATACTCTAATGACTGCTAGTCGACATGTAGTTGCAAAGTTACTTACTGTTCCATGTTCCAAGTTTTATAGGGACTTTTGATAGACATAAGTATTTTTATACTGTAAAAACTGTATATTCTATCCCTTACTCTAACCCTAAACCTTCCCATTACAGAAAACTTTCTGCATATTTAGATTTTTTTTTTTTTTTTAAATTACTTTACTATGATTTATAACCTTTTTTTCCTCATAGGGACCAAAAAAAGTCTCGATTAGGTCAAAAATGACTGTTATTGCTATACTTGTGGGGACATTTGTTCCCAAAATGTATTTAATACCCCACACACATTTAATCATTTCTATATACATTCATTATATATAATTTTTTATAAAAGAGTTACCATTAAGGTTTTCTAAAAAAATATCATGAAACACTTTCCATATGGACCAATATATATATATATATATATATATATAAAAGAAATAAGCAAATATTGAAACAAGTAAGTAAGTAAATAAATAGTATATGGATTTAGAACAAGATGAGGGTGGAAAACTAACAGGATTTTCATTTTTGGGAGAACTATTCCCTCTGAATGGAGCTGAGAGTACCACGCTCTTATTAGCAACTGAAAGCATAATCAAATTAGCCACAATATTTAATAAATGAATATGCAATGAGTCTGAGATTTAGGGAATTTTATAAATGACAGAAGTTTCCGAGGAGCTCTGCAGGAACAGATTTCACGTAAGCCTGCTCGTGAGTCAGTGTCATTATTTCCCTGTCAATAAACATTAATTCACTGGTGACAGACAGTGAATGAGTTTGCTGAGCTCATCTTGGGTGTTAATTCCAAACTTTTATTTTGAAAAACTGCTCACGTCAAACATTTATACGAGTCACCTCCATCTCGCCCTTTCGAGAGTCTGCATGGATTTCCCATCACTGTATATCACTGCCGCTGAGAGGAGAGGACCAAACACACAGCGGCACTCTGAGATTATCTGTGTGTCTCCAACGTCTCCTGCTCTGATTTATCCCCAGCGCTCTCCCTTACTCATGCCAACTGCTGCGGTGAGCTCGTTTTTCACACCCTCTGCTTGGCGTGTCTTTATTAGGAGCAGATTAGAATGTGGGGCAAAATAAGTACTGTCGTGGACCAGGTTTATGAAATTTTAAATAACACAGGGAGCAATGGAAAGCGGTCTCCTACGTGAAAGCGCAGGGTCATAAATATGATTGGGTTTGATGGAATAATAAAATGTTTTCCCTCTATATTCTTGGTGGACTTTTTTTTTATAGCTAAAGCTATTTTTTCCCCCTCCCAGTTTTGGTATGAAAATGGTGCAAAAATCCATTCAAATGCACATCAGGCTGGGCAGAGGTGGCGCTTCACACTCGCGGGGTGTGGAATATCGCTCTATGTGAATATAAAATTATTCATTGAATTTATATTTAGTGTGGCAAACAACTCATCTTCGTGACTGAAAGAGGAGGAGGATATCACAGATGCAGAAAGCAATGAGAAACGTAATTGACTGATTGCGGAGAAAATGTGAAATTATTTCAGGTTTCTCCCTTGAATGACAGCATTTAATCTCATAAACCGCTCCGAACAGAACCCACGGTTGATATTCGGTATGAAAACGTTACTGACACAATGGCCACCCTGAATATGTATGTCTGTGAATACGTGCGGACTAATGCACAGGTACAGATCCTGGAATCAGTTAGAAGCATTGAATATCTCAGAAGCCGCTCTTCATATCCTCTTTCACAATAACACAAGCTCAGCGTTGATACAGGCCGAGAATGCAGTGGAGAGCTTCTGCATTATGCCATTTTATACTCATATATTGATACTTCTGTTGGGAAGGAGAAAATGGCCTAATCCACATATTAACAATGTGAGAATGTGTTTCGGTGGCATATAAGCCTTTAACGTTCATCTGTGCTGAAGAGTCTAATCTTTTTCCCTCCCTCTCTCACGCCCAGTCTGACAGTGACGGGAACTTAATATTGAACTCCTGGAAGATTAGCTTGTTTCTTCACTCTTCTCAAAGCCGAGAGTGTAATGCTTCATGGTGTCCGACAGATAAGCAAATCCGGTTAAATCCGTTCAATTTATTTTCACTCTTAAAGAAATTACACATTATTTAGAGAACAATGTATTTCGGACAAAAAAAAAAAAAAAAGTAGAATTATCTGTTTATTGATTTAACAATTCAGTAAAGTTTACGAGTCTGTTGCCACTAAATAATTTGCAGCAAAATGTGACCAACAGCCACGATTATAATTTTAACAACAAACTTTGGCACCTGAATAGGTTCTTAATTTATAATTACTAATTAACAATTTTAAATTACTAAAAAATCATCATAAAAAAGGTAAAAGATAATATAAGCCAGACTACATTAAATACAGGTTCACTTGTGACGATGGCCATTTAAAAAAAAAAAAATTGTGCATTGAATTATTAGCTTCTGAGAATCAGGATTATTATAGCTAACTAAAAGTAAAACTAAAACCATCGAAAACATTTCTGTTAATGAAATGAAATAAATGTTTATTGAAAAAAAAAAACTTTTATGCAAAACTGCAACATTTCTCATTTTCATTTAGATTAACTTGTACTAAAATAACTACAACTGAAATATATACACTTTAAAAACAACAAAAACTAATAAAATAGACCTATATATATATATATATATATATATATATATATATACTGAATATATATGTCCCTGGATCACAAGATCAGTCTTACATATATATATGTAATTGTAGCAATAGATTATAGATAGATATTTAAATTAAAAATTTTTCGTTTAATGCAAAAATCATTTGGATATTGAGTAAAGATCATGTTCCATGAAGATATTTTTTAAATTTCCTACTTTAAATATATCAAAACTTAATTTTTGATTAGTAATATGCATTGCTAAGAACTTCATTTGGACAACTTCAAATGCAATTTTCTTAATATTTAGATTTTTTTTTTGCACCCTCAGATTCCAGATTTTCAAATAGTTGTATCTCAGCCAAATATTGTCCGATCCTAACAAACCATACATCAACCATACAAATTAAATTGAGATTGAGATTTAAAATGGACCCTTATGACTGGGTTTGTGGTCCAGGGTCACATATATAAAAAATATATAATTCAAAATATTAACAAAAACTATAATAGTATCTCATATACTAAAATAACACTGCTGAGAATGAAGAGACATTTTGAAACCAAATGTGTCTGTTTTGCATATTGTGGGAAATGTGCAGAATATTAATAATTTGATTGTTTAATTTTGCAGCATAAATTATTCTGGATCCTGAAAACAAACCAGATGAAACTACTGATTTAGTAAATACCACATTGATCTTGACTCACAAATGAAAATGAGAATGAGAGGGGCATAAATTTAGTATGCTTCACTGTTGTGTACCTGGAAATAGTGCACTTGTGTTACATTTTCATAAGGCATATTTTCTGAAGTTTTATGTCCACTGAAAACTTGTGGAAAGACATTTCAGTTTTATCAACTGAACGATCAACGTCCGCATATGTAACAGTACGACATATTGAATGGACTTTCTCACAGCCTCACTTCTGTTCACGTCAGATTAAATATGGTGTCTGCTCTGACTAAAGTCTATGGCTTGCTTGCACTTCATATTGAATAATAGCTGACTACAGAGCAGTACAGGATGAGGACTACATAGCTTTAGATGACAGGGCCCTTTGGACCGGTTATTTGTCTGGCCTGGTGAAAATGAGCAGCTCTGCTGTGTATTGAGTTTTAGTGAGCTGTCTGCTGGCCTGCTGAGGCAAAGAGTGAAATCTGATTATTCTACCTTGACAAGGTAAAGGTCATTATGGACAGGCTTGTATTTTCACCCTTGAGCTTCAATAATAGTCTGTGAATTCACAGAAATCAGAGTGGACTGACTGCAGCTATGAGCAAAAAGAGCATGTTTGTGCAAAATAAAAGTCAGGGAAAATGAACATAATGTTAACAAAACTGAAAATGACTGAAATTTGAAAATGCATATACAGTAATTTTAACAATTTGTTGTTCATGTAAGTTAAAAAAAGGTAAAAATATAAATAAATGCAAAACGGAGGCTTTTTCACTAGTTTTTCTTAGCATTTTGGACACCATTGTATATATACAATAAATACTTTTAAAGCTGTCACTGTATATAGAGATTTTCCCTTCCTTTCTCCAACCAGGTATAGAAAGAGAGCTTTAAGCTCTGCGGTCCTGAATCTTTGATTGTTGTGGACAGCAGCCCTTCTGAGATAAACTCATCGTGACTGTTACCAAAGACTGGACTCCATCAAAAGCTGGCTAGTCTGCAAGAATAGAAAAAAAGCCCTAGATTGTCTCAATTCCATTTCGAGTAAAGTGATGTGAAATAGCTGTTCAACACAGTAAGTGGCATGAAATCAGACTGTAAAATTAAGAGTAAGACACTGATGGGAGTAACATTATTGCAACTCTTTCTGAATTCTCAAATCTCAATCTAAACCTCTAATCTAGTAATATAAAATATTAAATCAAATTTTTATTTTCATATTTTTCATATTTTCAATTTCACTTTATGGTTCTTATACAGTTTATGAATATAATATAATAATTCAAAATGTATTTTTATAATTAATTTTTAATAACAGCAGTTAGGCACAGTCATTCTTTGTTATTTAAAAATACAAATTCTTCACATTAATAACAAATTAATTTAAAAAATTTTATCCATTTTATAAGATAAGATAAGATGAACTTTATTGTCCCGAAGGAAATTTGTGTTGGACACATACAATACGATATCTGCTGTTTTACACAAATAACATACTAAGTTCATATAATACATACAGCGACCCGTCTCTGCCCTCCCCACAATATACAGCAAACAACTAAACTGCACCCTACCTATTGTGCAACACACCTTTAATCATCATGTTTATATTTGCACACACCAGATGGGGGAGAAAAAAATAAAATAAAATAATAATTGTTGACCTCTAGCTAACTTATCATTTAATGCTTTAATGGACAATGGGACAAAGGAGTTCTTTAAACGGTTAAGCCTACACTGAAGAACTCTGAAGCATCTTCCTGAGGGAAGAAGTTGGTACTCAGAGTGAAGGACCTGAATGAGTGGGATCTGAAATAATTTTTGGAGCCTGTCTAATAACTGTTTCTTCAAAAAGAGCCTGAAGTGTGGGATGCTGCTTAACTCCCATAATTTTCATGGCTCTCTGTGTTAGCCATGTAATCTGGGCTTTCAAGTGTACACTAAGATTGCCAAACCAGGCTGAGATGCCATATCGAAAAATGCTCTCGATTACAGCATGATAAAAGAGAAGCAACACTTTCTGGTTAACACCAAAGACCCTCAACCTTCGAAGAAAATACAATCGCTGTTGGACCCTAATGCAGAAATTTTCAACCTGAACACTCCATGTCAGTTTATTATCAATGTAAAGAGTCCACCTGGGCTATATTCTGACCATTAATGACCACTGGTAAGTGGTCTCCGATGAATTCGGGGGTCAAACATCATCTCCACTGTTTTTTTTTTGTGTGTGTTAATGCTAAGGAAATGTTTATACATAAACAAATGTATAAACATTATAAACAAATTTATGCCATGGTCTGTCTGAATACTCGATTCTGATTGGCTGGCAGGTGTTGATTAAATTTGTTTAACTGCACAGATAGTTCCAGGTCAGTTTAATCACGTTCCATATTAATGCGCTTCCTATAAACATTGGTAACCATAGTAACATACAGTTACAGTTGAATAGTAATACAGACGAAAATAACCGTCATTTTTATCGTTCCGGTCAAATATTGCAGCGCAAATATTATTAACATCTTTAATATGTGAATGCTGGCAAATGACCATGGCATAAACGGGATAATCAACGGATAGCTGTGCATTAAACGATTTAATGCACAGCTAGCCGTTCATTATCCCTTACATAAACACTATATGAAAATCTTACACTTCAACGACAATTCTGAAGTGTTGAGGTTTAATTTGAAGTACTAAACTAATTGCTTAAACTAAAACATATATACAGTATATTAAAGCTAAATAGAAATATTAAAAAAATGAATAATGACAAAAGAAAAGAAAATTACTAAAGCTTAAACAAAAATTTAACTGACAACTGAAAATATAAAAATGAAATCTAATTCAACATATTAATAAATGCTATAATAGTAGCTATATGAACACTAAATTATTACTGGTCCAAAACAGAGATATTCTATATGTCAACATTCTTAAAAAAAATGAAGGAACAAATCATTAAAAAATAAAAACGACTAAAACGTGCAGCTTAAAGGGACAGAAAAGTTCCTGTAATTGAAGAATCACTGATATATAGCAGTATAAAAGAACGGTTCTGGCAAATGTGGCATGGCTTGGCAACTTCAAGTCCTACACAAAGCCAGCAGTCTGATTACGTTCTTTGCCTACTTATGCCAGAATACCCTTGCAGCTGCAGGGCGAGATGGTATTTTGGGCCTGTGACATTGTGGATGTTGGTTAGCATTCAGCTCTTCGCCTCCAGGCCTGCTCTGCCTATGCAAATCTGCTTAATCAATGCAGGATATTTACCATGGCTCTGCTCAAAGATAACTGACAGCCTGGGTGAGCCGTTCCAGTGTCCTGCTGGGTACAAAAAGCAGGAGGGAACTACAGAGTGACAGAGCAGAAGAGGCCAGCATCTCAATTCAGCTGAATTTGGTTATTCTGGAAACCCTAAGGATGTTTATGAAAAAAGAAAGCTATGGTTTTTTCAAAGATGTGATTACACAGGGTCTAGTCAAAGCCTTCTAATATCAAAAATGCTCTGCATCAAAGGACAAACGGAGCATAAACGAATGCGGAAATAATTTGAAAAGCTGTCTATCAGTGCGCAAACTGAAAACAGTTGGTCTAAATGCTCGCTGTCGCACAGACAACAAAGCTAACATATCTATTGCTCATGTGCATGTAATAGTTCAATTGAAGTGAATGAAAAAAGTTGTCCTTGAAAAATGTGGCTTAGTCACTCTACATATTTACTGTAAATAGGCGAATCTATTGACAGATGTGTTGGGTGAAGACTTGATAGGAAGAGCTGATATCACATTATGTGGCTGTATAGCAAATTCAGCTGCGTGGAAAAAAAAAAATGGATTCAATATTCACCACTGACAGTAAGGACACTAAAATTGGCTTTTCTTGCCATTTGCATCTCAAAATACAGCAAAGATGTGACCACTTAAATTTAAGCCGCTCGTTTTGAATTAAATGAAAAGTGGACTCAAACACCCATGTTTTTCTCATATTTAGCAAAATGACACCAGCAAGCTTTGAGGAGAAACTCTTTAAGAGCTAAAAGGGGTCACACGCCAAATTCATTGCACTTTTCTTCACCTTAAATTACTGTGCTGACAGTCATGCATAAATTAGAGTCTTAATACGAAGCATTTCTTGTAAGTATAAACATTTCTGAGGTGTAAAAGCTTAATAGTCTCAGTGCTTGATGAAAAGCTTCACAAATTTAGTGCTGCTGACCCGTAGACCCCCCAAATTACCTATTTCTATTGATTCATTTCATTCCATTTGGCTTGTCTCGCAGGGTGATTTAATTGAGGTCAGAGTGCAGCTTGTGAACAATAGAGGACATTTCATTAATAACACTGAAAGAAGCACAGTGTGAACACAAGAACAGACTTAAACACATTAACACTGAAAGCCTATTATCAAGTCATGTGAAGCCCAGTTTCTCTTTTTCTTCACTCAGTGCTCAACAACAGTTAAAATAGTTCAGATTTTTTTCTTCTTCTTTTTTTGGATCGAGGAGGCCGTATTTACAAAATCTGCAAAAATAAAGCAAAGTCGAAATGCACATAGCACAGGATCGGCACATCCTCTGCCAAAAGTCTGTGCATGTAAATCCTGTAGATATAGGAGCAAGCGTGTGATTTACGCTCCAAACAGAAGCCAGATCATTCATTTCACAGGAGCCCCTCAGTCCTAATCGATTATACAGCACCAAGGAAAGTGCTGATGCTGGAATAATCTTTGAGATTTAGGAAGTTCCTCCTGTCATGTTTTTATGCCTCTTTTTGATTGAAGACGTTGGTATGGTCAACATGTTTGATGCCGAGATTTAGCGGGAATCACTGGGAACCGAGCTAATGCTGATGTCACAATCAGTGGGAACAGAAGTAATTAATTTGTCATAATCAGTAGAAAAGGAACTGATTATGACGCCATAATTAGTGGAGAAAGACATTCTGATGTCGTAATGAATGGAAACTATGAATTATTTTCTAACAGCTAATTCTGGTGAAACTTTGCAAAGAAAGTCTAATTGTTTCATTTTAACATGTGAATCATACTGATATTAATACAGTGCGATCACAGCTCTCGTGTTCAGAGCGTACAGGTAGCACTTTGGTGGCTAATTGAATGGATGAGACGGTCTGATTTATTTAACCAAACTGGTCTAATTAAATGAACTTTCCAATTAAATCATTTACAGCAGTAGGGTAGCGCAGAAATAGCTTGTGTGGCAGCGTATATTCTTTCCAAATCACACTCTTGATTTGCTCGTAGGAGGTGAGGAGTTTTTCACCTACACGGGAAATACTGTAAACGTCTGTCATTGTAGCTTGACTAAAATATGTCCTGCTCTAAAAAGGTTTGCAAACAAACATGTTTAGAGAAACAAAGCATTTTATGTGGCAGAATATGGGTTTAAATGAAGTTATCTGAAGAAGAACTGTGTCACGTCAAGAGGTTTTAGAAGTTTAGGTAAGCTGAATAATGGGAAATACTTACTTAAAGTACAATTTACATTTATACAAACATAAATGAGAAGAAATCATTATGGTTGATTTAAAAAAATGCATGGCTAATCTTTAGGCAAATAATTTATAATGCTTTAGACGTTAGCATTTCATCACCAAACATGCTATACGCTACCGTTTAAAAGTTTGGGTTCAGTAAGAATTAATTTATTTAAACATTGATAATTATAGAAACATTTTTCTTGAGTAGCAAATCAGCATTTTAGAATGATTCAGTGACACTGAAGACTGCAGTAATGATGCTGAAAATTGTGCTTGCATTTTTTCAATTGATTAAACAGTTCTTTTAAATTGTAATAATATTTCACAGTATTACTGTATTTTTTGATCAAATAAATTCAAATGGTGTACATAAGAGATTTCTTTCAAAAACAAAAAACCTTACAGATCCCCAACTAAATTTGTAATCTAAATATATGGTCAATACACTGTTTACTAGCAGTTTGATCAATTGACAAATAGATCTGAAATGCCACACAATCGTGTGATTCAAAGTGCTCCAGCCATGCCTGTATCTCAAGCCTCTTCAAGAGGTGATCAGCAGTCTATTATGCAATTAAGATAAAAGAAAATATCTAGTTAAGTCGCTTAAGTCACCTTAACCCCAAGTGATTCCATGTAGCTTCAAAAAAAAAAAAGGAGGCAGACATTAAAACAAAAGTTTGCTGACTCTGGTCCTCAGATAATCATCTCCTTTCATCCCTCCTGTGGGTTTCTCTGGCCTTGATGCTATCGTGTCTATCTCCACTTTGGCAGTACAAGGAGTGAACAGCTTGTATTACAAACTGAATCAATAAGAAGGGAGAAGATCAGTTTCAGAATGATTCAGAGAGTTCCACCTCTCTGATGACAGCCATTTGACATCTTATCGCACATCGTGTTTTCTCCAAGAAAAAGGCCTGAGTGATAACAGAGGCGTACCTATAGGATGAAAGGACATCGAAGGCTTAGCGCAGAGACAAAAACAAGGGTTCTTCTACTGAAAGAATACAATATTTCAGCAATGTATTAATTTGAAAGAACTTTGATTTGAATATGATATGCTCAAGATATGATCAAATAAATAAATATGTAAATGCTATTACTTTGATATGAATATATAAAATGTAACATCATTTATATATTCATCATCATATCATACTACAATAATCTTATATAAAAGTCTTATATAAATCTTATATAAAATATTCAAAATATTTTCATATGAAAAAAAAAATTGATATCTATTAATTATTATTATTATTAGGTGTATTATTTATCAGGTGTAAGCAAAGTACATTTTCAAGATGGTACTTATCTGTTTCATTCCTTTAAAAAAAAATTTTTTTTTTAAATTAGATATAATCAAATAAATAAATACATATATAAATGCTGTTACTTCGATATGAATAGATAAAATATAGCATCAAATACTGTATATACTGAAAAAAATAGGTGTAAGATATAATTTGCAATTATTTGTTCAATTTCCCTAGCAATTTGAGTGAAAACTACACTGAATAAAACATGAAATTTTGAAGTAGAAAATCTGAAATAGTATTTTCTTGTAAAACATACTACAATAATCTTAAATTCAACTTTGAAAAATCTTTGAACTTCGGAAAAAAAAAAAAAAACTGGCAGGTGTGGCAAAATGCCTACAACTATTTATGAATTCTTGTGTTCAAGTACATTTAAACGTATTATTCAAACATTATTTTAACATTCAGAATATTTTAAAGATTTATTATTGCGGCTGAATGAATGTGTAAATGCCTGCTTCACTGAAGTACATCTTTCCCTCTCTTCTATTGTCTCTTTGTATCTCACCTGGCTATTGACTTTCTAAGCTCTCTTTGCTCACTACCTCTTTGCACTAGAATGGCCTGCAGCAAGGACTCACTCCAGAATACTTCATTTTGTTTTGTACTCTTGACTTTTTTGTGCTGCACGGCAAACTATAATCGTCACGAGCTTACGCTGAAGCTTTCAAACAGCCGCCGTTCATCTTCCTGTTTACACGGGAACAGTCCTGAGCCTTATCTTTAATCACTTTCTGGCTGAGGAGGGCAAGGTCGCATGGGACCTTATGACAAACTATCTCCCTGAGCACTCCTCTTTGTGTCCTCGCTAAAATTAGAAAGCAATATGCAGTTTGTTTCAATTATAGATTCAAATCTAAAGTGGCGTCTTTTATTATGCCGCGCCTGTTTAATTTGAAGAGGGGATGGAAATGGTCTTGGGAGATAGAGAGGTGCGTGTGGTAATGTCTGGATGATAGAGGCAGTTCAGACGGCATGTACAAGTCTGATTTCATTAACCAGATACCTTAATATCAAAATACGAGGAATCTGTCCTCATGAGAAGACATTTTTTTTTTTTTAATATTAATAGTAATACATTTTATTTTTACAGCACCTTCCATGCATAAAATGTGCTTTAGAGAATAAAAAGAGAGAAAAAGAAAGAAAAAAAGAGAAGAAAGTATAAAATCCAGAGATTTTTTTATATTTGAAACATTTTCTAAATATTTTCATATGTAATCAAAATATTTACTCTGTATTCATTTAAATTATGGATAATAATAATACTAATCAATTAATTGTTTATCAGATGTAAGCAAAGTACATTTTCAAAATGAAAATTGCATTGCTATTTATCTATTTCATTAATGTCTTTAAAAATATTAAAAAATATTTGTAAAAACTTAGATTTAATCAAATTAATAACTAAATATGTAAATACTATTACTTCAAATTATATTTAAAATGAATAATTATTATTATTTTCATTAATTAATAAGTAATTATGATTAATTACAAATGTATCCGATGTAAAAAACAACAACAACAACAACAAAAACACTAAATTGAACAAATTTAGTCTGTTAATGTTACATTTTTATTTAACAATGAAATATTTAAATGATATTATTTTCAAATTATGTATAATAATAATAATAATTACTACTACCAATAATAATAATTATTCTCATTCTAATTTTCAAAATTAGAAATTATTATTCGAAATTATTTACTATACAAAGTATATTTTCAAAATGGTCTGGGTATTTATCTGTTTCATCCATTTCAATAATAATAATAATAAAAAAAAATTAAATGTAATCAAATTAATAACTAAATATTAAAATATCATTACTTTAAATGATGCATTATAATAATAAGAAGAATAAGAATAAGAATAAGAATCTTATTACAATTTTCAAAATTATTATTTATTAGAAATTATTTACAATACAAAGCAAAATGAAAATTGTATTGGTATTTATCAGTTTCATTCATTTTATTATTTCTCTTAAAATATTAGTTTTTTGATTAAAACAATTTTTTTGTTTGTTTTAAAGTACTGCAATGGTTTTGTACATCTAAGAAAAGTGCTACAAAAAGTGCTTCAAAACATTTCTGACCAAATCACTTCTGTGATTGGTGCAATGAAGAGGAGAATCTTTGTTGAGATGCAGCCTAAACGCCACTGCTATTGTTATGCAAACTTGTCCATTCCCAGTAGTTCCCCTTGTTTGTTACTTTTATTTGGCATCACGCCTCAAGAGGAAATAAATTGGAGTAAAGTGAAACTCGATTCACATTTCAATACACTACCGTGGCCAGGAGATTGGACTCGCATCATCTACCCAAGGAGTGCCTTGATACGGCTCCCATAGCTTTGGCCCTTTTAACTACGGCTGCCGCGCATTTCAATAAATCAAGGCCGCCGTCTCTTAGGGATAGCGGCGTCTGCCCACGCGTAATATCCTGGTCCCACGTGGCTCGTCAGCACCTTCTGAAACGTATCAGTCCTCTGCACCACAGCCGTCTGTCGGCCGCCTCCAACCTCCATATAATTGGATTCTAAACACAACTCTGGAGAAATATTAGTCTTTATTGTGGTAGTGCAGCAACTCCCGTTGCTGACAGTATTTTTTCTGTCTCAGTGGATCGTGCGGTTAACCCCTGAACTGTCTGTCTCATGCAGAAGAAAGTGTACAGCTTTTAGTTTATGCTAGACGTACTGTACCTTATCACTTAGTTTTTGTGTTTTCTAAACGCAGACTATTATGCGTACACGGTGAAAGTCAGCATATGCATTTTTGTTTAAACTTTTTCCATTTCGATGGAAGCTAAATTCTGTTCGGTTACGTGATAATTAGAAGCTGCATTCCAAAACTGCTAAGCCTCGGTTAACTCTACACTTCATTCATGAGGAAGCAATTAATATGCAAAAATATCCATTAGTTGTTCCCATTGTGGACAATTACGAGGGTCCCAGTGCGGCGGCTTAATTAAATCCACAAAAAAAAATCATGTTGTTTCCGTGAGGTACATCACAACGTTGCAGTAATTTGTTTATTTCTCGACATGTCCTCCCAGTAACAACACAGCAAGAGATGCTAGCTGCTGTGCACAGCAGATGCATGGTGACAGATAATAATCCTTGGAATTGGCCACATACGTGTTTTACATAGATTCAGTGTTTTACAACTTAAAAACAGGAGCATAAATACTTATCAAGACCAGCCGTCTGCATTCGCTGCACTAAATAAGAATTTGCGCATTCAGTAGTGATTAATCTCTAAATCACATTAAGCAATCTTTTAAATCGTTAAATTGCATTAGAGGGATAGTTCACATCAAAATAAATATCCTGTCATAATTTACTCACATTCATGTTGTTCCAAACCTGTATGACTCTTTCTTTCAATAAATGTTAACTGGAGTGCCATAAATATCATACAAATATTATAAAAGTAGTCTGTATGACTCATGGGATTAGACCAAGACCTATAAAGCAATAACATGGTTTGTCTGACAAACAAACTGATATTTAAACCATATTTCACTGATAATTTTCACCTCCAGTGGGCTGTTAATCCCTGAAACCGTATCACTGAGCCAGCGAGTTGAACTTGAAAACACTGGTTTTGTAAACTGGACTAACCGATCCATTGAAAAGAACTGAATCAAAAGAATGATTTGTTCATGAATCAGACATCACAACTGTGCTTTTTTATAATTTTTGAGTTAAAAAGACTCAATTTTAGCCTGTTCTTCACAGAAAGCATTCATTTGACATCACTTTTGATACTTTTATAGAGCTTTTTTGTCATTTGTGAGCTTAACAGCACCAGTCCTAATTCATTTTCATGACACTGAAAAGAATATTCAGGATATTTTTCAAATAAATTATTCTTGTGTGTTCCACACAAGAAAGAAAGTCATAGAAGCTAGGAGCAATTTTCATTTTCGAGAGAACTAGCCTACTTCTTTAAAGTCCATTTTAAAAATTGCTTCAATGCGTCATCAAATGCATGCAATGATGTGTCCTATTCAATCGCTTTATCATTAACCTTTACAACATCTTTGCAACAGGTACATCATCAGGTCCTGTCTTACTCCATTATGCTCCAACACACAGTATAAGCTGAAACATTAATAAAATCAACACTACCGTAATATGCATTATCCATCCTAATGCCCAGCGCATTAAATCATTCTGTCTGGGATCCTGTTTAAAGCAAATAGAGCACTTATGACAACATGGCTGAAAGTGGGCTAATTCGTGGAGAAAATCCTTTGCTGTGTCTCACTAAGGGTTTTATCCCCTCTGGCACACGGTTCTTTAATGTACTACATTTCAGCAGTGCAGCAAAGGAAAAGGATTTGATGATTTTGGGATGGAGCAACCATAAACGCCCAAAATCCTTCCTATTAGAGGCCAAAGGACGTATGAGACCAAATGTAGTCCCTCAGCTTTCCGCAGACATGAAATGAAATCGCTGCCCTGAAATACATATCATCATCCCACCCCTCTGATATGAAAATGTGTGCAGCTCAATTAACCTACCTTACATCAATGATTCAGACACCCAGAGGAAAACACACCCCTCATGTGTAAGGTTTACCATCAATCCAGCCAGGCGAATAATCTCAGATTCATTAATGAAATAAGGATAGACCTTGAGGTAAAGAAAAAGTCAATTTTACAAACTTCTTCCACATTAAATCTGACTATCACCTAGCTGGGGATTCTTCTGAACATTATCAGATATTAAATTCCCTAATTTTCTTTCCTCTTTATTAAAAGAAAACAAGATGTTTTGGGCTTCTAATTTTCTAAAGCTAACGGTCTCATCATGCTGCGTAGTTCTTCTGTCAGCGTAAGCCAAGAAATCACATTTAGCTACATCTTTTCTGTTTCTGCACCTTTCCTAAACATGATTAAAACAAGAAAAACCCTTCCTTGTGATCTGTCTCTCAAGACTTCTCTTACAGACGGATTTCTTTGAAGAACAGCAGAGCGTACTTAAGCAAACCTCGAAAGAGTTCTACACTGAGATCCGCACAAGCCTGGCTTCTTTATGTCTCTACAGCCCTGGTCTTAATTAAGCCGAATAAACCGCACAGACCTTGTTCCAGTTCGACACAAATGCAAATGGCTTAAAAATAGATCTCTCATCCCAACACAATACATGTAGGGGATTGCAGTTTACAATTATATTCCTTCCCCAACTGTAACAGACCACTTGTTTACTGTTCCTGTTTGCACAAATTAAGATGAGAAAGCAAACATGACCAGCAGCCTGTTGACCTACTAGACTGATCAGAATTAATGAGAATCCTCTTGCCAGTTCCACTCAAGTACCTACAATCCTCCATTCATCCTCATGATTGTGTGCGAGGCCTGTATTCGCTCTTAATTCTCATTTCAAACTCACCACTTGACATCTTACTGCCAGTTTTATGTTAATATAAAAACCATTTTGATGATTTGTTATTGGCCGTATGATGTTTTTAGCTATTTTGTTATCGAAATGACAAAGGAAAATGAAAATGTCAAAAAATTTCAACAGAAAACGCTATTCATTCCAACGTCAGCCTTAACAGAGTAATAGTGACTAAAATGAACGCCTGAATCTAAAGATGGGCCAATAAGCGTGGGACGGGGATTTAAAAAATGAATACATAAATAAACAGGTTAGAAACAACTGTGGGTGTATTATTATCTATTTCCAAAAGCTTAATTCCAGTCATGTTAAGTGACGCCAACAAAATGACTCACTCTAATACCATCACACATCTTTCGCCCTTTCGTACGTAATATGTGACTGTGACTGGTTCATTAGATCAGATAACAATCTATGGCTGTGTTTTCTCGAACATCTATTAGCCTCATAAGCCAAACAAGACCCACAGCAGAGCTGTGTTTGAGAGTGCGTCACAGAGAATTGTTTTATTCTCAAGCGTGGCTCTGCTCCAGGCAGATGCATGCTCTCTCGTTACCGCAGCGTTTGCATGCGTTTTGCCTGTTTGTGCTCAGATTGTAATGCAGTCTGATGCTTCGCTGAGCATCTACGGTTTCCAGCTAAAGTCAGACATGGTCAACTTCAGCTTTAATGTAAGTGGAAATTTCCATCTCCGTGGTTCGCTGTGCACTGGGATGCCATGTTTAGCACTGTTAGATATGCCGACATCCTGCCAATAACGCCAATAATGTAAGATCGAGTTTCCATGTCAAGAATATTAGATCCAACCAAATATCTCTTTTTGTGCTGGTACCCAAAACCTTCTTCTATCAGCCCAAGATGAAGACAGAGGACACCAGGGAAGAGCAGAAAGCAGAAGTAAAGGTTGAATGAGCAGAGAATAATTTGGATTTGGATGGTTCTGTTCTAGGTAAAAGCTGGGTAAAAAGCAGCAATAACCCCATTAAGATAAACAGAACAGAACCAAAATGTAGCATGATTACTATTATCATTAATGTTCTTAATGACATTTTAGCGTAATAACATGATTCAAGATAAAAGGAGTCTGTTTCAGGAAACAAAGAATATCAGAAAGACAAGTCCTGACTGTGACGAAAGGAGGAGCTGGGGATGGAGGAGGATAATTTGCTCCTGAGCAAGTAAGCTGTTGAATAATACTGGATAGACCTTATATAGGAATGCCGTGACAGGCATTGTTTTCCTATAGGTAGATGCTAGCTTGACTCACACGACCTGCCAGAACTAACGCTACGCTTGATTTGTGTCTGTTGAAATGTTGAAATGAACCGTGAAAGATATCTTTAATCTCTTACTCATGAAGACAAATATCCCTTGAAATCACACAGCCATAGGATTGAACAACAATGAAAAAAAATAATATAAAATAACTGATCAATGTATGAATCAGTGAAACGATTATATAAATGCATTCAAAATGCTTTTTATTTAAACATTATTATTCAAACGAATAATAGCTTCCTCGTTTAAACAAGATTGCATCATGCAACTGATTTAAGACGTTGCTCTTTGGCTTAACCTTATGTATTCATTTTAAAATAAGATGTTTCAATCAAGTAGCTCAAAATTATACACTTCCCATCATACTTTGCACAGGGCTGGACAGGGAGAGTAAATGTTAAAATAAAGTGTTAATTTACGCATTTTTCAGTAAAATGAGGAAATAGCAAGAATTGTTAACTGTTGAGTTGGTATTTTAAAAGACTTTCTGTTATGTTGGTGTTTTTGGGTGAGTTACCATTGTGATGAACTGTCTAGCATATGCTTTGGTTGAGGACCTGTTCACAAGAATTCAAGTTGCCTTAATAATAATATCAACTCCACTGGTAGTGCTAAAGATAACCAGCAGCATCTTCATACTGCCAACATCTAACTTCACGTGTGCAAAAAAAAGTTATATTTAGTTTGCAAGTATGTTATTGTAAGTGTTTGGCTGAACTTGATTAAATCACGAATTTCCACACAATGGAAACATGCTTTCTCTACTCAAATACTAATTAACAAAAGTGAATGACTTGATTCAATCATATCCAAATAATTTGATTCAAATGTGTGAAAGCATTGGCCATGATAGAAGCACGTTTAAGAGTTTTTTTTATCATTATTTTTTTGGGTGGTTAAATTATTATTATAAGTGGTTATATGAGAAACTGAAATAAGTAAATGATTAAATTAAATAATTATAAATGAATGAATGAATGAGCATTTTCACATTTTCTATCAATTATGATGCAATTAACAATTCATTTTCCACAAATTTAATTACTTCACCAAAATGATGCATTTCGAATTCAATATATGATCCGACTAGGAAGAACACATTTGTAGCCAATTCCCTTAGCATTAGTCAGTCGCAAAGTTTCTTCATGCGGTCAACTGTGGGGGCTTCACGATTACAAATGTCTCTTGCCAAAATGTGTCTCAGACACAGAGGAGACTGATGGCTTTAATATCACTTCCACCAGCTCAATTTGTACCAGGATGCCTATGAAATGGCCAGTCTAATCGCATTTCGCCAAACCACAGTGTTTTATTGGCTCCCGGTCAAACTTTATGTGGGCGGCACTCTGTTTGGTTGTCAAGAGTGTGCAAATGAAGCTTTGTTCACCTGCTCTCGTGTCTTTATCTAAAGGACGTGGAGAATTAAAAACAATTCTCTTCGGTTATGAAAAACATGAAAACAAAAATGTGTCAGAGAGGCTCTCAACCTTAATAAAATTAAGTCGTGGACACTGCATGTGCTCGCGTTAACTGGAGCAAGCTGTTTGCATACTGTTGGAAAATCATTCAGACGCACCTGGTTGAGTGACTTCTCCTAAATGAAACAAAAGCCTCTCTTTTGCATATTTATAATTTGACATCCCACACAGACACAATGTATTGTTGTTGTAATGCGTTTACCCTATCCACATGTGTGACATACATAACCTTGGCACGGTCCAATCATTGTTTCTCATTTTAATACCACAGTTAAATTTGCATCTGCAAACACAAAGCTGAAGAAATAGGTCTAAGCTTGACAAATAAGCTCACTGGAAATCATTGGACCAAACTGAGAGCGTAATAAATTAAGGAGAACGTTGTCAGCAGCACTGAGACGTTCTGCAGAATGGAAGGTGTAGCTGTGCAGAAAACCACCCAAAAATCCATTCTGGAGATTTATTTTCCATGTTGTGTTGCAAGAAATTTGTGTCCTCATTTATTTGAATTGTAAATCTGGGCCAGACGTTATTTGTGGTGTAGTTCCCAAATCAGAAATGATGAGGAGATGTAGGCACACATGCGAAAACACAGTCGCATAAACACAGCATTATGTTAAAACCGTGTCTGAAAAATGTGTATGACCAGCTAGCAGGGAAAAAAATCAGTCTTAGACCAATTTAAGTATAAACTTAATGACTTAACAAGTTAAAATCAGTCATAAGGCCCATTCACTCCAAGGACGATAACTATAACAATAAAAATAAAGTTAAAAAATATTCTATGAGAACAGAAATATAAAAATATACAATTACGCAACAGTTAACAATTGATTTTCTACAAATGTAATTACTTAATCACTCATTAGACCAAGCAAGTTTTTATGCAACTGACAAAAAAAAAAAAAAAAAAACCCTTTCACACAAAGAACTATAACTATAGTGATTATGAATGTTCTAATTTTATGAGAACAGGGAAGTTCACAGCTATAAATCAATACATAATAATAAGAAAACAGAAGAACTATATTGTTGGAATCACTCTCAGAACAATTTTTTTTCCTAGCTGATAAACAACAAAAACTTTGACAGCCAATCAGAATCTACTCAACTTTAAAAAGTTGAAACATTTAAAGTAGCAGGAAACATAATTCGTCCATTAATGTAACAAGATATTTTATAAGACAGAAAACGAAAACAGTGCTAGATGGTGTGAGTGCTAGATACAGCAAATTGTAGGAGACAAAACTTGTTTCTATCATTTGCCAACAATGAAGCAGTAACAACTTTATTGCACATGCAGCTTGTGAGCAGCGATTTATATGCATTTCTATCCAATAAAGTATTCAAAAAAAAGATCAACACATTTGGCAGGCAAATGCAGCTGGATGCTAATATCTTTATTTTTATAGTTATCTTTATAGTTACAGTTCTTGAAGTTCTTGATAGGCCTTCAGTAGCTTATAGTAACTTATATTACTAGTCTCAGCTAGTTTTCTGATGTCTTCATTTGAATTTGTGCTTGTGTGTCTGGGGTCGTACCTGTATTGTGGGTGGAGTGCGGTGTTTTCTCGTGGTGGTGGTGGACATGGTGGTGGTGGTCTCGATAAAGGTGGTGGACATCTCCGGGGGAAGGGCTGTGGTTCTGGCTGAACCTGCGGAGGGAACCTCCCCCACCAGGCGGACGCTGCCATTGATTTTGATGTTAGGGTTGCCCTGAGCAGCCATGTTGAGCACTTTGAGGCCGTTGTAGTAGAGTCCAGAGAGTTGGCCCTGAAATGGCCTCTTGCGGTCTGAACCACCAATTCTTATTGTGGCCTGGGTGTTGAATATCGTTAACTGCCGCCCTGAGGATGCAAGAAAGATCCAGAACATTTCATGGTTATGGGTCGGTAAGAGCACAAAATATCTTGTTGGGCAACAAGATTCACGTCTCTTTTAGGCACTTAACCTACCCAACCAAAGTACAATGACTTAGATGGTTGTGCTGGATCACTATGGCTTAATTTTCTTCCGAAATGCTCAGGGTTATACTACCATGAGACACGTTGTAAACATTTGGAGGGCTAGACTATAAACCAGACCCATTATGTCTCCCTGAATGAGTCTAGCTACAAGCCCATGATGGCTGCAGTAAGTTTTACTATAATTGCCTCTATGAAGAGAGATCATCCATACGATTAAAAAACAAAATGTCTTATGACTGGCACATGAATGCATTCTGAAATAATAGAAAGATTAACGTGATAGAGCCATTCTTACTGTAAAAATGCTGAAAAAGTTGTCTACTGTAAAAATGTCTTGGTTTTAAACACATGGTATAATGTACAAATTGCTGATTCCTGGGACATAAAATATAAATAAATAAATAAAAATAATAATTATTTGGGATACATTTTGATATGGTAAAACATTGTATTTAAGATCATTTTGATAAAACAAAAATAAAATAAAAGGATTATTTATGCTGAGAACATTCTAGCAATTATTTCTAAATAATATTAATGCAGAATTGTTGCTATTTTCAAAACTAACGACAGATGAAACATTTTCAAACATGTTTTGTCACATGTCTCAAGAATCAGTGAAAATAATAGACAAAATATTCTGTGGTTGGGAATAAAAAGCTTTGCAGAATGACACAGATCATAACAATTCAGAAAAAAAGAAAGAAAATAAATAAACAATTTCTGGTTTAAATGAGTCCAGAAATCATCACTTCGTGATTATAATAAAAATTCCTAATTTCTTGAGTAATTCCAGTGATTATAATGAGGAGGGCTCCTGATGATATGCAATTAATGTCTGAAACAATAATCATGCTGGCGTTTTCTTCTCGGATGATACTTTGCCTGCAACAGCTCTTGTGTTTCACTAAACCTTCTCTGTCCACCTTCCTTTATCAGCCAGTAAGTCAAGTGAAATTTATGTTTATGTTAATTTCTTTTAATGTTCACATTTAAAACATTCATAAAAGGTTTACTAGGCCAATATTGAACCATTAAACAAAGTATATATTATTTAGTCTGTCTTTAAGATCAATACAAAGATCAACGAGCATTGAAAAGGCAAAAGAAAAGCAAAAATGTGATGGTGCAACACAATATACAATATAACTATTTACCTATATATTATAAATAAGTAAATTTAACAAAATAAAAATGGTCAAATCTATGTATATATATATATATATAAAAAAAAAAAAAAAAATTAAAGAGGAGGAAGTTACCTTTCTCCTGAAGCCATTCCTCTACGGGCCGGGCATATTTGAAAGGAATTTTCTTATTGGCCATTTGAATTCTCTCATTATCGCTGTTACCTTGGAAGTTTAAAAGACATCTTTAAGAATCAATAATAAGAGTCAATCACTGTTAAAATACTCATAATTACATTTTCTGTCAATATTTTATATTTTAAGTTATTTAAACACTTTTAGAAGAGTTTAGTCATGTAAATTTATGTCCTTTTTTGAAATCTGTTTGTGTTCATAGTCAGTTAATTTTCTTTTTTTTCCTCCAGTAATGAAACACTATTTAAACTGCATGTCTACTCCATCTTCTCTCGTAATTATATCAATCATCACCAGAGTTGATAAAAACATATTTATAATAAATTTGGTTCATCTGTAAGAGATGCGTAATGAATGCCAGCAGATTAGCTGCCTGCGGTCAATCCATCTATCCATCAAAAGATGACAGCATACACTCTTTCATGCTTCACATTCTTATAATTATATACACATTTATCTGCTGATTGCTAATGATGCCGGTCAATATTTACATTTTTTCACACAGAAAACCACATCAATAGTCATAATCATATAGCACCATTGACAAACAAGAACTAGACAGCAGCTGCTTCTGTTTTCCAAAGCCACGGAAATTATGTAGTTGTGAAATCATGTTTGATGAATGAGCTGGTACCAATGGGACGCAAAAACGAGGCGCGGGCCTCCACTCACAAGATGCGTCTGGGGGTGTTTGTTTTAATGGCAAGCCCAAAGAGCCGTGCTGATATTCCATGCGACTGTGGGCTCGTGGAGACGCAGCAGGAAGCTGATCAGGGGGGGTTCTGGATGTCATTTGAGGACAGGGGGCCACAGCGTCGTGCTGTTACGACAATGACTTAGAGTGCTAAGGGTGGCACGACGCTGCAGGGTGTTGTGTGAGCCAAATTTCAGGACTCCAAGGAGGGGTGTACCAGGGGGCCAGCCTAAAGAGAGCCTCCATCATTGGCAGAGCTGTCTTCAGACAGCAGGAAGCGCAACCAATACCCTCAAAACCCGGGAATTCGAGTCACACACTTCTGAAGCCCAACCGCTCGGAGGTAGCCTCTGAGAGGAACGCCAACTAACAAAACAAAACAAAAGTTTTATGTTGCACAAAAGGGAAGGATGAGTTCTGAGACACCTCTACAAGCAACTGTGTCTTGTTTTGTGATATGTACACTGTATTGGAACAATGAGTAAATTAGGGCTGCACAATATATCGGAATATAATTTACTCTATACACATCGCGAAGGCTTTGATTCAGTTGAATAAATACATACCTACCTATTCCAAGTGAACACGAATATGTCATGCATTTATTTATTTGATGGCAGTCCATCAAAAAAGCCTGAAGGCTTATTGTTTATAAGAAAAAAAGAAAAGAAAAAGAAATTAAGACATAAATATCAGTATTATAATTTTACAGTGTACTATACAGAACCAAAACTTCAAATGAAATTAGAACTAAAACCATGAAATATACTGTATATATTTTTTTAAATCCTCTGTAAGTCGCTTTGGATAAAAGCGTCTGCTAAATGCCTAAATGTAAAATAAAATAAAATAAAATAAATGAAAAAAGTTGAATAACAATCAAAAACAGAAGAAAGCAATGTAATTTTTTTGAAAAACAATTACTGAAAATGAAAAATAAAGCAACAAAATTACTAAAACCTTTTGTCAGTTTTTTTTTTTTTTTTTACTAACTGATATTTTTAATTTTATGGTTCACTTTATAGTGACTTAAAGACACTGTGTAAAGTGTGAGCCCAAGTGTGAACACCAACGGTTTCCCTAATTTTTTTTTTTTTTTTCTATGTAGATGCACTGCCCAACAAAATCACCCCAATCATTCTAGATTCAAAATATAGCTATTCAAGTCATCTGCTGGAAATTCCAATTTTTTTTTTTTATATTGCACTATTTATTGCAGAACAAAAATGATTGAAACGACAGTTTCATCCACTATTGTGTAGCCATAGAGTAAATGACACACAAATGACTGTCCCTTTAATGGGGCACTGTCGGAGCAACCCCAGTTAAAGCCACCCGTGTGACCTAACCTGCAAACCTTGTGTAACAAGTACAGACACTTAACCATGTGGCAGCACCGCAGACAGATGTTGCAGGTGGCTAGCAAGGGACGCAAGCACGGGACGTGTGGGAGGGCAGTGGGACAAGAAGAGAGCAGATGGAGAGAACGAATGGGATGCTTATTATCAGAGGAAAGAGGGAGTACAGCCGACTGAGGCCATGACCTCTCTCAAATTCACACGCACCACACACATAGCTTTTTCCCCATTCCCTCCTATTATATTCCCAAGTCCCAAATTCAGTTTTACCCTGGTAAAGAATGTGTTGTGCTTTAAATAGATCCTCAAGAGAGGCAATGTCAACTGCTATCATTCTAAGCTCTGCTGAGGTGTTAGTGGTGGCACTACAGGGTAGTCTGATGTTGGAAACTCATTAAAGATGGGCTCATCCAGAGCTTAGACATCACAACACTGGATCCTAAAAATAAACCTCACATACAGAGAGTTTAAAGGAATATTTCATCCAGAGATTACAATTATGTCATCATGTACTCACCTGCAAGTATTTTTTTCAAATCTGTGTGAGTTTCCTTGAAAAATAGTTGAAACAATAAAAGTAAATGGGGTCCAAAACATTGGGCCAGTGTTTTTATTGTTAACTAAAACTATATAAATTATTTTTGTTTACTGAAATAAAGCTGAAATAAAATACAAAATAAATATTAGATGAAAAACTTGAACTACTAAAATGACTAAAACTGAAATTATGAATGCTACAATACGTAACATATATATATAAATTTAATTACTATCATCACTAAAACTAAATAATTATGAATTAATTAATATGTTACATTTAAAAAAGCACAACCAAATTACTAAAATAAAAATAGAATAAAAATAAAAATAAAAAATGTTAAATAAAAGCTGATTCAAAAAATATTAACTACTATAATAGTATATATATAATTCTAAAGTAACACTGCATTGGACCCTATTTATTTTTATTACATGAAAGATTAAGGTTCAAGCTCAGCTTGAATTGCGCCCCAAATCTGTTTTCTTCTCTTCTTTTCATGCCTGTCTTAGCATTACATAAACCAAATGATTTTATATTCAAAACCAAAAATGTAAAATATTTTAGGAGCTTTGTTGCTGTTTTTGTTTTTTTTTGTTTTTTTTGGGACAGTGGGGTAAGGGATGGAGGACTGCCTGGTGCACAGACATTAGTGGATTTGTGCTGCTTTGATCCAGCAGTACAGAGGGCATGACACCTTTTCTCACTCCTGAGAACATGAAAGGCTCTTTGAAAATGAAACAGCACTAGGAGGTGTTAACATGGCACAGGATCACACACTGCGGGGGAGTTTTCCTCCTACTGTGATTAAGTTTCACAAACACATACAAGAATGTGAGATATCTGTGCATTTTAATTCCCTTTAATTCTAAATTAGAGGAACCCTTAATGGCTCTGCGGTACCACGAGTGCATGCCAAATAAACCCTAGACTACTGCCACATTTAAAATGTATGAGATATTTCATAGAAATTGTTATATTTTTGTATAATTAGATGTGATAAGTGCGGATCTCTCTCTGTGGAAAAGGCTGCTAATAACAACAACTCAAAAATAATTCATGAAAACAACCGTGTGATTGTGAACATTCTCCCTTTGTAATCCAGCAGTGTTGTGTGCAGTTGTTCTCGCCACCGAGTGATAAATTGCTACGGCATGCCATTGCCGTCTTGCTGAAAACAAATATAGCTTATTGCATGAAACCATCGGCCTTGCCAAGTATTATTTGCCTCCAAAAAAAAAAAAAATCTCTTCATAAACACTACTGTGTTGTGTTTCACAGTGACAAATTGCTGTTTTGTGTCTTTTTTTGGAGGGAAAAATCATTGAGGGAAGGCAAAAAACCCTCAAGACTGAAATAAACCTGAGATTAAATAAAAATCTAGATTTTAGATTAAAAACTGAAATGAAAATCGGAAATGTTGCTTTGGAAACTACCGAAAATAAAATAAGTTTAAGTACTAAAATTACCAAAACAAAAATTGAAATAAAAATAAATTATTAATCTCAAAATTAATAATAATGACAAAATCACAATCACATAACATAAAAATGACTAAAACGAAACTTGAGTTAAAAATAAAATAAAAATTGAAAATATAAAAATAAAAGCTTATTCTAAATACTAATAAATACTATAAAAGTGCTTAAATTACACTGAAATAAAATTGATTTATTACAGACCAATATTTTTCGTTCACACAGTACAATAAATTTGGGAATGTGAAATTGAGCCTACTTTCAAATTATATGTGCATACTGAATATTGTGTTTCTTTCAGAAATACGTTACATTATGGAAGTAAAAAGGGTTGCATAAAAAGGCGCACAATGGGGTATAGTCGCACTTGAGGCATCATTTCATCATTTCAAGCCAAAACTAAATGAGCACTGAAAGATCTGAACCTCTGCGGTCTCCTGCATGAAAACTCCAGTTACTGTGAGTGAAGAACTAAATATGTCACTCCATCCACACACTTAATACACCTTTAACTTTGACAAGGAGAAATTTTGAAATTTAAAACACTCAAATTGTTGCCTCAGTCCTCTGTCTAATTCTCCCTCTCCAACCTTTTCTGTACTCTCTTCCTGAGCACTCTTCTTACACTTGGCTTGTATCTCAATCGAAAGAGTCTTTCTGCACATTATCTCGCTCCAAACACATCCCCAAATAAGAAATGTGACTCCAGAGGATCGTCCCTCAGTATCTGAGGAGACAATGAGAGTGGGAACGTTTATCCGACCATCCTTGGTGGTTTCATTTAATCGTGGGATTAGAAAGACAGCTCATATTGAAAGCTTATCTCTTTCCCCCTCTGGAGAGATTTATAAGGGCAACAGATTTTGTTTTTGATACGAGTAATTGTATTTGGCTCATAGGATACACAAGTATCTATTTCGCTCATACGAACCCTGTCTAGAATCTTTTTTGCGATAAAAGGTTCCTTCTTTGTCAAAAATGCAATCTCGTCTTTTTGTTTTGAAAGATAATTGTCTTCTTGCATTGCAGTTGAGCACTCCGCACTCAAAAAGACGAAGGATTGCTTATCGTGAAATGTGTGCTGCTCACTGCTATGGGACTCGGTCAGATTACAGGAGATGGTCAGGTCTTTGTAGATGTTATGTTGCTTCTGAGATGCTCGATAACATTTTTTCCTCCTATTTTAACATGAGGTTTCTGAGGACTTCCGAACTGCCTTCTGGTAAGACATGCTCAAGGAAGAAAGAAAAAAAAAACACATTTCTGGTCATCTTATGTGAGTCACACAAAATAAAAAAAAAGATGAAATAAACTCATTCATATTAAACAGGGTTGCACAAATAAACAGAGGATAATGGAGACAAGCCAAAGCAAACAGAGCAGGTGGGGCTTTTTTACTGCAATTTACTGCATCAGGAATAAGCCTGACTTTAGAATCAGAACTCAGTCTCCAGAGGGAAAAAAGCCCTGTAATGCTTTAACAAAAGAAAGGATATGCAACCTTACAGAGAGGTTACAAAAACAACAAGGATTTTCGGTCAAAAACATCATGCACGTCATCCAGACATTAGCATTAAGGTGGCGAGACATGTTATGCGTGCTTGCGGAACATGCTGATTTAGAATTCATTGAACTGAAATGGTGTTCCTGAAGCAGGGCACCATGGGACCCTAAAGCATCATTTCTGAGCTTGCTTCAGCAACTACAGGGATGACACAGCATGGGGTAACCACATATGATTACCCCTGTGAGCTCAATCTCTGCACAATCACACATAATATGGTGCTGTAACTGCCATTTATGAAAAAATACACTCTACACACTTAACATACTCAAAAAGATTGGCAAAGAATTTAAAATGACTTTTCAAAAGTAGAATAAAAAAAGGGATATATATATATATATATATATATATATAACTTAATTATGTTTACTTAATTAATTAGTTATGAAAAAATAACGTGATTAAAATGAAATGTCATCTTACATTTTGACTGTTCACAAATATGATGCAGGGCAACAACTTCATAAATGCAATTATGGCCTAAAATTCAAGATATTGGGGAAAAAATGCTCCTGTATGAGTTTTTGTCTCATATTTATATCACATCATAAGCAATAGGCCAATATATATATGTTTATGTTATAACATAATATATTTTATAAATTAATTTCAAATGAATTGTCAT
Organism: Onychostoma macrolepis; assembly: GCF_012432095.1. Taxonomy (NCBI): domain Eukaryota; kingdom Metazoa; phylum Chordata; class Actinopteri; order Cypriniformes; family Cyprinidae; genus Onychostoma; species Onychostoma macrolepis. Next base: position 8,783,215 of record NC_081171.1, read on the forward strand.
CATCATTATTATTATTAAAAATTGTATTATATATAACATACTGTATTATCTATCCATCCATATCTTGTACAATTACACACACACACACACGTTCGTTTTTGTGAAAAGTGGGGACATCCCATAGGCGTAATGGTTTTTATAGTGTACTTACTGTATGTGCTATTGCCCTACACCAACCCTACACCTAAACCTACCCCTTACAGGAAACTGTGCATTTCAACTTTCCCAAAAAAAAACCTCACTCTGTATGATTTATAAGCGTTTTGAAAAGTGGGGACATGGGTCAATGTCCTGAAAAGTCACCTTCACCTTGTAATACCTATGTCATACCTTTGTCATTATACAAATCTATGTCCTGACTTTTCACAAAAACGCGCGCGCGCACACACACACACACACACACACACACACACACACACACACACACACTTCAATTATTGAAAGTTTAAGTTTCACTGTAAAAATGATTTTGCAAAGTGTTTATTGGAATATGTTTATTAGGTTTTTAATTTGTTTTTTGTTTTTCTACTTCAAAAATTTTAAGTTTAATTCAATGTGTTACCGTTTCTTTGTTGTGAAATTTACCTGCAATTTCTGAGTGAAAACTATTTCAAGGTAAATCCTATACTAGATTTTTGTGGAAATAAAAAATGCAGTTGTACAGTATGAACTTATTCTATTAAAAAATATATATGAATAAATGAATGCATTGTACCACTGCACCATATCTGCATGCAGTATTACAGCACAAAAAAAATTAATAAAAAAAACACTATTATATTTCACTAAATTTACAATCCAGTCTAACCAGTAAGCTGCACATATAAATTAAGTCATAATCATTCTTTTTCAATTAAACAGGCCTTTTAATGCAAATTAAGCTTCTTTAGATTGTGCTTTATTACATATTAAGTATAGATTGCACTTTAAAGAAATACAAAGCAGATAAATAAATCTTGTATCAGAATAGTACTTTTTAGTACTAGTGTAAATCAAGAGCATCATGGTGAATGAAGTGAACCTGCACTAACAGTTTTCAGCAGGGTGTGCGACAAAAGATGGAAAATGAGAGAACTGAATATCTCTACCAACCTCGCTGATGGTACAAAAATGATACGGTGATTTGACTGAAGTATGGCGGTCTGAACCACTGTCAGTGCTATGGCAGAATAGCAGCGCCCATCGCATATAATCGTCTACCATTTTCCCCGCTGTCATTCGCTATTACCCAGCCTGGGTCCTGGAACTGCCAAAGCAGCCACAGGGACATCAAAAAGCCTCTGCACAGCCATAAAGAAAGAAGTCATCTTCTTCTCAACACACACACACACACATAAAGATGCAGACACGGACACACACCGTCGAGCCATCATATTGCGCACACGTGTGTCAAAAATGATATAACATCCCCTCCGTGTTCCTTGTCGTAACCCCTGTCCCACGAATACGCTTGTCTCTTGAACATAGCATCAAGCTGCCGTCTGATTGACACACTCTGACATTTCCTGCCAAACTGCAGGGGTGTGTGGGACAGTTTAGGGCTGCAGCCAGAGTGATAAAGATTTGGACTGATTCCATTTGCTTTTGCTCTATTTTGGTAAGGAAAAGCCGATTTTTTAGTTTCCTTCGCCTCTACCATGCAAGTTATTTTATTTTCTATTTTGGTTTAACCAAAAAAGTGGTGCCAATAGTAAAATTGTATACTTTTACAACTAAATAAATAAAGAAATAACATTAAAAATGAACTAAAAACTAATATAAATGTAGACAGTGAAAAAGAATCTAGGCATATCTACACTATAATGTATTAAATATGTTTTTGTTTTTAAATACTTAATTTATCAAAGATTATTAAATTAATCATGTTTTTAAAGATTGAGTCAGTATCAGATAGCAAAAGTAATATAGTGTAAAAATATAATATGTAAATATCTAAAATATAGGTAACACTTTACAATAAGGTTCATTAGTTAACAACATTAGTAAACATGAACTAAGAATGAACAATACTGCTACAGCATTTATTAATCTTAGTTAATGTTCATTTCAGCATTTACTCATGCATTATTAATATCACAAGTTGTGCTTGTTAACATTAGTTAATGCACTGAGAACTAACATGAACTAACAATGAGCAACTGTATTTTCATTAACTAACATTAACAAAGATTAATAAATAGTGTAATAAATGCATTGTTCATTGTTTGTTCATGTTAGTTAATACATTAACTAATGTTAACAAATGACACCTTATTGTAAAGTGTTACCAAAATATATGTAAAATATTTACAAATGTGCAAAAAAAGATTAAAATTAATAAAATAATAAACAGTTGTATAACATAAAATTATGTTATAATAAATCAAAAAGGTAATGTAGATCTAAAAAAAAAAACAGAAATGGGCATGAACATTTAAATACCAATATCAACCAATACCACTAAATTTAAAAACCCCCAATATCGAATGATAAGTGTTGTGCTTGCCTCTAATATATAACATAAAAATATGAAAACAACAGCAGTACAGTCAGGCTTAAAGGGGTCATATGATGCGATTTCATGTTTTCCTTTGTCTTTGGAGTGTTAGAAGCTGTTTGTGCATAGATAAGATCTGTAAAGTTGCAAAGATTAAAGTCTCAAACCCAAAGAGATATTCTTTATAAAAGTTAAGACTCTGCCACGCCCCCCTAAAACGTCTCATTCAAACACGCCCCCACATGTTTACGTCACGGTGTGGGAAGATTTGCATAACACCGCCCAAACGTATACGCAATGAAAGAAGGCGTTCAATCAGTTTCTCATAACGATGAGCTTTGTAAAAATCTACGCGTTTCAGAAAGGTGGGGCATAGAGGAGCAACAATAATATACAGTATGTGGAAAATAATGTGTTTTTTGAACCTCGAACCGCGTAAACACATTGCATTACACCAAATACACAAAATAATGTTCTTTTTAGCAACATCATATGACCCCTTTAAGACCTCATCTTACCTGCGGCTGACTAGCAGAATTGGAATCAAAGGACTAAACTACAAATCTCTTTGGATATCATCCAAGAGAAGTTCACTCTGTGAAGGATAGGATTCAGTTAATCCTCCTTCTTTATTACCCTTTAAAATACCCTCTAAATGCAAGAAGTCATTAAGTCTATTATATTTTCACATTTAAGCACGATGAACCTGCTGGAAGTTGTAGTTGTATATTTTCGACTTTCCTCTGAATTAAACAGCTGTATTTTAATCAGAATCATTCTAAACACCTGTTGCAAAGGGTTAAAATAGATCTTGTGCAACACTATTCGATACTCTTTGTGTTTGAATGCGGTTAGCATATCAGTGACAACGTGAGATAATTCTTCACAAGACTTAGTTTCTATGGTTTCTAAATATAACGACTTATAGCTTGCAGTTGTTAGTCCAAGGTACAGTTCCTTTAAAAGAAGTTGCTTATCTGGCTCTTGCAGTGAGTTAGAAAACTACATTTCCACTGCATAAGTCCATTATATGGTAAAGTGAAGGGAACGAGAGAAGATTGTGCTGATTTTCAACTCCAGATTGCAAGCTACAGCCTAAATAATAGACACCGTTGAATTTCCCTTCAGCATTTTCAGGAAAAATCCAAGCAAATCCAGCCAAAAAAAGCACACCTCCTTGCCAACAACCGACGAGTAATACTAGCAAAAGAAGTACGTCTTGTGCTTACTCGTATTTGTTAGCTGTTACCGGAGGGTGTGCGAATTGTATTAGGACATGTGGTGGCACTTGACTCTGTATTTCTAGTAAAGTGAATGGACAAGCGCAGCACAATTTATTCTCAAAGTAAAGTTCTCTGAGTATTCTGCACATGGCCTCGGGTTACGTTGTAATGACAGTCATAAGCTTTAGGTGACCGCGCTTGTGGCCCTGTAGACATCTCTGCTTGACCTCTTGGGACCTGTGCGAGATAAATAGGCAGTGTGCTTGAAAGATGCAACGAGCTAACTTGCCCTTGCTATTTGTATGTGCTTAGCGCAGCAAGGTATGGTGTAATAACTTGGCAAAAGCACAGCTCTGGAACCGATGTGGCGAAACTATTAGGCATTAGTTCTTTGACGCATTAAGAAAATAAAGCACAGATGTTGAGCGCGGTTCAGAGCTCTCCATGGGTCTTCAAAAACCTGCTTCATTTAGCCTGTAAATGAAATAAAGACTAGCATGGCAGCGCACCAAAAACTCACAATACCACTTGAGGACTGCAGCGCCGTCAAAGAGACCAAATATATTTCTTCATCAACGTCCTGACAAGATCGAATTGAGAAATCAAACATTACAAAGAAATCAGTGCCAAAGCAAAGAGCAGCCTGCCATGAGGGGACATCTGTCTTCAAGCATAATCATATTCTATTCACAGGTGGCCATCTGAATATATAAATATTTTATTATCATGTTGAAACTTTGGCAGAGAAAGTAAATTTTGCTGACATTTATATAGAAGTGTTATACCACCATGCCACCTATAAATCTCAGTGATATATTTCCCCAGCTCTTATGTGAGTCTGCTGCAAATGCCCATGTTGGCAAAAATGAAACTTTAGACCTAAAACAGGCAGGCGCTGACTTCTGTATAATGCATCCATATGAACAGCACGGCGACACGCTGCTGCATATATTTGTCATGCCTAATATCATTCATATAAATGGCAGACTGATAAATGGGTGCATTAGTAGAGTTGGCCACATAAAATGGGTTTATTCAGCGCCAACGGGAACACAAACTGATGCCCTTAGATGCTCAAACAGGAAAAAAATGGACACGCTGGTGTAATGAACAAGACAAATTACTCTACACTGGATTTGCATGGGCATGTTCCTTAAAAAATAATGCAGAAGTTTGCATCGTTTAGAATTTCTTATAATCTTGATGAGAATGTTTGCTCAGTAATGACAATGCTCAACAAAGCGCGTCTCTTGTGTGTGACCCAGCTGAAGAGACAAGTGGAGGAAGTTTGCGTTGTATAATCTCTCCTTAGTACTCCCTCAAAATGAACTCCATGTACTCCATGTACCTGCATTATAGAAAAGATCCAACTGATAGTGCATTACTCTAACGCTATCCAAGTAAATCACTGTAACGGCTTCCCTTTCAATGATTTTGTACTAATCTTGATTTTTATAGATAAAGTCATGACAACCTTAGAGGTTTTAGACTTCTCGACCTTCTCCAATTTGTCCAATCATGCTAAATGGAGAAAAATGTGAGCTTAGAGGAACTGGCTGTGTCATGATTTCCCCCCTTTGCTCTTGCTTTTAACTGAGAAGAGATGTAATACTAGATATGGGAAGAAAATGTAAAATGGAAAGATGTCAATCCTTTTTGTTAAGAACATACCTGAGGGGACGGAACCAGGTTCAGTGTCATTAAATTATGGCATCAAGTTGAACTTGACAAAACAGTGTGACGCAGCATAATCACAGCCATTTAGGAGGTATTTAATATTTAATATTCATTTATTACTATTAGTTTTTTTACAGTGGACGGGGCTGTAAAGTGTGATGCTGCAGAAATTCATAAACTCAAATCTACGCTACAGTTCAAAAGATTGGGTTGGCTGAATTTAAATCAGTAATATTATGAAAAAGTAACTGTTTTCTATTTGAATAGATTTTAAAATGTAATTTATTCCTGTGATGGTAAAGCTGACTTTTCAGAAGTCATTACTCCAGTCTTCAGTGTCCCATTATCCTTCAGAAATCATTCTAATATGCTGATTTGCGGCTAAAGAAACATTTCTTATTATTATCAACGTTGAAAACAGTTGTGCTGCTTAATATTTTCATGGAAACTGATATATTCTTTTTAGGATTCTTTAAAGAATAGAAAGTTCAAAAGAACAGTACTCTTTTGTAACATTATAAATGACTTTACTGTCACTTTTGATCAATTTAATGCATCCTTGCTGAATAAAAGTATTAAATGCTTTAAAAAAAAATCTAAATCTTGATGGTCCCAATCGTTTGAACGCTAGTGTAGATGGAAGAGATATACACAGCTGATGTGACATGCTGAAATACAATGTTTGAAAATTGCAGTCTTTCCCATTTCATTAGATAAGAGCTGTGCTTGCATGCCTAGGAAATAGCAGCCTAAGGCGTTATTGAGATGGCTACAGAGTGAACTAACTTGCCTTCAAGGGACGTTGCTGGTACATGGTTTTCCTTTTACACTTTACTAATTTCTTAGAAGTAATAAAAAAACCCAGCAAAAAATAAAAAGAGATATAATACTAGATTTGTGAAAAACCTACTATATACTACCATTCAGAACCTTTGAGTCATTGCAAATAAATTAATACTTTTATTCATCAGGATGCATTAAAATGATCCAAAGTGACCTTAAGACATTTATTTTTTTACAAAAGATTTCTATTTCAAATACTTGCCTTTTTTTTTTTTCAACTTATCTAAAAATCCTGAAATAAAATGTATCACAGTCTCTACAAAATTATAAGAAATGTTTCATTAAATCAGCATATTAGAATGATTTCTGAAGGATCATGTGACACTGAAGACTGGAGTAATGATGCTGAATATTCAGCTTTGCCATCACAGGAATAAATTACTAATTAAAATACACAAAAAAAGGAGAAATAAAATTAAAAAGTAAACTTGTCAGCTACTTCCACACCACGTCCAATGCTTTCCACAGAAACCCACGCAGCAGTGCGGCAAAACAAAATGCCATTATTTTCCAGTCATGGAAGAACAAAAAACATCTAATTGACAATTAAATGCAATTTAGGAAAATAGGAGAGGCTACAAATGTACTGTTTGTTGGTATTGTTGTGACTGAGGCTCACAGGACGTTGCTAAATGAAAGTACACCGCACAGTCACTGGGGATACAAAGTGACTTTAGAAATAGCTCGAAAGCAGTTGCTGTCCAGTTCTGTGCGTTGTCCATACATCTTCTTGATGTCATAAGCCAAAGGTTGAAGCAGTCGGTGAGAGGTCTTACCTGAGGGGAAGTGCTCATTGATGGCCCAGTTGTCCACCTGAAGTGTAGCATTGCCCCCATTTCGGGTGAAGCGCACTACATGGTACTTGCCGTCATTTACAGCGGTGCTGCTCTCCTGAACAGTAATGTCAGACGTTCCGATGTTGAATGTGACTCCAATTTTGCCTTGTTCCTGAAAAGGATGAGAAAAACATCAGTTTTGCACAGCATCTACATTAACAACAAACACATGGGATGAATTCTGGTAAATTTTGTGACTTTTTGCCATTCAGTTTCACCTTATGTATTTTTCCTGTATTTGCTTCAATGAAGAGATGCATTTATTCTGTGTTGATTAATTTTTAATGACGCAGTTGCCCTTGAAATCGGTCACCTCTTGCTTTGCTTTTGTTCTAGCAGGATCCTGAATAATCTATTAGCATTAGTGACCCCTGATAAACTTGTCCGCTTGATGAAAAGTATTCATCAGCCATTAGCACCCCCCGTCTTTGGAGGTGAAGAATCTGGCTCATTGATTTACATAATGCAGTGAAAGTGGACTAAATCAATAGCATTAGCTAAAACAGAGAAAGAGATAAGAATGATTAATGGAACAGGAAGGTGTGCAGTGTTTGCCCTCATGGATCCAAGAGGCTGTGTGCAAATGTAGCTGCAAAGATTCCCACTATAAATTAATTAGCACAGCATCAATGAGCATCGGTGGAGCAGGAAGCATTGAGGAAATGTTTCATCCATCGTCAATGTCATGAATTAACTATGTGTTTTGAAAGTGGAAACCAGCCTAAGCTGGTTTGGTAGTTTTAACGGGTTTTGGGCCCTTGTCAGCTGCTCAGACCGGCTAAATCAGCATTTTCCGTTTTTTTTTCTTTCTTTCTTTCTTTCTTTCTTTCTTTCTCTGCAACCGTTTCATCCTCTCTAACGCACTCTCTCTACCCCCCTCCTGAGCCCTCTGGGTTGCATGGATATATTTTATGGTTATGTTAAACCAAATCTGGTGTTGTTCTTATCTCTTGCAGCATGGAAAATGACGACAGATGATAAATTGTATCAAGGGAGATGTTTATCACCGCAGAGTGCATTTATCACAGAAAGATCTCCCTGAGAGAAATCTGGGCCAGTCCTCTCAAGTTCATTTGGAAGACTTTCCCAAAGACCGGAATGCTGTGTATATTCTTCTCTGTTTATGTCTTTAATTAAACCTCGTGTTTTATTGATATTGACTTTGTCTCACTGTTTTTTTCTTTTATTCACCAAGGATGCATTAAATTTAACAGTACAACATTTGAAATATTACAAACAAATGTATATTTCAAAAAGATGCTATTCTTTTTTACCTTCTATTAAACAAAGAACCATGAAATGCATCACAGTTTTCAACAATTTTCATAAAACAGTTTTCAAACACAAAGTCACCATATGAGAATAATTTCTGAAGGATCCTGTGCCAATAATGATTGGCAATTTAGGTTTGCATTCACAGGAACAAATTATGATTTAAACCATATCAAAATAGAAAACAGTTATTTTAAATTTTAATAATATTTCACAATTACAGTATAACTGTTTACTGTATTTTCAAACAAATAAAGGTTGTCTTAGTCATAGTAATGTGTACAGTAAAATGTTAATAGCAATTTCGAAATTAACCACAGATATTGAGAAAACATGGTATTTATTTCAAAGATTGCAGTTAAAATTGTACTGTATATGTAAGGAATACAAGAAAAAAAAAACTTTTTTTTCCCCAAACATATTAAAAAAATATATTAGATAAATTTTTGTCTCAGAATTCAAAATTCCTGTAGAAAGATATTACTGAAGCTTTAACCTTCTTTTGTATTACAATGTAGACATGCACTTTTCAGAAAAGCGCCTAGTATCCTTTCTAGAAATTCTGTTCATGTTTTCATAGTTTAACTCAAGCAAAAACAATGTAAAAAAATATTTGTAAAAAATGTTTAAAATCGAAAATCTTTAAAGTCTAAAACTTATGTTTTTAGAAGATTAATATAAGCATATCAACCTGATTGCATGGCATGCAGATTCATCAACCAAATTAATCATGAATAATTACATATAAGAATACTGCATCACACTGTTCAGTGTCTCAAACTATAAGTGGAACACTGTTTAAGTCATTTACATTTAGTCGTTTAGCAGACGCTTTTATCCAACGCGACTTACAAATGTCAAATAAAAATAAAGTCAAATATAATTTGAATAATGCCTCTCAAGATCCCTGTTTTCTGCTACTTTTTATTACACACCATCTTGCTTTTTTAATTATTCTAAATTGACATCCATAATAATTACTATTACAAATAATTGTTTTCTTTATGTTCCACTTCATGCCATGGCTCCTTTAACTATAGTAAATGGCCTCTTGTAGCTTATGGCTATATTATGTACACTTATTTATTTATGTATTTAATGGATAGATATTCATAAGCTTGTCAATGTGTGGTATAGTTTTAATGAAGTGTTTGTGTTCAATGATACTTCAGGTCCCTTGAGACCGTATTTATAGAGGAAGGAGGATTGTACGTTACTGTAACCCGGCCTTTCTTCCTGCATGAAAAGTTACAGAAAACATATCTCTGCCCTCTTGTAAAATATTAATGAGATGAAAATGAGTCAAAACACATAAAGAGCACTTTGCTAAATCTGTTTCCACAGACTTACACATACATACACACACAGTGCTATGAAATATCTACTTTTCACTTTGTGAAAGCCTCTTGCTGCTGTATTACTTGTTTGATCACAGAAACACTCTTTTACATTTAGCATCAAAGAGTTTATAAGTGTCTCTTTCTTGCACGCTCTTTCGTTCATCCATCTCATCCCTCTTCCACGTTCCAATTCCAATACTGCAATGCTTTCGTATCCAGGAGGGTAAAAGGACGAATAAACTCTTGGTTTTTGAGCAAGTGATACATGAAAGGAAATAGTCTGTCACGCTCACACACTATATTGAGCGTCATGTCAGCGCTCCATACAGGAAGAGGGAGCAAATACAGAACAAGCTCAGTGCAATTTTTCTATTATGGGTCAATGACAAATAAAAATGGTCAAGATCAATGAAAAGAAGAAATGTTATCTTTTCATTCATGTTGGTTTCAGACATTCTTTCTTTCAAAAAGAAAGAAAGAAAGAAAGAATCAACATTATTTTCAAAAAATTATGCATGGTAAAAACAAATACTGTATTTTTAAAAATGATCTTGAATCATTATTATAATAATGAATCATTAACATTTTTGGTAACACTTTAGAATAGGGAACACTTAGTCACTATTTACTACGACTTTTCCCTCAATAAATTCATAATTTGCTGCTTATTAATAGTTAGTAAGTTGTTAAGTTTAGGACTAGGGATGTAGAATAAGGTCATGTAGAATAAGGCATTAATATGTGCTTAATTACAACTAATAAATGACTAATATTATAGTTATATGCATGCTAAGCAACTAGTTAAGATACCCTAAAATAAAATGTTTTTTCTTTTTCTTTTGGTTACTCAATTTCACCTGAAATAACCAAGAAATAAATCATAATAAAATAAATAAATAAAACATGGCATACTGTAGTCATGCATAGTCAGACATGATTTACGATTTTCTTGATTCATTACACCAAAATGGGTTCATGGACATTGGTTATGCTAATATTCTTTTTTAATCTAAAATAAGTTATATTTTAATAATTTTATGAAAATCCCAGGACTTGTTTCTTTAATGCAATTTCCAAACCTTCTACAATTTTTTATGTAATTAATTTCAATAATCCCAAACTTTTAAATACAAGGCTGAATGCCACTTAATACTTTTGGATGATGATTTTAGGTCATTATTGAAAAGTACCCAGCCAAATATACAACTCTGCTGCTGGCACAGTGTAAAATGCTTAGCACGTCCAATTACTCATTGTGTATTTGAAGTGGAATAGGACATGGAGTTTGAAACATAATGATTTTGCAAGCAGATAAAATTATACAAAAAATAAATAAATAAATAAAAGATGGCAAGAAAGCCTGGTCCTTCTGCAAACACTATGCAAACAATCGAGGCTTAAATTAAATCTTTATATTAAAAGTATATAAACAGACTCCACAAGTCTGAAACCATACAAAAAAAAAAAAAAAGAAGGGAAGTCGTGGCCTAATGGTTAGAGAGTCGGACTCGTAATCCAGGTTGCGAGTTCGAGTCTCGGGCCGGCAGGCATTGTAGGTGGGGGAGTGAATGTCCAGCGCTCTCTCCACCTCAATACCACGACTGAGGTGCCCTTGAGCAAGGCACCGAACCCCCAACTGCTCCCCGGGCGCCGCAGCATAAATGGCTGCCCACTGCTCCGGGTGTGTGTTCACGGTGTGTGTGTGTGTTCACTGCTGTGTGTGTGCATGTTGGATGGGTTAAATGCAGAGCACGAATTCCGAGTATGAGTCACCATATTTGGCCGTATGTATGTCACTTCACAAAGAGCAAATTTATTCATTTTATCGGACGTTGTCAGTATGTTGGATAATGATCCATTAAAGTTACGGCGTGGTTACAGCAACAATGTCTACTGCTAAAACCCCAATCCACATCTTTCATAATTGAATCCCTCTTTTATTCCATGGGCCATTTCATTTGTTTTGCTGTTAACCTCCATCACAATATTATAATGTGCCATTTTGATATACCTTTCAGGATAAACTAAACAACAAAAAATTGCAAGTAATAAACAAGCAGCAGCAGGAACAAAGCAAGTGTGGCCTTATTTGTATTCTGCGATACGCTCCTCTGATAGCCAGACAGTTAGAGTCCTGTTCCAGAATGCAAACTCCAATCATTACAGTCATCAATTGTGCTGTTCTTGCTCTCCTCTGCTGTGTGAGGAGCAAAGAGGTTTGCCCCACTGTATCACCTGGACAAATTGATAAGTGGCTAAAAGATGAACCTTCTCTCCCTGTGAGTGCCCGTCTGTGCAGAGCTGATAAGGTGAGATGCTCCTCAATTGGTAGTAAAGAGAAAATGGAAGTGACAATTTTTCGTAGCTGATTGTTTCATCAATATAAGAGTCGATATTTTCAAGTCTGCCGCTAAATAGTGTGGGATCTTTTTCGGAACAACTTCATTACTTTCGGTTTAATCTGCGTCTCACGGCGTGTCGTTTAGCAAGTGCAAAAGAATAAGAAATAGCTGTGGGATACATTTAATGGAAAATTAGCAAGTAAACAAAATGGACACGCATTTGCAACACTGTGTACGTTTTAGAGCGCACTACATAATGTTAATTGAGAAACAAGATGGGTTTGATTCTTTGTTGCATTATTACAGCATTTATAGTATAATAAAGACACTTTTGCTTTAGATTATGGAGAAAGCGAGGCACCGTGTTTATGATGTTTTGTTTATCGCACTAATTAGACCAGCATGGAGGGCTGAAGTTTCAGCAGCTTGACACTTGCAAACATCTTATTAAACAGAATGAAAGCTTACTCATAACCACGAGATCTAAAAATGCCTTTAAACAACACAACAATCATCCAGTCGAGGAATTGAACTCAAGTAAACTGACTACAATTAGTCCTTCAAGTCGCTCATTGCTACTTAAACTACCGACAGAAGATTTTCAGTTTCCCACAGCCTTTCAATTAGGTTTGCTGATACAGGCGAAATCTCGAGGGAGCCTGGTGTCCGTGGGACATCTGCGTTGAAGAGCCACTGTGTTTCCAGAGTAGTTTATGGAGATATCAAACATGTTGATGAGGCAGAAAGCGCTCTTTAATTCACTGCTAGCTGCTGATTTGCCTGCCAAGGCTATCGGGTCCACAAAACACCGACAGCTGCCAGACAATACTTAATCTACCCAGAACTTGCTACATCAACACTCTTATATGGCGAACGGAAAACAACATGGGGGGAGAACTTATATGAAATAACTTTGCTGACAGTAAACAGAGTCAAAGTTTCTTTCAGAAGTACAAACACACAACTGAAAAGAAAAAATGCACGAAGGCCTTCAGTGGTTCATATCGCGGTGTGTTTCAAGGACAGCGCTGCTTTGTTTTCTTGCTTTTTAAAAGAAAAAAGAAAAAGTGATGAAGGTCCTAAACACTTGAATGTGAGACACATTCAGATAATGATTTATGGTCTACAGGTAACAAACCAGAGTACAATGCAAAGCACTTTACAACACTGTCTAGTAGAATTTTTCATCTTTCCGTTATGCACACAGACCTTGAGTGCATAAATATTAATATACAGGACATATAAAAGATGCTATGCGAAGTCAAGAGGATCAGATGCCTCACAACTCTAAAAAAAAATACAAATAAAAGGAAGGCAGCTGCTTATCACATTGAGTTTGATCTGTCATGCGAGCAGAATATGAGTAGCCACATCCTCAGGGAGGTCACAAGACAAAGACATTTGTGTTTCGTCTGCGTCTGATGCTGATCAGTCAAAATGTTATCTAAACAGCCCTCTGCAACATTATAAAATACTCCACCTTGAGCCGACGTCCACTAGATGTTATTTACGAAGATCCGTTCTGCAGACCAAAGCAAAGCTGAGAGATGCGATATTTTTTTTTTTTTTTCAATTTTCTAATTTGCTTTGTCAACAGAACGAGAAGGAGCTTATTTCAGGGGGGAGTGTGGCGCAAAATGTGCCGAAACGGCACGCGCCACTGAGTCTTCTCTCCAGTGCAACTGGAAAACTGAAGGAGAAAGTCAAGCCGTCACAAAATCATCTACACTCTGATGGTTCGTTACACTTTATTGGTAATTAGATCACCATTACCCGGAGGGGGCAATCCGATTATGTGGGCTACATCTCGTTAAAAAACACAACTCATACTTCCGAGCCACTAATTCAAATCGCAAATGAAAATAATATATGCTAATGAGATGCAGGATGGGCATTTAGCTTAGAGCGTAAAGTGACAGGAAAACCATAAACTAGAATTTCCCCAAGAACATTTTCAGACCTGAGTGGAACATCCTGGTTCTTGAAGTTAAAAATCCCATTCATTTGCTCCACACATATAAATCTGTCAATTTAGACCATTAGTGGTGGGGATTTTTCAGTGACTCTTTCTGCAAGTTACTCCAATGGATACAGTGGCTGTCAAAACCACAGATTCATTCACAAATTAAACAAGTGACCAACTTTATGAGTGAGTCAGTGTATTACTCATTCAACCAATTTGTTCAAAAACATTGACATTGTCTTCCATTCATACAAATACGAACACAAAAGATCAGAAATGCTAACATGTGCTTTGCATTCTTCTCAAGTCTACGGTTTTTTTAAATGTAATTACGTAATTGATAATTAATTTGTGAAATGTTTTAAATACATTTATTATTACTACTATATACACTACCATTTAAAGGTAATTTAGTAAAGAAATGAGTACTTTTATTTATTAATGCAAGGCTGCATTCAAAAACTTACAGTAACATTTGTAACATTTTAAATCAATTCTGTTCTTTTCAACTTTCTATTTACAAAAGAATCATGAAGAAAGCATCATGATTTTCACAAAAATATTAAGCTGTTTTTAATATTTACAAGAATAAAAATTTTTACTTGAGCAGCAACAACCTTTTGCAATATTGTGATTCATCAGAGTTGGTTAGATTAAAACTCTCTATTAACATTTTTTATCCTTTAAGGAGAACAAACACTGCTGGAAAAGCAACCTTCAAGGGTGGCATTGCGACATCTCAAGAGACAAAGTGGTTCTCCAGAGACGGTAAGAGGGGGACTGGGTCAATAGGGCTATATCTTGACATGCTGCTCAAAGTGAGGCGTGACTGCATGTGTATGACCTGCCTCTCTTCTCGCACATGTTCTCACCCTAACAAGCAGAGGTGCCGTGTGATCAACGGTTCAGGCTTTGGAGCCTGAACAGTGGGCTGAAAGGAATCCCATTCTTTGACTATGTTTACGGCGTAAAGCTTAGTTAGGCAGTTTCAGAGACAGTTGATTTTCAAAGCAGACTTAGAAAAGACAAGAGATGTGCTCCCTGTTTTGCTCTAACCCCCATCACCCCCAAGCAGCTGTTTCCATGGTTACCGCAGCTGCCACATTCCGCGTCTGAGTTTGATCTGACATGTTTCACTCACAAAAGACATCTGTCATTTCTGAATGAATGCTATACCTCATCTAGCAAACATGAACATGATCAGATGAGTGCACAGCGATGTGCATGAAAAGATCACAATTTATGACTAATTTCTTAGTTTGCATGTGTAGTTTTGATGATGTCATGAGTGTTGCTGATGAGAGAGCATCACAATGAACCTGAAAATAAAATCATCATTACCTTCATAAATTACACAAATGAATGAACAGGGAGGGTAGGGTGTTTATATCTTTTATGAAATGCATTAATTGTTTATTTGCATTTCAGTGCAATTATCAGGCCCAAATATGCGGATAATGTTTTTTAGCCTTTGAAAGAACATGTGTATTTAACAGAAGCAATCAAACACAATTCTGAGTGTGTTTTGAAAAAAAGCCCCCTGACAACACCCCATCATTTAGTCGCAGATCTATACACACTGCAGTCCGTAATGATTTTCTGGACTAAACTGAGTGTTATCATGGCTTTTCTCACTTTTCTGAATATTGAATGTTCAGTCTTTTGCAAAATCACCAAGAAGTTACCAATGCTGCATTTCTTTGATCAAAAATACAGTAAAAAAGTAACTAACTAAATAAATAAAATTTAAAAATTGGAAAGAAATATTTATTTGAAATACCAGTTTCCTATTTTAATATATTTTAAAATGTAATTTATTCCTGTGATTAAAGCTGAATTTTCAGTGTCACGTGATCCTTCAGAAATCATTATAATATACTATTTTGCTGATTAATGTGAAAACATTTGAAAATGTTGAAAAACACTGCTTCTTAAAATTCTTTGAAGAATAGAATGATCTAAACGACAGGATTTTGTAACAATGTAAAAGACTTTTGCAATTTGTGTTTTTACTAAAGTTGCCATTTTCATGCTCAAAGCATTGTCTAAAGAGCTTACTCTTTAGATATTGGGGGAAACATCCTAATTTCTGTGAAAAAAAAAGTGACGTGATGTACTGAATTTCGTGCACTTGGGTTATTTCTACACAAACTAATTCATAACATTTGTATGGATCCAATTAGGTATTTCCTATATAACACCTTTCACACTCATATGGTGTGCCTTTCTTTCCACCAAAGATATAGTATGCAGTTATGAACATATGTGAAGCTTTTCTTAGATCTCCTCACACCCCTTTTGTATTGCCTCTGATCAGCTTCTCACTCAAAGCGCTGGCGCTGTGCCATAATTTGTTCCGCTGGACTTTATATCAATTGGCATCATGTGAAGCCATTTAGGACTGTCATTCTTCATTGGCTTGTCAGCAAACAAAGCGGTCATTAGGGATAAGGACTACTCAAAGTGATGTAGTGTTCCTAAATTATGGATGCAGTGATTTGGTCGGTGACAGAAGCATAAGACTACGCCAGGCTGGAGACAGAATCGTCTGACTTCACCTGTCTCTCTAACCAGGACTGATAATCACTGAGTTAGGATTAACATAAGCACGAAAATGCATTCACTTTTGTGAATTGCAAATGAAGCAGCTAAACAGTTGTAAGATAAAACCCATGATTAGAGAGCACCAGGTAGACTGACAGAGCTACTCAGTATGCAGATTTGCACACAATATTTGGAGTACATGCTAAAGTAATTAAAATGATTTGAAGCGCTTTATAAAAAGATTAGCAAACACTCATTAACACTTTGATAAGATGGACAGCTCGCTCCATTCAACAAGCCAAGAAGCATCGCCGAGTAATCCAAACAAACAGCTGGAAATCACAAATTAGACAAAGTTTCTTTCTCATTAAAAGTGGAACTGATGCAACGCAGCTTTCAAGTGTCACAATGTCACTATTACGACCTAAGAATTCATTTACAAATCACTCTAGTTTAAAGGAGCATCTATGAATTGACGAAGACTTGGATTTTAGCAGTGGTTCGAAATATAGTTCAATTAGCTTTCAAACAAAATATGGCAATAGCAACCCCAAGGTCCCAGGGAACTGATACAAATGTCTCCTTTGAATGCAATGCAAGTAGCTTTGGGTAAAGGTGCATGCCAAATGCATAAATGTAAATGTGAAATGTCATTACTGCTCCCCGTGATCACTTTTATACATGTGGGTAAAGCCAACCAAATTCTCACTCGCCAACATAAAGCCGTTTAGCTCAGCCGTGACCTGTTTGTATTCTCCAAGGTGCTTCACAGTCAGACTTCCCTATGATCCTTAACTGCTTTCATCTCTCTTCTCTTTGACTTTGACACAATAACTTTAAAAGACAGATTTGTAGGTCTTCAGTTGCACCACCCTGGATCATACAATTCGCAACGCCTTTGGAGCGACTCCCTGAAAATCAATGATAGAGCCGGTCCACACCATTTCTTGATTATCAGCCATCCAAGCTTCCAGCAAGAGAATCAAGGCTGGAATTTCTCTACAAGAAAGATTCGAAGTCAGAGATTCGAAGTCTAAGAAGTGAAGCCTCTGGACTTCAAGCGTCAAAAATATCAGAAAGAACTCTTCAGGTTTATCTGCAATAACTTTTTACTTTGCCTCAACCCGGCTGTCAAAGTATTCAAAAGTCCACTCAAGGAAAAATCTCGACATATAGAGCTGAAAACTAAAGGTTTCCCTTTTTAGCCTAATTGTTGGTACATTTGAGTGGATAATACGAGTGGGTCATTTTAACCTGTCTGATGGCTACTCGGAATTGTTAGGTTGTTCTAAGACTGATGTCTCCTACTGTGGATCGTGGGAAATTTAGTTTCCAGAGCACTTAAAACTTTTCGCCCCACAGGTCTTAAAATCACAGCAGGACTCAAATCACATGCATTACCTCAGAAATGAAAAGAAAAGGAAAATACGTTCAGCAGCTTCACAGCGTGCTGTAAACATGACTTTTCCCTATAAGAACACTCAGCTGTAGTTATCTCAAATTATCCCTAGACAAAGCCACGCTTTGACTCTTTCAAACCTTACTTGTTCAGCAAATTTTATAATTTAATCATTTGGCACAGGACCAATCAAACTTTCCTCTTAACTACCGGCAGAAAGGATTTTATTGAGTTACACAACCATTCAGAGAAAATTGTGGTACCTTGCTGGCTATGGCGATGACACAGTCCCTTAGTTTCTTTTTTTTTTTTTTTTTTTTTTAAATTCAGAATGGCATTACTAAAAGCATTTTTCTTAAATACAAAAAGCAAATAAGCAAATGGAGAAGAATCACATGAATATTACATTGCATTTTCAGCAGACACTGATGGATGCATAAGAAGTTGATGATTGGTTTTGGGCTAAATCCTGCAGAGAAGTGTCGGGAAACAACGGTCTAGTGAATTGTTGAATATAATATGGATTTGATGCCCGCTGGCCACGAGCAACACTGCTGAAGCAGACAGGTGCACTTATCTATTTCTGTGAGGCATCTATAAATCAACGCTGAATAAATCCCTCTGTAACTGCTTTTGTATTTACAGGACTGAAAAAGAAATATATATTGCCTTATGGTTGTGATTGTGTTATATACCACTATGCAGCATTATTAGATCATTTTGAAATCATTTTTGGAGAGAGCACTGATAAAACAAGCAGAGTTCATAAGAGCAAAAATGAGGGGGAAAAAACCCTCATATTTCTTTACATGCAAAGAAAGGAATCCAATCCAGCGCTGCCCACAAATGCACTAAGAAAATGTAGGCCTAAATCTAAAATTGTAATTAACTATAAATTCTATACATTTTATTAAATAAAAATATAATTTACTGAAATTTATATATACATTCTATCATTATCATTCAAAAGTTTGAAACTGAAATTTTTTTTTTGACATACGCTCACCAAGGGTGCATTTATTTGATTAAAAATACTGTGAAAATATTATTACAATTTAAAATAACTGTTTCTGTGATGACAATTAAATGACAGAATAGTGATCAGTGCCACACGATCCTTCAAAAATCATTCTAATATGCTATTAGATGCTCAAGAAACATTGTTTATACATATCAGTGTTGAAAACACTTTTTTGTGAAAATGGTTATATGATTTTTTTTTTTTTAGGATTATTCGATGAATAGAAAGTTCAAAAGCAATATTTATTACATTGTCGTTTACTGTCACTTTTGATCATTTTAATGCATAAAAGTAATTTTCTTTAAAAAGTGATTCCAGACTTTTCTTAGCAATTAACTGTGATTAACTGTGATTCATTAATTGGCAATGCATATAATTAATTTCAATTACCACTCAATTTTTAAACATATTATTAAAATCAAGAATAGAGCACTATACACAAAAAGACAGGAATGGGGGAAAAATGGATTGTGTTTGATCAATTATTATTATTTTTTTACACAGAAAAGCATGCGCTGTGGATAACACAGCTCCTCTCACCCCATCTGAAGGTACAGCTTGAGGGGGAGGTCACTCCAAATGAACACATTTTCTGTCTGATTTCTGTACAGACCCCCGGTTACTGAATTGCAGGGGAGGCAGTCAGACAGACTGCAATTTTTCCTAGAACATACAATTACCATCTTCGTGAGGTGAATGCAAAACGACACAATGAAGTACTTTTGGAAATAATACTTCCAGTCTCGCCCTCCCCGAGCGTTTCAGTAAATATAGAGGCTTACGTGCAAGAAGAATAAAAAAACCAATAGAAATGGCCTCAGCGTACTGAGATGAGGCACCTGTGTCTTTCATCTGGGCCATCAAGGAGATCGGCCAGTTTATTTAGATGGAGCGGTTTTGATTCCTCATAAATCTGCGCATCTCGCTTGACAGCATATGCTGTGAGGAAAGTGGGTCATGTAGGGAAGGTCTGGGCTGAGTGGCAAGCCTGTCACAGATTAAAACATGTGGCTGGTCAAAATAATGCAAATTTGTGCCCCGCGGCTGCCAGCTTTCTTTAATACGAGCTGAGGTTTTTTGGCAATCCTTCGAGAATTACTAGGAAGATCGCTGGGGAAGCTTTCCTACAATTATCATTAGCTGGAATATATTAACGTCGACTCTGTGCACTGTTTTCAGGTGGTGTGTAAAAGTAAAAGTGTGCATGTACCAATCAATGTCAAGGTTAATGAGACAACTAGAAAAAAAAAATACTGGGAAGTCACTGAAATTCAACCCGTTTTGAGCAAAACCCATGAGGAAGCGTCAATTTCCCCCTTGTTTATGCGTCTGAGTTTCCTAAACTGAACCCTGAGGATCAATGCACTCTGATCGGAATGACCTTCCAGGGCATCTGCATTTTTTATTCTCCATCTGCGTTCACATTATGCTCTATTTCAGACATGGCTCGCATTCATCTACTTTCAACTGCTGGCCAATTTAACGCAATTTCCAGATCAAAAATACCTTAGGGGGATTGCGTTACACCACTCTCATCCTCGCCTGTAGCCACGGCGGAGCCCGACAGTACGCTATCACAGAACCCAAATAAAGCATTAATTGTAAACTGATTTGCTGATTTGAAAAAAGTGTGACTGTGTAGACATATAGGATAAAACAGATACAGAAATGTGGAGACATATAGGATACAGCGTTTTTCTTTTTATCTGGAACAAAAGAAACCCTGGGGAGTAGCGAAATATTATGTGATAGTGAGCAATATAATATAATATAATATAATATAACAATTATGATATGGCAAAATATTCTAACTAAATATTTAAAAAGTGACACACCATATTTAGGTTAAAATTTCAGCAGAGACACTTCATTTTCAAGGAAATTTGTATTTAGTTGAATATTTTATCATTATCTATCTATTTGAATTTGCTGTTCTCTCTGTATATTATTGTTTTTTTCCCAGCACTAAGCATCTTTAAAATATGAAGTGATATAAGTAATATAAAGTTCATAATATCTGTCACATGCTGATAAAAAGATATTAAATATAGAATTGCTACAGAATACATGTCCAGGCGTATATGGAATATTGATTTTCTACAAGAAAAGGTACTATAAAAAGTCAATCCATTATTATATTGTTAACCATTTTGTATATATATATATATATATATATATATATTTTTTTTTTTTGTTTGCTGTCTTGTATTAGAATTATATTATGTTTTAGAACTTATAGTGTCAATAAAAACAAAATCATCAAAATAATTCAAACTTATGGAACAAAATGGACTGTATATGTGAATTAAGTTCTTAGAATATACTAATTGATTTGATTAATATACAATGCAAACATGTATGTATATGTGGCAAAGGGCCGTGTCATTTCTGATAATAAGAGAGTGATTATTTATAGAGGTGGCCAGGTGTAGGTTTAAGCTACAGGCCTGGAGTGTTTCGATTTTCAAACAACATTAGAAGGTAATATTAGACTCTGAAATATTGATTCATAACTCAGCAGTATGAGAGATTAAAGCTGGATTCTTTTGATGAGGTTGACCGTGAAAACAGAAAATCAGAACGCATTTAGAACAGCCTCCTCTATGTTAAGTTAATTTATCCAGCTGGGCTTTTTTCCCACAATGACCACACATAGAGCAAAGGAGCTGATCAGAGCTGCCAAACCAGCTGTGAATTTTAAACTAGCACACACTGCTGAATGTGGCAGCCTTGAACAGCCATATAAGTAGAGAAAAGGTGGAGAAAATGAAGCAGAAACATTGTGTTGCACCTGCATTCCTAAGCTACAGTTGGAATAAAGCCATGTGTGATTGTGCTGTGATTAGCTCTACCGATGGATTATGGAAATAGGCTTGTGAAAAAATGGGTTATATAAGCACAACAGCTTCCTATAATTTTATCCACTTCTGTTTCTAGCTCTTCAGCGAATAAACTGATTAATATTTGGTGTCACAGGGGAAAATAAAGTACTGTTTCTAAGGTGTTTTTTTTCCTTAGTGAAGGACATTAACGTTAGACATGAAGACATGCTTTGCAAACATTCTTGTTTTATGCCACATTCAGGTAAGTATACATATAAATAAAAATTGTCAATATTAAGGTCACAACAAGTATTTGCAAAATGCTGATATACATTTTTATATAATACGTTTTACTACATCTATTTTAAAATTATAAAATGTGTAAATACAATGTGTTAATATATATAATATATATATATATATATATATATATTACTTGAATCTTATGTCTTATCTAAATGTAATTATTTTGGATAGTTACTATAGAAATTGTATCTAAAAAAAAATTGTATTGTAAAAAATACAATTGAATTGAGAAAGAAATTGTATTGTTAAAAAAAAAAAGAAAATTGTGAAAAATAACATTGTGAACTTGCTGTCCACTCAACACACAGCCATTGATGTCTAAACCGCTGGCCACAAAAGTGAGTACACCCCTAAGTGAAAATGTCCAAATTGGGCCCAAAATGTAAATATTTTATGTGGCCACCATTATTTTCCAGCAATGCCTTAACCCTCTTGGGCATGGAGTTCACCAGAGCTTCACAGTTTGCCACTGGAGTCCTCTTCCACTCCTCCATGACGACATCACAGAGCTGGTGGATGTTAGAGACCTTGCGCTCCTCCACCTTCCGTTTGAGGTTGCCCCACAGATGCTCAATAGGGTTTAGGTCTGGAGACATGCTTGGCCAGTCCATCAGAGACATGGAGACATGCTTGGCCAGTGTTTGGTGTCATTATCATGTTGGAATACTGCCCTGCGGCCCAGTCTCTGAAGGGAGGGGATCATGCTCTGCTTCAGTATGTCACAGTACATGTTGGCATTCATGGTTCCCTCAATGAACTGTAGCTCCCCAGTGCTGGCAGCACTCATGCAGCCCCAGACCATGACACTCCCACCACCATGCTTGACTGTAGGCAAGATGCACTTGTCTTTGCCGCAATTCATGCTTGACACCATCTGAACCAAATAGGTTTATCTTGGTCTCATCAGACCACAGGACATGGTTCCAGTAATCCATGTCCTTAGTCTGCTTGTCTTCAGCAAACTGTTTGCGGGCTTTCTTGTGCATCATCTTTAGAAGAGGCTTCCTTCTGGGACGACAGCCATGCAGACCAATTTGATGCAGTGTGCGGCGTATGGTCTGAGCACTGACAGGCTGACCCCCCACCCCTTCAACCTCTGCAGCAATGCTGGCAGCACTCATACGTCTATTTCCCAAACACAACCTCTGGATATGACGCTGAGCACATGCACTCAACTTCTTTGGTTGACCACGGCGAGGCCTGTTCTGAGTGGAACCTGTCCTGTTAAACCGCTGTATTGTCTTGGCCACCGTGCTGCAGCTCAGTTTCAGGGTCTTGGCAATCTTCTTATAGCCTACGCCATCTCTATGTAGAGCAACAATAATTTTTTTCAGATCCTCAGAGAGTTCTTTGCCATGAGGTGCCATGTTGAACTTCCAGTGACCAGTATGAGAGAGTGAGAGCGATAACACCAAATTTAACACACCTGCTCCCCATTCACACCTGAGACCTTGTAACACTAACGAGTCACATGACACCGAGGAGAGAAAATGGCTAATTGGGCCCAATTTGGACATTTTCACTTAGGGGTGTACTCACTTTTGTGGCCAGCGGTTTAGACATTAATGGCTGTGTGTTGAGTTATTTTGAGGGGACAGCAAATTTACACCATTATACAAGCTGTATACTCATTACTTTACATTGTAGCAAAGTGTCATTTCTTCAGTGTTGTCACATGAAAAGATATAATAAAATATGCACAAAAATGTGTACATACTGTAAATGTTGGAATCACCTTTATATATAACTAACATAAATTCAATTATAAATATATAAAATTATACATTACATTGCGTTTAGCACTATTCATTAAATATATCAAAATGTATATAAAATATATAAAAAATAGTGGTAAAACCCCAAAGACTCAAATGAAACTCATCCATTGAACCTGCTTTAAAATCAAGAACTTTGTTTTCTTTCCTGTCATACAATCCACTCTGTAAAGCATTAGACTCATATGCATTTTAATTGCAGTAAATGCAAACTTCATGAAAACCTGATGCAAATACCCCTTTTGCAGCAAAACGTCACTAGCAAACCATTTTAGAAGATTGATGGTCCAAACCTGAAAACTAGTTGCATGAAGATGTCAATAAATTACCCAGTTACCTGCAATAAATTCCTCTGTGGATTTCTTCTGTACAAACAGGAACTAAATATTTGCATTTATAATACTTAGATGGAAAAAAGAGCCGCAGACCCCCCACAACCAGAGCGTTCCGGTTTAGTCACATCGCTTTTCACGTCTTAAGAGTCTGTCAGAATGAAGTATATCCCCCTCTCTTTGGTATAGAAACTGTGAACTCCGAGCAGCAAATGGAACAAGCTGGGTAATTGTGCTCACTTTTCTCACTCAGAATCGTTCTGCACTTTAAGGCTGAATGGAAGTGGAGTAGGATGCTTGTGGCAGGGGCCATTCAGCGCAGGGAGGTTTGCAGGATTGAAAATCAACAGGCAATGTGTAGTTATGCTGCTCACTGATTAAAAGAGATCAACACCATTGATTTTCTGTACACTTAAATCATTCTCTCTTATAGGATTTCAGTCAACAGCTTTGGTGGCAAAGACTGCTGGTGTCGGAGCCATTTATCCTTTCCCTCTTCTGTCGATATGTGGAAAGGGCCCAGCGATGTAATTCAGTTAAAATGACTGGCCCATCATTGGACCATGTCATTTTAAGGCCCCCGTCTATTTGGCCAAAGTGCAAGTTTCTAAACTGAAAAGACATTGGTTAACATTATTTAAAACAGCAGTAGTGAGCGTGTTTTGCTTTGTAGGGGGTAAAAAGACCTTTAAAGCAAATTGAAACATCTCGTCCACTCGTGTAATGGTAATACAACACGGGGGCACAAGCAATTTGTAGAAACGCTTAGTTTTTTACCCTAATTACACACTTACTTCCAGCTGTGCAGCTGGTGGAGGGAAGCTATTTGCTCTTAATGAGTATCCAACGATCTTACAAAAAATACGTAATGCTATGCAGACGCTGCTGTTCGTATTAGGGAAGGAGCGAATTCCAAATGCATTTAACTTTAGTCATTTGAAACTTTCTTTAAGTGTTTAACTCTTAAGGAAGACAGAGGAACAGAATGGCAATTTCAAATGAATTTGTGATGAGTGTTAGAATCAACCGGAACAGCAGGGACATCTTCACGAGAGTCTCTCCTTGCCTCTTCCTCTCTCTCTAGCAGAAGACGTCTAAATTAAAGGCATTTAGCAGACGCTCTTATCCAGAGCGACTTACAAAAGTGCATCGTTCTCCTGTGTGAGACCACCACGGTCAACAGATGGCAAACATGCTGGCATTAATGGTTTACTGGTTGGGAAACAATGGCTGTAAAAAGGCTAAATCTGTGTGTGTGTGTGTGTGTGTGTGTGTGTGTGTGTGTGTGTGTGTGTCATGAATGGTTTTATCATTGTCAAATGCATGACCCTATGCACGACCCTATAGGAATGCAAACAGGGTGTCAAAATGACTCGTACTGGATTCATTGGTTTTCTACCATGAAAAGGCAGCTGTTCAAATGTTCAAATTTTACTTGATTATACACACGTTTAAATGTTTCAGTAATGTTCATTTGTTCACTTTATATTTAATAAAAAATGAAATTCTAATTATAACTATAACAAATGTATTTTTATGTGAGAAATTTTAATTTGCTTGCAACTTTTTGCAGACTTTATATAGCTAAGATCACCGCAAACAGCATCAGCAAATCTCACACAAAACGTTTTCACACTTCTGCCCACAGATTTTGGCAGATTTTACACTCCTCCCTACTGAGAGAATGAGACCAGTATTAGTCAAAGGTTTGGAAACATGGTTTGATGATGTATGTATGATATGAAACTGATGAAGTCATTTCAATTTGTGAATTTTGATGAAGACAGAAAATTCTGATAATTATGTCATTTTTAACACAAAATAAGTAACTGCAAACCACAAACTGTAATTCTTCTTGCTCTGTTCTGGTTTGAAACATCCACTTTTCACAACCCAATAACTTTCTGATGAATAAAATCAAGTCCCACCCACCTTTATCCGTTTCACTGAAAAGTGTGTCACACTACAGATGTAAAATAAGTTTAAAATGATGTTCTTTGTTTGACATTGAGATTACAAGGGCTATGAAGTGAGGGTGTGACAAGACCTGTTATGATATTTGGATGAATGTGTCACATGGACAGAATACATGGCGAGAAGCAGATGGCATGTCTGTATGTTCACTTCTTCTGACTGAAGACACATCAGATGACTTTAAAAGTGAGAAACGCCAAAATTTACAGTGGACAGATGTTCCCTGCTTTGATGTGTGGAGATGCAAGATGTACCAATCAAGCGTTATAAGGACAGTTCACCCAAAAGTAAAAACCCTAACATAATGTTCTTCCAAACCTGTATGACTTTCTTTCTTCTGTTTTACTTTTTTTTTTACACAATAACCATACAATAAAATTCAATGGGGGTGTTGTTGTTTAGGACCTCACTGGCTTTCATTGCATATACAAAAACAGACAGAAAAAAACTCTTCAAAATATCTTTTTTCTGCTCCAAGTATAGAAAGAGAGTCACACATGTTTAGAACGACATGAGGGTGAGTACATGATGACAGCATTTTCATTTTTCACATGAACTTTCCCTTTAAAACTCACAATGCAAAGTTCCCATACTTAGCCCAAGGGGATTAATAATGGTAGTCATGAGGTAGCATTTTAGTCTAAATTGTGATATTAATTTGACCACGTTAGAT
Organism: Onychostoma macrolepis; assembly: GCF_012432095.1. Classification (NCBI taxonomy): domain Eukaryota; kingdom Metazoa; phylum Chordata; class Actinopteri; order Cypriniformes; family Cyprinidae; genus Onychostoma; species Onychostoma macrolepis. Next base: position 8,810,033 of record NC_081171.1, read on the forward strand.
TATATGGTTTGTTAAGGCTCAAGTTAAAGTGATTGGTTAGCAGACTCCATCACAGAGGTTGCCATTTCAGAGGTGGCATGTTTGAAGGGCAACGGCACTGACATTTCCCTTGTTGCCGGAAACTGTCTAACAAGGTATTCCATGGTGTCACCAGCCGCTCAGTTCAGAAGTGTAAGAGACATGAGCATTTACAGCTGAAAATAGCTCACTCATTATCAGCACTGAAGAAATGAGTGGAGGGAGACTTCCATAATCAGCTCAAAATAAAACAGTGACATTTTGATCCATCGTCACCTACTACTCTTCCCAAAGTTGATTGGCAAACATGATAAAGGTTTAAAATCATTATAAAAGCGTATTTATGTTCCAAGGTCTAAACGTTTAGTGCTCAAATCTAAAAAGAGACCAAAGATGTAATGTGCCCTGTATAGTGTTCCAAATGCAAAGATTAATTCCACACCAGTACATGCTAATCAAAGGCAACTCCCAATCACTAGTTACATAAGTTTCGAAACTGCCTATAAAATATGGCAGCTTAATTCCCTTTACTCTAGAGTTGTGCTCTAGATTTAGTTCATTTGGCTGAAGAGGCTTATTTCCATCAGCGCTACACTACTATAATGGGCCGAGTGTGTGTGTGTGCGTCATAAAGGGTAAAGGCAGGGGGTGAGGGTTTAGTGAAATGCCCTTAGTTATATTGCCCATTACAGAGCCCCAAGAGTCCCAGTGGACCACCAACATGGGCCACAATAAAACTAGTGGACAGATGGAGATAGCCAGAGAAATATTCCCTATTCACATTCTGACAAAAAAAGACATCCAGTCCCCCATTATACTACAAGGTCACTTGTTTATGTGCAAATGTAATAAGATGCGACTTTTTTGTTTGTTTACTATCAGTTTCAATATGAATCTATACTGTACAGTTAGAAATTTCCGGGTGTGTTGAACTGTTTATTAAATCAGGAAATACTTTTTCAGAAAGTTCACAAGAGTAGTGTTTATTTAAAAATAAAATTATAACAGTGTAAAAGCTTTTAAAGTCACATTTATCTATCTATCTATCTATCTATCTATCTATCTATCTATCTATCTATCTATCTATCTATCTATCTATCTATCTATCACACATATGCGTATGTGTCAGTTCTTGTCTATTAATTAAAATGACCTTATATATGCTTTATACTGTACTATTAGACATTAAAATTAGGGAATAATAAAATGATACAATAATTAATTACATTTTTTAAGGGAAATTAACATGGCCAAAAGAATGTGCAAAAAAAATAAATAAATAAAAAATGCATACGAGTGTGTGCTTAGGTGTCTACATTTTCGATATATATTGTTCGTGCAATATTAATAATAATAATAATAAAAAAAAAGGAAACAGTCTAATGACCTCATTGTTCATTTATGAGCTAAAGACCCCTTGGGTGACAAACACTGTCTGAAAATGAATCCTTTTGTCTTTCAGAAAAGCAGGTTAATTACCAAACCAGCATTCATTGCATAAGTACTGAATTATTTACATTATGGACACTTCCGGCCAAATAGAAGCTCTCACCATGGATAAACTGTAAGAAAAAAGCTGCTGGGCTTTCGTGTGGCATATGTATTGATTTTTAATAATTTGAAAAGAACATTGTGCAGCTCAGCAAAATTAAACACACCACTTCTGAAGAAATTGACAGTTGATATGGCTGATCTGAGGAAAAGTTTTAGTTTTTTTTTATAAAGCATGCTGTGGAGTGACAAACGTCTTATTGTCACTGACACAATAGAAAGATTAATGTAGAAGTGTAGCTGTGCAACTCAAAACAGAGCCGCCTGAGAGACATCATTATTCTTGGATTGATTATTTACAAGGACGTGCAACAGAAAGAAAAAGAAACCACCCACAAGGTATCCACTCACAGAGGTGTTGTGTTCTATGAAATGCACAGAACGCTAACACTCTGTCGACATCCTAAATCTCTCCCATTATAATCAATGCAGCACTGACGCATACACTGGAAGCATATGTTGTGTCGTATTGAGATGGTCTATTTTTGAGATGTTGCAGCACTACTCCTACCACTTAATTACCCATGTCTGTATGAAAAAAATGTATGCACTTATGAAATATCATTTCACTTTTTTTTTCACTTTTTCTATGAATTTTATTTGTAATGTATTCAAACCAATGCCTTTGTTTTATTAATTAAGTTGTTAAAGGAGGTCTTTTATACACACCAATGCTGCAGCTAAAAATACAGTTAAACAATAATATTGTAAAATACTATTACATTTTAAAAGATCATTTATTCCTCTGATAACAAAGATGAATTTTCAGCTGTTATCTTCAGTGTTTCATGATTCTTTAGATAATCATTCTAATATGCTGATTTGGATATTACAGTTGCGATGCTTAATATTTTTGGTGTAAACTGTGATCTTTTTTCCAGGATTCTTTGATGAATAGAAAGATCATAAGAACCACATTTATTTGTGTACATTTTTGTGAAACTGTAAAAGTTTCGTCATAGTAATGCATGCATGTTGAATATGATTAAGTAATTATGAATATAAATTATTAATATATAAAATTCTGACGTCATCAGCCTCACAGCTGATTACTGGTCGAGCCCAGTGTGAATAGGGCATCAGAAACACATCTCTACTGTGTGCTCTGGCTTTTGAAATTTGTAGATGTGGCCGATCAAGTTAGAAGAAGCTCTGACTTACAATGTGGAGCATGAGGTAGTCTCCCAGGCCGGGGGCGCTGTCGATGCGGATCAGGATGCCATCCTTGAGCGAGGTGCTAAAGCCCACTGTCAGCCTGTCCGTACGGGTGCTCGGGCGCTCGTTGGCCGGCCAGTTAAAGGTTATGAGGCCTCCTCCTTTCCCAAAAATATATGTTGTTCCAGCTGGAAAAGACAATGAGAGAATGCAAAGATTAGCCTGCATTACTGAGAGCTTGACACTGAATGCATTTCAACTGCAATACACAAATTATTTTTATGAAACTGTGTGCAGAAGAATCTTTTAATTTGTTCAGCCAAAGTGAAATATAAATCGAAGAGGCCCATACATATACACACACATATATATATATATCACATTTAAAAATGCTGTCCCCCCCCCCCAACTTTATTCATTCTATTTCTAGACTGAAAAAATGTAGACATTTCACTCAGAAATTACTAATAAATTGCACACATAATTACAAAGAATGACAAATATGCATTGAATTTAATATGAAATTCTGAAGCAGAAAGACTGAAATAGCATTTGTATTCACAACTTCAAAAAAATAATTGCTTAGTGGCATGAAATCCACTTAAATGTCATTCCAAATGCAGTAGAGAAAAAAACAGCAGGATGAAAACCAGAACAACCCCACACATTGTCACATTCACAAATGCTGATAGCACAAGAACCAATGACGTGCCACTAAAATGTCCTCTTCAAGTTTCCCCAACTAGGCCAAAGACTTTGAGAAAAGTCCTGACATTTTTAAGTTGTCAGTGGCTGCTCTTACCCGCGTTCTGGTAGTACTAGCGATCGGATCTTAAGCATGAATAATGCCCACACCTGGGTCAGAAAAGTCATAATTCTTCAGGCTCATATTCTCAGCAGAGCCTGCTGGAAAATGCTGTGACCTATCCAAGTTAAATATAACTCTTTCCAGGGAATAACAGCAGGAGCCTTTGATGAATGAATTCTGCTATTATCATGCATTATACGAGGAAAAGGTAAACGCAAAAGGCTTCACCTGGAATAAAGGTAGGGTAATAATTCTTTCCGATTTGACCGGCCGCATACTGAAACTCGGGGAACAGTGTCACGGTAAACAAAAGCATTGTTGGGTAAACTGCAATTTCACAGGACTATTTGTTTTGGACAACAGTTGCAAGGGGGTGGGGGTCGTGGTGCAAAGCCATTCTGTTGATTTTCCCCCTGCTTTCAACACTCTACCAACAAATGGCTGCATGTGCGGTAGGAAGGGGGACAGCTGGCACAACTGCCCTCCACTCAAGGGGCCTGTCAAGTGGAACATCTGGCCCTGGAGTGGATCATGCACTCACACAATATATCTCCCCCTCCATCTCAGACGTGCTGCCACTCGCAGTCCCTTTACGGCTCTCATTCTCAATTTGAGTCATTGACTTCAGCGATTCTTTCCCACGACAGCTTGGCAAGTCATCGGGGCAGCAGTGTGTAATATATATGCAAGATACGGCCATATGCGTCAAGAAGTTATGATTTTGCCGTTTCAGGAGACGCATCCGTCATTAACTTCTGACACATCGCACCAATACACAACAGGAAGTCACAGCTGGAGATGCGATGGCGCCATAGGTGCAATCTTTTGCTCACGGACAAGATGGAACTGAACCTGACTAAATTTGAGTTTGAATGAAAATTATTCAGAGGTAATGCATTTAATATCATAAGCAGAGGCATGGATTCTGTTGGTATTGCGTTTTTACTCCGAAAGCACTTAAAGGTTATTATGTGTTTTTTTTTTGTTTTTTTGGAATGATTTGGAGGTGCTCTAGACTTGCACTGTTATGTCAGTCAAGTAATGACTGTGAGGCTTTTAAAACAATTAAGAAACCTAAGTGTGCCATTCCTTTCTGCATTTTGATGAGCTCGCCGATATTTGCCGTGATGTATTTCAGATTAAGAGGTAAAAGGGAAATGCAGCGGAACACTTTCATAAAGAGGAAGTAGTGTCAACGGTTTACTCAAAGCAGTGCCTGCCTGCAGAATGTTCTTTAATAAATTAGCTGCCAGCTTCAAACAACCCAGCTAATGTGAATCTTAACCTGATAAGCATTCAAATGAGGACAGAAACCCACCAACAGAAAAAAAGAAGAAGAAAGGACTTATTGAGACGCATACAATGTATTTCTCGAAGCCTCTGGATTTTATTTTAGGATTACGAGCACTAATGGTTGCCTTGGTTAAAATGTTCCATTAAGTAAAAGGGTGGTATCTCTTCAAATGGAAGGTGTTCTACCTTTAATGGATAGCCTTCCAGTGACCTAGAGTACATAGACTGAATTATCAATAACCAGTCAATTATTTTGCAGAGCAAAATGGAAAACATCCGGACCTTTCCCCACATTTACATACATTGCAATGTGATATGTGTATTTTTGTCTGTATGGCTGATGTGAATATGTTATTGAAACCTTTTAAGGTACCAAAAACACAACACATGTCTGGGAATACAGAATATGAAACAATGTTTTGCAACTTAGGAACTGCATGTCAAACAACACTGCAGGTCCCAACCTCAAAGTAGTACTAATTAAATATTAAATACACTTTAAATGTCACATTTTGAAATCATAACACCCTACCTTCTCCGAGTTCAAAATCCATATAATTAGAACTAATGATTGATTGCAAAATTAAGACTGAGAGGAATACCCATGGCACCTCACACTTCAATAATACAATTATTTGTATTTGTATGGCCAAGTTATGGGAAAGCACTGGGTCATGTCATGATTTATTAGTATTTATTATATTAGTATTAATTATTTGCATTCATATTACACACAAATATAAAAGATATAGTATATAAATGCAAATTAAATGCAATGTATATGCAAATTTATTTACTAGGTTAAATGTACACTAAATACATCTGTGCATGTAAAGCACATATGTGGCTCTGGACCACAAAACCAGTCATAAGGGTCAATTTTTTTAAAATTTGGTGTATGATTTCCATTGGTGTATGATTTGTTAGGATAGGACACTATTTGGCTGAGATACAACTATTTGACAATCTGGAATCTGAGGGCGCAAATAAATAAATAAATAAATATTGAGAAAATCGCCTTTAAAGTTGTCCAAATGATGTTCTTAGCAATGCATATTACTTATCAAAAATTATGTTTTGACATACAGTGGGGCAAAAAAGTATTTAGTCAGCCACCAAGTGTGCAAGTTCTCCCACTTAAAAAGATGAGAGAGGCCTGTAATTTTCATCATAGGTATACCTCAACTATGAGAGACAAAATGAGAAGAAAAAAAAATCCAGAAAATCACATTGTAGGATTTTTAAAGAATTTATTTGCAAATTATGGTGGAAATTATTTGGTCAATAACAAAATTTAATCTCAATACTTTGTTATATACCCTTTGTTGGCAATGACAGAGGTCAAACGTTTTCTGTAAGTCTTCACAAGGTTTTCACACACTGTTGCTGGTATTTTGGCCCATTCCTCCATGCAGATCTCCTCTAGAGCAGTAATGTTTTGGGGCTGTCGCTGGGCAACACGGACTCCAAAGATTTTCGATGGGGTTGAGATCTGGAGACTGGCTAGGCCACTCCAGGACCTTGAAATGCTGTTACTAGACAGTGGCAAGGCAGACAAAAGATTGGTGATTCTTCCATGTGTCAGTATGCATGGTGGAAGTTCAAAGACCTGTCGCACGATCATGCATACGATCATAATGTAAGCGAAAATGAAATGCCTGCGCTCAATACGTGATTCATCCGCACCTGCCCTATTGATATTCCGTAAGTGTGAAATGGAAATAGTGCTGCTGAGCTTCGTTCCCCCAAATTTGACTGTAAGATGAGAATACTCAAAAGCTCAATTTGATCACGTACATCCCAGGCCCTTCTTTTCAGCCTGATAACATGCAAAAATTGCTTGCCTGTACACACAGAACTGTAATATCTGAAATAGAGTATTTTAAGCAGTCAGGCACTGTGCTAGAATGATCCCAAGAGTCAACAGTATAGAGCCGCTCTCACAGCGAGTGTTGGGAGGTTTAAAGTCTATCAGCTCAGCAATTGGTTCTGAGCTTCTTAGATAAGGAGGCGATTAGAAAAGCGAGCAGGTAGAAGTCCTGTCTGCTCCAAACTTGAATGCAAGTCACTGTGAAGTTCTAAACTCACATTTAGCAAATTTCTGATTCGATTACAATGACAAAGGCAGCGAGACCAGGCATACGTCACACACTCGGCAGATTCAGTAACTTGTGAGCTTTCGGTCTGGATTGGGTTTTTAATTTAACTAGTAAATGAGGAGTTATGCTCACAGCGTGAAACCCAGAGAAGATATGTGGGTTGAATAAACCCATTTCTGCCAGTGGGGCACTTGGGAAACCGCATGAATAACATTCATATTCTTTCTTTTTCAAGTGCAAGTATGATACGACTGGCCTCATCGCTGCTTCTGTTTCTGTAAACGCTTCAGAGATCGAGGAGGGAGACAGATGGGTAGACTTAACTGCGGAGTACAATCAAAGATCAAACGACACAATGTGGCGCTAAAGAGAGGGAAAACGCTAAACTGGAAACAAGATGATATTCTGATAGATCTCTTTTCAGCCCCCCTTCTCAAACCCCCATCATTTTCCCAACCACTGCACCAAAACTTATTCCGAGCATGTTTACCTACTCGAGAGAAGTCTTTTTCGTTCAATCATGGAGAGGGGTTGCTCAGGCCGTACTGCTTGGCAGTCTTGTCTTTCCCCGGAGAGCGAAATTCAATAGAGGTAATCATTACTGTGAGGACCAGTGCTCTGGACTGCCAACCAAAAACGGCAGAATAAAAAGATAAAAGTCTCATCAACACAAGAACAAATAAAAATGCAAATCATGACTATCAGGGAAGGAAACAGAAATGAGAAAACAATTAGAAAAAGAACTGTCTTGCTCAATAACTGTCTAGTTTTCCTCCTAATGTAAGAGCGTAGGAGGATTAACAAAATGCTTATACACAAAATCTCATTACCTTTATCGGGATGTGCATAATCTTCCTACTCTCAAATTTCAAACATTTTTTTTTTTTGTATGATTGCTAATGTATGTAATTTTGTCAGTATACTAGAGATTTTCATTGGTCAAACAAAGAGAATGCCCCTCGCCCCAAACCAACGGTTAAGCCAAACACTGTGTCTCAGTTAACATTTAAAAACATTATTCAACCAGTGTTATTTTAATATTTATATACTGTTATAGTATTTTGAACTGGCTTTGTTTTTTTTTTTTGCTTTTCTCTTTTTTTATTAGTTGTTTTTTATATTTATTAATTTATATTGGTTTCAGTTAAATTTGAGTTAATTTCAGTAATTAAACTTATTTGTTTATTTTATTGCAACATTTCTAAATTTCGTTTAAGTTTTTAAAGTTTAAGTTTTTCACCAGTATTTGTTTTATTTTATTTCAGGTTTATTTCAATTAACAAAGATGTTTTAGTTAACAATAACAACACTGAATTCAAACTACAAATTACCATTTTTTTATTTCATTAATAATTAAATTAAACTGGATTACTTTGCATATGTGTATGAAGAGTTCATTTGCAAAAACAGATAACTCCGTTTTTAACAATTCTCAGAAATCATGTTTTTTCATTGTGCATTCCAATTAATCTCAGTCAAGCTGCAGTTGGGTTACTTTGACTAGGTTAAAAAATAACTAAAAAAAAAACAGCTAACTAACACAAAACAATAAAAACATGAAAACATAATAAAAAACATGAGTTATCTGTTTTTGCAAATAAACTATATATATATATATATATATATATTAGTGCTGTCAATCGATTAAAAAAATTAATCGCGTTAATCACTGTCGTGGACTGTGATTAATCATGATTAATCACAAATTTAAAATACTAGGATTTACCTGTAAATGTGTTGAAAAAGAAATGCATGACAAACTAGTTCAAGGAACCAGAACCTTTCACACTTCCGCCAGGTATGAGACATAATCCTTATTATTCTTTTATCATTATTCTTTTGTTTTTATTCAGCCATTATCAGCCTTTATACTGGCAATAAAACGTTTACCAAGCCACAACCATTTACCTAACTATTATCAAAAGTATTTCTAAATAAATACAACAAAACATTTCTTGCGACCTTACGTGAAGTATTATGACAAAATGCATTATAAAGAATAATTGGACCTGTTCTGCAGCTGCATTAGAGCTAACATTAGTATCATGCTACATAAGACAATTTATGAGACTAATAGTGCACTTTTACTTAGAACTCACTTCAAACCACCATCGAGTGTTTGTAATAACTTTCTTTTGCGATCACATGTGGAATTTGGTCGTTTACTGTTATAAAAATATGCTATTTATAGCCTTTTATATCGCTGCACAAATTAGCATTTCAGATGTACACATTAATCTCAAATCACATACAGACCATATCTATCTTAATCGTGTGTTTATTATCTAATATAATCTATAGTGGCTGTTGTCATGTTTATTTCTGCTGTGTAAAAGCCTTAACATGTGTGTTCTGCTGAAACTCACGTTGTTTGATTTTACAACCGCCTCTCAGTTCTTAAGTTGCCATGTATACATTCCAAGTATAATACACATTAGTAAAAGGATCTATTTTAATATTTATTTGTCTATAGGCCTATACACTTTGGGCAGCCGCGGTACATTATAAAAGTATCCCAATAAACCGCAGCCCATGGCTCTGTAATTTTTCCCGCGACTGTATTTTCAAAATAGCCACTTGTGCCGTTGCCCTGGCAACACTGTTCGCTGTACCCTCATCACACAATGATAGATGACCTTCCGCGCTGCGATGACGGGAAGAAGTTGGAGTCAAACCTTATCAAACGATTAATTTGCGTAAAAAAAATATTAACGCGTTAAAAATTTCTGATTAATCGCATGCGTTAACGCATTAACGTCGACACCCCTAATATATATATATATATATATATATATATAGTGCATCTCAATAAATTAGAATGTCATGGAAAAGTTCATTTATTTCAGTAATTCAACTCAAATTGTGAAACTCGTGTATTAAATAAATTCAGTGCACACAGACTGAAGTAGTTTAAGTCTTTGGTTCTTTTAATTGTGATGATTTTGGCTCACATTCAACAAAAACCCACCAATTCACTATTTCAACAAATTAGAATATGGTGACATGCCAATCAGCTAATCAACTCAAAACACCTGCAAAGGTTTCCTGAGCCTTCAAAATGGTCTCTCAGTTTGGTTCACTAGGCTACACAATCATGGGGAAGACTGCTGATCTGACATTTGTCCAGAAGACAATCATTGACACCCTTCACCAGGAGGGTAAGCCACAAACATTCATTGCCAAAGAATCTGGCTGTTCACAGAGTGCTGTATCCAAGCATGTTAACAGAAAGTTGAGTGGAAGGAAAAAGTTTAGAAGAAAAAGATGCACAACCAACCGAGAGAACCGCAGCCTTATGAGGATTGTCAAGCAAAATGGATTCAAGAATTTGGGTGAACTTCACAAGGAATGGACTGAGGCTGGGGTCAAGGCATCAAGAGCCACCACACACAGACGTGTTAAAGGAACACTCCACTTTTTTTGGAAATAGGCTCATTCTCCAACTCCCCCAGAGTTAATAAGTTGAGTTTTACCGTTTTTGAATCCATTCAGCTGATCTCTGGATCTGGCGATAGCACTTTTAGCATAGCTTAGCATAGATCATTGAATCCGATTAGACCAGTAGCATCGCGTTCAAAAATGACCAAAGAGTTTCGATATTTGTCCTATTTAAAACGTGACTCTTCTGTAGTTATATTGTGTACTAAGACCGGCAGAAAATTAAAAGTTGAGATTTTCTAGGCCGATTTGGCTAGGAACTATACTCTCATTCCGGCGTAATAATCAAGGAACTTTGCTGCCGTACCATATTCGTGGCGCCTGAAAGTAGTCCCCAGCTATATTATAACCAGGTACCCAGCAGGGGACTACTTTCAGGCGCCGCTATCACTGCACCTGCTGCGGCCATGGTACGGCAGCAAAGTTCCTTGATTATTACGCCGGAATGAGAGTATAGTTCTTAATCATATCAGCCTAGAAAATCGCAACTTTTCATTTTCCGCCGGTCTTAGTACACGATATAACTACAGAAGAGTCAAGTTTTAAATAGGACAAATATCGAAACTCTTTGGTCATTTTTGAACGCGATGCTACTGGTCTAATCGGATTCAATGATCTATGCTGTTATGCTAAAAGTGCTTATCGCCAGACCCGGAGATCGGCTGAATGGATTCAAAACGGTAAAACTCAACTTATTAACTCTGGGGGAGTTGGAGAATGAGCCTATTTCCAAAAAAAGTGGAGTGTTCCTTTAAGGAATTTAGCTACAGTTGTCGTATTCCTCTTGTTAAGCCACTCCTGAACCACAGACAACGTCAGAGGCGTCTTACCTGGGCTAAGGTACCCAGTGGTCCAAAGTTCTTTTTTCAGATGAGAGCAAGTTTTGTATTTCATTTGGAAACCAAGGTCCTAGAGTCTGGAGGAAGGGTGGAGAAGCTCATAGCCAAAGTTGCTTGAAGTCCAGTGTTAAGTTTCCACAGTTTGTGATGATTTGGGGTGAAATGTCATCTGCTGGTGTTGGTCCATTGTGTTTTTTGAAAACCAACGTCACTGCACCCGAAAAGCACCAAAAGTAGGTTAAATGACCATGGTGTTGGTGTCTATGGGGAGAGAATCTATGGGGTATTGTCAAGAGGAAAATGAGCAACAAGAGACCAAAAAATGCAGATGAGCTGAAGGCCACTGTCAAAGAAACCTGGGCTTCCATACCACCTCAGCAGTGCCACAAACTGATCACCTCCATGCCACGCCGAATTGAGGTAGTAATTAAAGCAAAAGGAGCCCCTACCAAGTATTGAGTACATATACAGCAAATGAACTTACTTTCCAGAAGCTCAATAATTCACTCAAAATGTTTTTTTTTATTGGTCTTATGAAGTATTCTAATTTGTTGAGATAGTGAATTGGGGGGTTTTTGTTAAATGTGAGCCAAAATCATCACAATTAAAAGAACCAAAGATTTAAACTACTTCAGTCTGTGTGCACTGAATTTATTTAATACACAAGTTTCACAATTTGAGTTGAATTACTGAAATAAATGAACTTTTCCACGACATTCTAATTTATTGAATTTATATTATATTTATTAACGCATGCGATTAATCAAAATATTTTAACGCATTAATATTTTTTTAACGCAAATTAATCGTTTGATAAGGTTTGGTTCCAACTTCCCATCATCGCAGCGCGGAAGGTTATCTATCATTGTGTGATGAGGGTACAGCACCAGTGTTGCCAGGGCAGCGGCATAAGTGGGCTATTTTGAAAATACAGTCGCAGGAAAAAATTACAGAGCCGTGGGTTGCGTTTTTTTGGGCTACTTTTATAATGTACCACAGCCGCCAAAAGTGTATATAGACAAGTAAAAATTAAAATAGATCCTTTTACTAATGTGTATTATACTTGGAATGTATACCTGCCAACTTAAGAACAGAGAGGCGGTTGTAACATCACAAACAACATGAGTTTCAGCCAGAACACACATGTTAAGGCTTTTACACAGCAGAAATAAACTTGACAACAGCCACTATAGATTACATAAGATAATAAACACACGATTACGATAGATATGGTTTGTATGTGATTTTCTTGACATGAATGTGTACATCTGAAATACTAATTTGTGCAGCAATATAAACGGCTATAAAGAGCATATTTTAACAACAGTAAACGACCAAATTCCACATGTGATCGCAAAAGGAAGTTATTACAAACACTCGATGGTGGTTTGAAGTGAGTTCTTAATCTCATAAATTGTCTTATGTAGCATGATGCTAATGTCAGCTCTAATGCACCTGCAGAACAGGTCCAATTCTTCCTTACAATGAATTTTGTCATAATACTTCACGTAAGGTCGAAAGAAATGTTTTGTTGTATTTATTTAGAAATACTTTTGATAATAGCTGGGTAAATGTATACTGGGATTGAAGCGATGTGGCTTGGTAAACGTTTTATTGCCAGTATAAAGACTGATAATAGCTGAATAAAAACAAAAGAATAATGATAAAAGAATAATAAGGATTATGTCTCATACCTGGCGGAAGTGTGAAAGGTTCTGTTTCCTTAAACTAGTTTGTCATGCATTTCTTTTTCAACACATTTACAGGTAAATCCTAGTATTTTAAATTTTCAATTAATCACGATTAATCACAGTCCATGACTGTGATTAACGCGATTACATTTTTTAATCAATTGACAGCACTAATATATATATATATATATATATATATATATATATAGTGGGGCAAAAAAGTATTTAGTCAGCCACCAATTGTGCAAGTTCTCCCACTTAAAAAGATGAGAGAGGCCTGTAATTCTCATCACAGGTATACCTCAACTATGGGAGACAAAATGAGAAAAAAAATCCAGAAAATCACATTGTAGGATTTTTAAAGAATTAATTGGTAAATTCCTCGGTAAAATAAGTATTTGGTCACCTACAAACAAGCAAGATTTCTGGCTCTCACAGACCTGTAACTTCTTCTTTAAGAGGCTCCTCTGTCCTCCACTCGTTACCTGTATTAATGGCATCTGTTTGAACTCGTTATCAGTATAAAAGACACCTGTCCACAACCTCAAACAGTCCAACTCCAAAACCTATATATAAAAATAAATGTAAGATTAAAAAATACAATTAAAAATAAAAAAATATGACGATTCAGAAGTGAAATATCAGATTGCATATTAGCAATGAGCTGTTTGCACCACAGCATAGCGGCCAACACACTTGTCCACAGAACAAATCTGGCTTGTTACACCTCCCAATCCCATTCTCCCTCTCATTTCCTGTGCTCTCTCAACAAAAGGCCAAAAAATATATCAGAGCGCTATGAATATTTGGCATCCACAGCAGCTTCTCTGATATCCCAGTCCAAATTTACAACCGTTTGCGTTGTTTGCTTCTCCATCATTCCTCTTCATCTGCGAAAAATCAGACAGTTGCTTTGGGAGATTAACAGATTTTAAACTAAATAAACGCTGTGCAGGAATTGTGCCAATCACAGAGCGCTTACCTCATTTGAGAGCATATTGCTCCGAAATAGAACAGAACATAGGAGCCAAGATTTGGCATTTCAGCCTGCAGCAAATTTTTAATTGACAACGATAACGGCATCTGAATAAAATCGATATGTTTGCTTATGGATTGTTTCAGAGACATGCAAACTCGACAAGCACGGAAGGATAATCATTACAGCACACAGCATATTGATTCCCTATTCACTAGAGCTGAGAGATTAGGAAATGTTTTCGTAATGTGGCTGAGTGGCAAGCTTTATGAATTACTTCCATTCGACAAACACATACGGAGACAGCATCCATTGTGCAAATGTCCTGTGGGCAGGGGAATCGTGTTACACATTTCAAAGCTACCTAGGTCTCGCCGTGTATGCCGAGAATATGAGTGGGACTGAGGCTCGTGGAAACCAAATGATGACGTCACTCACGGCACTGATGACTGTGAACATTTCTGCCAAATTCTTGTCGGGCTGTATTTCATGGCTGGCTTTTCAGCGGGATGGAGCACATCCTTTAAGCAGAATGTGCTCATCTACTGTGAATAATCTCCAAGTGTTTGCCTCACAAAAGAGAAGACAAATGAGAAGCATCATAATTACAGAGAATGACTGATGACTTGGCTTTAAGCACAGTTCTCTCGCGCTGATAGCCTCCGTAGCATTTGATCCAAGATGGCACAGAGTAACTGCTGCGTTGTTTTGATTTGATTTATTAGTTTGGCATTCTGTTATTAAAGGAATAGTTCACTCGAATATGAACCTTTTGCCATCATTTACCCACCCGTATGTATTCGCTAGAATCACTAGAAAAGTGTCCTAAAAGTAGTCTGTAAAACTATACTCCAACTCTTCTCAAGTCATATGACAGCTTTATGTGACTAAATCAAGTCAGTGAGTTGAATTCAAGAACTAGATCAATCCAGCTGGAATCAGGCTGGAATAGGAATTGACTAAATTGTAATTCAAAGACAACACAGGTGGTGCATTCTGGGTAAACAAGCATTCTTTTACTGTTGTCCATAGAAGCTAATCATGACTTAAAAAAGCATGTATCATTTCATCAAATCATCATTATATTATATTAAAAAAATATCAAAAAAATTCTATAGGCTATTCAATGTTTATATTAACATTTTACCACATCACGTAATAAAATATTAAGAATTTTCAAATGAAATATAAATATGATGAAAAAAAAAAAATGCTTTTCAAATATGTATAATTTCAAACACTGATCTATGATAAAATATTAACATTACATTATTAATATTAATATGAAATGTTAATATAGTAATATAAGAAATATTTGCACTATAGTAATTGTTTATGGTATTAATTGTATCAAAATATGTAAACTAAATATGAATTTACTTTCAAACATATAATTTTCAAACATGGATATATGATAAAACATTAATTAAAAATTAATTAATTTGTATATTATATTAATATAGAATATTAACAACAATAATATATTTTTTAAATCATAATTTTATCATATTAATATAATCATATTAAGATTATATCCTATTATGATATAATATGATAAAAGGAAAATTTATTTAGCTTATACATTTTATTAGTTTATCATTCTTAAATGAATCATTCAGACAGGTTTTGTGGACTGATTTCAAAAGATTAATTGAAAAGATCCGACTTACAAGAATGATTCATTCATGAATTGACATCAATACTTTTTAAACAGTGAAGCGAATTCAGTGAATAACAACAAAGTTATATCTGTTTCTTACCCAAAGCTATCACATTGCTTCAGAAAATTCGAAATAAAGTCATACATGCCACTTTTATGGTATATTTATGGTGTTTTTGCAATTTAGCTTGAAAGCTTTGGTCTATGTTCATTATGACTTGAAACAACATGAGGACTAGCAAATGACTGATTGTCTTCATTTTTGCCCATCAATTTTTATGTTTTATCCATAAGAGAGAACAACAAGGAAGATACTCGCTCTGATTGAGACTAAAATTGTATTTTGGTTGGATGCTTCTAAACAGCTGTTTTTGTGTCTCTCCTGTAACTAAATTGCAGCGGGAAACTAAATTAGGGAAGAATTGTCTTTTCTTGTGAGGAAAAGACCGGGTGGTAATCTCCTCAGAAAGTTCGAATTTTTCATTTTAACATAATGTGGCTTTCAAAGTCCAGAAAAAAAAAAAAAACAATGGAAATGAAACATGCAGCCAAGCCACAGCAGTAAACCGTGTATCCCTCACCGTTACCATTTCCTGTACTCTCCAGCTGTCTGACACTGACTGTTCACTGGGATAATTGGCCATTACTTCTACTTTTGTGTTTAGAATCCCACTCTCTGAGATCTCCTAAGGTTATATTATGACAAATTATCCAATTTGCTCCACACTTTAGTAAGTGGCATTAAGCCAGCCATGGTAATAGGTTAAAATCTTTTTAAGATTTATTTCTCTTTGGCATAAAAAAAAAAAAAAAAACACAATATATATATCCATATTAAATTTTCATGCTGGTCATTTACGTGGACTATATTGGATTTGTAAACGTATAAATAACTTAATACTACATAGGGGGTATATGTCGGGCTGTCGCATCCTCTAATGTGTTGTTTTGTACACCGTGACACATATTGTCGGTGCCTAATGGTTATATGCTCCAAAGCCTTCCTCCTTAATGTCCAATAAATTCTTGTTATTCTCCCCGCCTGGTCCACTGAATAAGCGTTGCCACCTTGTTGTCATGGCAACAGCCTCTTCACTGTACACCGCTGGTAGGAACATGATATAGTTATCGCGGGAGAAGTTCTCGAACTTTACGATCAGTGGCAGCCGTCGGGCGAGTCCCTCCGGTCTCAGTGCGGGTATTATGTGAGTGCTTCACTATTTACGACTCCAATTACACATAACTCTCTCTCTCGAATGTCCTTTTGTCCCTCTTACACTCCCTCAATTTGGCCAAAACGCACAAAGTTAAACTTTGATCAGGGCTTTGTGGTTTGAGAGTTTGTAGAGTTCAGATACCACACAGCTGACCTCATCCAGGCAAAGATATGTGATCTCTTTGTAGAGTTGGCTTTGAATGGCTGGAGATGTCGTCCAATTAAACAAATGGAGGCGCTCACAGGGGCTCTGATTGGAAATAAACGCCTTGATGTGGGAGATAAATGCTTAGGAACGCAGATCCATGGATACAGGCTTTCAGTGGAAGGAACGACAATGAGCTTTCAATTCACAATGATGTTTTAGACTTGAATCTCTCTTGCAAGTCCGTTCAGACATTTTTCTATCCATGAACTCTAGCGTTCCTATGGTTTCAGATGCTGACATTCAGAAAGTATGAAACTTTACAATTTAAAGTTGATACAAAGAAACTCTACGAAAAGGTCTACTAGAGAAGGAAAAAGGGCAGGTCAGGCCAGGACTGACAAATTTAGTTCCTTTAAACTTTCATGAGTTGGAATTTAAATTGATTTGGCCACAGGCAAGAAGAATTTGAATTCTTTTGAATTTGAATTTGAACTTATTGAATTGTAAATCATAGAAACGTAGGTAGTGCATTCTGTGGTGTAAATGAAGTGTTCAAAAACTTCCACCCTGGTTCATAAAAGTTAATTATGATAAAAAAAAAAAAAAATGTATCAGTATAATCATTTTATCTTATTAATACAATAAACTATTATAAAATATTTTTAGCATTTTAATATCATCATTACTTATATAATATTATGCATGCTAACATACCGTAATAATATGACAATATAAATATTATACTATATATTTAATACATATGATAAAAAGCTAAATACAAATTTCATTTAAAAATGTACGATAAAATATTAATAAAATATTTTAATTGATTTTATATTAATAACAATATAAGTATTAATATTCAAATGACTGATAAAATATTTTTATAATAATATTTTTAGCATATAAGTTCAAATGTTAACAGGACATTATAAATATTATACTTATATAAGTATAATATATATTTCAATATGCTTAAATATTAAAAAATATATCAGAAATTTTGGATCATATTATAATTTCAAGTACAAATTTCCTGAGCTTTTATACAACATTAACTATTAAATATAGTTGTACATTTATTTTATTGTAATGACTAAACAAAATATTAATATTACAATATAACTATGACAAACTTTTTATCATTTAAAATATTTGTAACATTAAAATTATCATGATTATTTTATAATACTATGATACGATCAAAATAAATTTATATTAAGTTTGTCGTCAATTTTTTCATATTAAAATATATATATATATATAAATACACTATTTATCCGTCCATCTGTCTATCTATCTATCTATCTATCTATCTATCTATCTATCTATCTATCTATCTATCTATCTATCTATCTATCTATCTATCTATCTATCTATCTATCTATCTATCTATCTATCTATCTATCTATCTATCTATCTATAATAGCTGGTATAGTTATCAATTAGATAAATCTACTGCTTTATCTCTTTGGCCAGATATGCACCTACAACTTCTCCACCCAACAGGAAAACCAAACAACCTTAAGCTTTTAACCTTTATCTCACACATAAGAAAGCGTCCTGCACAACATCAACACTGCGGACACACACAAGTTGGCTAACATGTATGATTCATGCTACCGTTTGCCCCACGAGGGTACAGTACACGCTCAATAATCAAGTCAGGCCTTTGCAGTCTCACTTCAGACAGAACCAAGCTATCTGAAGGCATGAGATTCCAGGATACCTACAGCATGTGATAACACGCTCGGAGAGGGGAGCAGTAAACAAAATTTCGAGTATCCTCAATCAAAGCTGGCGAAAGAAAACAAAGCATCAATAGATCTCCAGAAAGCATCAAAATGCTCCGGTTATCATCAGTGTTGCAGGTATCCGCAGTGCTGTTTAATACTGGAAGTACAAAGAACGCTGGACTCTGGAGGCCCCGTCAAGCAGGTTGAGCTCAAAGAGGGAAATGCTCTTTTCTAACAGTGCCCTTTCCATCTCCCACTCTTTCTTTCTTTGTTTTGCTCCATCTTCCCCTCTTTCCGCTAGCCATGCGCTTTAGCACGTGCCTCTTATCGCATTAGCTGCCTCAGAACGAGGCAGAGAGCAGGCCAGAGAAGGCAGAACGTGGGAGCTCCTGATAGCACTCTCTTTGTTGTTCTGTCTCTCCTCCTAAGCAACAATGGCTTCGTCGCTGCGATGCCAGCAGCTGCCGAAAGATGTGAACACCTATGTGTGTGTGTGCTTTTTTATTTCCATCACCGCATTATTTTCTTTCCCACTCTTTTCTCCCTCCCCACATGCTGCTAAACCCGACTCCCTTTGAAGACGCACTTAGTAGAAAAGGATGAAACATTACATAGCCAAAGGCTTGGCAGCTTATGATGGTGGATGCAGTCTACCCAAACACAGCACTTTCTTCAGGGAACACATTTTTCAACCAAACACACATACGCACGCTCGCACAGAAAGCATTATGTGCCCCATGAAAAAACTCAACACCTTGAAACACTAAGAGACGCTTCGTTCCTGTGGGTGGACCGCTACCTCTTCAGAGACACCGATGTGTTTAAAGTCGGCATGAAGTAAAAATTCACCTGCTTTCTAAATGCATGTTATTGTAATCTTATTATGAACAATTCATTTGTGCATATGTTTCATGCTTATATTTTCAATTTTCAATATTCACAATGTCTAAGCCTGTAAAAGCCTATGAAATAATAGTCAGAAAAGGCTCATGTTTTAAAATAGAATAATTTACAGAAAATTTTTTTTTTTTATAAAAAGTTATATTTGGTGTGTATCATATTTGATACATGGGGCTATGACATAGTGAGAATATGGAGCTTTTTTTTCTCAAACTGAGCAAAAATATGCAGTTTGGTGCATTTGCTGATATTTATATGGCCAAAAAGTAAGATGGAATTCTGATAGCTTATCTTTTTTACAGAGCAAACTACCTGCATAAAATATATAAATATCAGCTGTCACTCAATATCTCCAAATAATATGTCTTGGTAAGATAATATTTGATATTTAAATGTTTAATTTTATGATCAAAGCTTTGTAGATCTAATTGTTGGTGGCAATAAAATACAATGATGAGAGAAATGCACAAATATTTTAAGTATATATATATATATATATATATATATATATGTGTGTGTGTGTGTGTGTGTGTGTGTGTAATGACATGGGTATGACATAAGTATTACAAGGAGAAGGTGACTTATGAGGACATTTCCCCATGTCTCCATATTTCAAAAGGCTTATAAATCATACAGAGTGAGTTTTTTTTTTTTTTGAGAAATGTACAAAGTTTCCTATACGGGATAGGTTTAGGTGTCGGGTTGGTGTAGGGCGATAGAAAATACAGTTTGTACGGTATAAAAACCATTACGCCTAGTGTGTGTGTGTGCATAGTCAAGTAAACTGAAGTTGCTTCAGTCTAGTAAGTGAGTAAGTGTCATTCTGAAACAATACTAATATAAAGGTTATTCTTACATTTTCTTCATAAAAAATTATAGATTTAACTGCAAAAAGTCATGTATAGCACAACCTGATGGTGAAGGTGAAAAGCCATTACTTGCTATAAAAAAGGGATTAACTATCAATCAGATGACTGTGTACAAAAGGCACATGTACTTTCAGCAAAGTTTGGATCATTTTGGTCATTTATAGGGCTTAGAAATTTGAGTATCAAATATGATACAGTAGGCTTTATACGGTTAATCAAAATGTCATAACTGGATCTTCCAGTGAAAACAACTATCAGACTTCTCTCTGGTCATGTATTTCAGACTTCCAACTTTTTTGTCTGCTAAACTCCGCTTGCATTCATTTGCCTCAATTTTTTTAGTGCAACGCCCATCTCAAAATCCAATCAACGAACGATGCATAGAACCAAGGCCCCACCCTAAATTTAGACGCAATATGAAAGAACAGATCTGCCGCTGCTTCAGTTTCATTGCGATTTCGAGTGTTGCAGAAAGAAAAAAGTATTTTCCTGCTCTATTGCCTTTGAGTTTTTAGCCTCCACCATGTCAAGAACCCAAACGAGAGACTGCGATATTGCGGCACCGTGAACCTCTTCTGTAAAGTTAATAAATCAATCAATCAGTGCAGGTGACAGGGACAGCAGGACAGACTCATTAGTGCCCGCTGTGCATGTGTGACCTGCAGGATGGAGATAAATGGAGGAGCCTCTGGTTTGAAGAGCGGGGGGAGGAATTGGGAGGACTGGATGCGGACTAGGTGTGGGTTGAAAGCGGGATAGATGAAGGCTACCAAGCATGAAGAGCTGTCACCATGCATTCGGGTTCGGCCTTGCTGATTTTACACCTGGTTGGCCGTGTCTGCTCCACTCAGGTGCTCTAACATGCCGCGCATGCTGGGATGTGGCCTGTGCCGTGATAGGCCGGCGATGGCGAGCATGTTCGCCATCACACCGATGCAACTCGTGGATTAATCACTAAGTGTGTATGTAGTACAGTACGTGGCTCTGGAGAGAAAGGAAAGGCTGAGAGCAAACAACAAAGAATACATCAATGCTCATTTATTAATCTCCGGTGCCTTTCATTAAAGGCCAAAATGTGAAATACAGTATATTTGGCCTCTAGAGTAGAACTGTTAACCATGATTCATGTGCAAAATAGAGCTGGGAACGCTTCAGTATGCCTTACAATAACATTTGTGAGTAGTCAAATGTTTAAACATTAAATGTGTATGGAATAATTTCTGTTCCACTTGTTTTCAGGCAAATCAGACTTATTATAAAATGCATTTAAATTAAAGGCGTGGTTTACTGTTTTTTTTTCTAGGCTTGATTGTGTTTATGGGGTGCAGTCTAACATGTGTTCATGCTTCGTTTTTTTAAAAACGCATTATTTTTCATATAATTTACCTTTATTCCACACCGCTCTGTCCCTTCTCTGACAAATGCCTCGATTATTTCCTGTTTTTATGAAGCCCCTCCCTCAGAAATACGTGATGGGCTCTGATTGGTTAGCTGGCTCAGTGTGATGTGATTCACTAAACCGCCGAGCGTGCGTCTGAATGTCCCGCCACTCAGCTCAGCTGCATGTGCTCTGGTTGTATTGTAAACAATGGCATCGTCTATATTGCTTATCAGTTTGAGCCCGATTGAGATGCAGAGGATATTAGTGAAGAGGATCGCGCAGAACCTGTGCAAGCACGGCTCTTAAAGGTACACTCCACTTTTTTTGGAAATAGGCTCATTCTCCAACTCCCCCAGAGTTAATAAGTTGAGTTTTACCGTTTTTGAATCCATTCAGCCGATCTCCGGGTCTAGCGATAGCACTTTTAGCATAGCTTAGCATAGATCATTGAATCCGATTAGACCAGTAGCATCGCGTTCAAAAATGACCAAAGAGTTGACATTTGTCCTATTTAAAACTTGATTCTTCTGTAGTTATATAGTGTACTAAGACCGGCGGTGACCGGCGGTAATCCTTATATGATTAGGAACTATACTCTCATTCCGGCGTAATAATCAAGGAACTTTGCTGCCGTACCATGGCCGCAGCAGGCGCAGTGATGTTACGCAGCGCCTGAAAGTAGTCCCCAGCTAGGTAACTAGTTATAATCATGTTATAATATAGCTGGGGACTACTTTCAGGCGCTGCGTAATATCACTGCGCCTGCTGCGGCCATGGTACGGCAGCAAAGTTCCTTGATTATTACACTGGAATGAGAGTATAGTTCTAGCCAAATCGCCTAGAAAATCGCAACTTTTCATTTTCCGCCGGTCTTAGTACACGATATAACTACAGAAGAGTCAAGTTTTAAATAGGACAAATATCGAAACTCTTTGGTCATTTTTGAACGCGATGCTACTGGTCTAATCGGATTCAATGATCTATGCTAAGCTATGCTAAAAGTGCTATCGCTAGACCCGGAGATCGGCTGAATGGATTCAAAAATGGTAAAACTCAACTTATTAACTCTGGGGGAGTTGGAGAATGAGCCTATTTCAAAAAAAAGTGGAGTGTTCCTTTAATGGTATGTTTGTTTGTTTGTTGTCTCATACTTTTAGATACGCTGTTATTATGCTACTGCTTATGTTAGCTTTTAATATACGGTTTTATTCTGATTAAAGCTTTAATACAGTATGGCAACCGCACACGCGTCCATGTATAACGCTTCTCATTTCTATGTGAAAATGTATAATTGGAACAGTTTGTTGGAAAGACTAGAATACCCAAGACGTGTCACTCGTATAGTTTTGAATGGGGAAAAATGCAACGCTCAATATGGCCGCTCAATCGCAGGAAGCCCCGCCTTCTGAATGAAAGAGCCAATCACTAATCGGTAAAGTCAACGTGTCACTGCAGCTGCCGTTAGAAGTCCCGGTTGCTATAGAAACAGTCAGCGTTTTGAGACGTGCGCTTAGAACTGCGCATGCGCACTGGCTGATCTAGCCTGAAAAATAAGCTTTTTGTAACGTTATTTGAGCAAAAGAAACAACATTTATGATACAGTTGTTGTCAGATTTCTTTGGTGATTTCAAATATGAAATTTAATCGCAAGCTTAGTGAACAGTTTTGGAGAATTTGATGTTTCCCCATTCAAAGAGATAGGAGCTGCACTTGGATGAGAGAGAGAGAGAGAGAGAGAGATGCAGAGCAGGGCGACGCGAGGAACAGTATTAAGATCGGCTGTTTTAGAACATTGATTTTGAAACTTGTGAATCCATTAGAATCGTTAGAAGACAGAATCGCGATTCATATATGAATAGATTTTTTCTTCCTCTTCTCTAAAGCAGCACAGCATGGCCTCGCCTCCTTCCTTACATGTTCCCGAGGATGGGGTTTATCTGGGTTCGTGACGTATCAGACCCGGGAAGTAGTTCGTTGTAGTCCCTTACCAGCCATTTTTGTAGGCATTAAACTTCCAGAATTTTAAAAGACGATATCTCTGTTTGCATTGAACTTTCAGCGCTGCAACTTTGCAGATATTGTTTATGCTCAAATGGAAACATTACACACTAACTAACGTTAAAAAAGTGAAATTGCAATCAACCACCCCTTTAAACTTTGTTTAAAACATATTGTGCTGATAACAAAGTTTCTGCTTGTTGTCAGACAGGTTTCTCAAATACTTATCTGCCATACTTATCTCTGGTCAAACACAGATAGCCCCACCCCAAACTTATTGGTTGAAATAATGTTACTATGTCAGGTTGGTTGGGGTGCTAAATAAACAGAGCAATGTTTTAATAACAAAGCCACAGTTTTGCGTTGTTTTTCAGGGGAAATCAACTAACAAATGATTTGCCTAGTCTCCGCAATCTAAACTTAAATAAAGTTTTTCCAGCGCATTGAAAAAAAAGAAGCAGCAAATATCAAGTTTTCTGTTTCTGTTAAAAAGGTTTGGTTACAAATTAATAATTATGTAAAATATTAAATAAATAAATAATTCAAAAGAACTTGAATTCTGTCATCATTTACTCACCTTCATGTAATTCCAAACCTTTGCGGCTTTCTTTATTCTACATGAATGAAGGATTATATTTTGAAGAATGCTGGGGTCCAGACAATAATGGACAATAATTGTTGTGTGTTTCATAGAAGACATACACGTTTGGAAAACATGAGAGTGAGTAAATGACATCATTTTTAATTGAACAATCCCTTTAAAAGATAAAATAATAATTCTTGAAAGATTATGTCGTCATCAGATTTTGTCAGTGAAATGCTACGTGAATTTCAGCAATTTGCACGTTACTGTACACTTCATGCTGTTTCTCATTTACACAAAGAATACAGTAGAACATAGACATAACCAAGCAGTTTTTTTTTTTCAGTCTAAAGAAAAAAGAAAAAACATCAGTAAACATTGATATGCTTGAGTCCACATCTGCAAGAAGCGCAGATTTTATGTCATGCATTTAAATGATCTCAACAGAGAGGTGAAAACAATTTTCACCCTCACAGACTCTCTTACTTACACGGAAATAGACGAGAATGTGACCCGTATCACACAGGGCTTTAAATATTCTCTAGGTATCTCAAGACGCAAGACTGTTATTTTCTAGAGAAGGGAAGGTTCAATTTTTCTCATTTCATATGTTGGCAGTGTAGCAGACCACATACTGGGTCGCATTCGAAAGAATCGAAATTAGCTTTTCTGCACAACACATGTCCATGTTACTTTAAAATCTATTTCAGAGCTCTCTGATCATTTGCCAGCGTATCATTTATGGTGAAAAGGTGTTTTAAAGGTAAGAAAAGTTTTTTCCCCCCTGTATTTGATGAAACGTACAATCTAGTTCACCATGAAATCACCTAAAAAGCTTTTCTACTGTATGTCAGCAAATGTGTATGCCATGTAATAATACTTCACAGCTCTGCATAGTCATTATCTTGTCACTTTAAATGAAATTAAGAAACATTTGCTTAAAAGAAATGAAATACAGCTCCTGCTAGCACATTACATAGTTCCTGCAGAATTTAACAAATGACTAATTAAATACTTAATTGATTAATTTTTATTTTCACACATTTTTTTCAAGTGAGATTCATCAACAGTTTTTGGAAAAAGAAAACTGACCTTTGACCCTCAACTCTAACTTTAATTCTGCAGACCTGATAATGAACTAAATTGGTTTATTTATAAGCTAATTTGTCCTTCAAAATAACCAAGTAATTGCTTTTAAACTTTGCTTCAATGTGCAGAAGGAATGGTCAAGAGGTGGCAAGCCAATTAAGATAAAACCAGTGTTCAGAAAACGCAGCATTAGTACATTTAAACAAAATAATGTTTCAGATTGTACAGGCCAATATACACACATAACCAATAGCAAACTGTTCCAGCAGACAGAGACGGGTGAATCCGCTGCCTTCGTAATATTCTTCTCTGATTAATGAGAATCCTCCAGCATTCAGTCGAGGTCTCATCTACTGGCTCTCTTAATAAGGGCTTTATTTCTTATGGAGTGCATCATTTCCCATGAGCGACCGGCAAGAGGAAAGATGGCCAGAGGTTTACCTGACAGCTACATTAATACCCACTCTGAGTTATTAAAGGGAGGGCGATCATTTAAATGAGAAAGCTGAAATTATCTTCTGCTCACACTCTGAATGATACAGAGAAAATCAATACGGACTGGTAAATCAATACTCTGATAACTCACACTGGTTGGCAATACAGTTACATTAGTGAAAATTATGGCCGACGGTTTGGTGGCAATGTGCACAATTACAAGGCTAATGAAGAATCTGTGTGTCTCTTGATGCATTTGCAAATTTTTTCAGCTGCATAACGAAATAAATTTGTGGCATATTCACAATATGTTGCACCGAAGCCTTATGAAAGCCATTTTATTGTGTGCAAAAGAGGAACAGACTGTTACAGAAAGCAAGGGAGCGATAGAAACCTGTCCCCTGTCACTCGTACGAGGCTCTGTGCCGGCCTGTTTCATCAGAGGCCCTGTTCCAGAGCCGAACGCTGATTAAAATAGTTCTGAAAGAAAGCCCAGGAGGCATTTTACGCTTCCATTTACAGAACTTAATTCTCTTTGATGATAAAAATCTAATGTAACCTTTTTAATTTGTCAGTGTAGGAATGAGAGACGTGGGGGCCCAGACTCCCCCCTTCGCACATCGACTCCCTGTGCATTTCCTATGCTGCGGAATAGCACCGATGTCAAGGTGAGAAATGCGAAGCAATTCATGTCTCCCTAAAGCAACGAAAGCCATTATGCAAAAAAACATACCTAGAACCGTGTGTTTCGTAGTTAAATATGCCAGCCTGCCTATTTGTTTCCGGCGGTATGATATTTTTCAGAGTTTTAAGTTGCACGTTGAGGCCTGGAGCTAGCGAAGCAAACCTATACAGTTTGAGGAGCAGACTAATTTCGTACTCTTTAAAAATGCAATACACCATTTCAGGTTCAGAATCAAGTAGCATAGGGAGCCCTCAACTCTGACCATAAAGAAACTAATTGAGTTTCTACAAGGTTCAGTACACCCTCTACTATAACAATTTCCTAAGTTATAGAACCAGAAAATCCTACATTTTCAATAATATCTTCATAAATTATACATGGAAACCTTTACAAGCTTTTGCATGAAATACTTGGTGGAGCTACAAAGATTTACAAAACACTCACAAAAAAAAAAATATATATACTTGGCATGTTGAAATTATAGAATGGGATGCAAAAGGCTGAGATCACATGTGAAAATGCTTCCTTTAATTGTTCTAATTCAATGCAAATGTTTTTATCATGAAATATTTTGTCAGTATAACAATTAAAAAAAAAAAAAAAAAAATGGAATTAAAATATTTTGGAATGTGTTATACAACCTGATGCTACCAAGCAAGAGCATCTGGCCATTGATATAAAGTTACAAATTAATGATAAGCTTATTTGGATAGCGGCTCATTATATTGATCATTACATTGTTAAATAATCCTGTTCTTTGGAACTTTTTATTTGTCAAAGAATCCTGCCAAAAAAAGTATCACGGCTTCCACAAAAATATTAAATAACTGTTTTTAACATTGATATTAAGATTTATTTATTTTTTCTCTTGAGCACCAAAATCAGCATATTAGAATGATTTCTGAAGGATCATGTGAGTAATGATGCTGAAAATTTAGTTTTGCCATCACAGGAATAAATTACTTTTTAAAATATATTCAAATAGAAAACAACAAATTTTAATATTATTTCACAATATTACTGTATGTTTGATCAAATAAATGCAACCTCAGTAAGCACAAGAAATTTCTTTCAAAAACAAAAAAAAAAACAAAAAAAAAACTTACTGACAGCAAAGTTTTGAATACTAGCGAACTTTAAAATCTTAAATATTCGTATTCATTTTCCTGTTTACTTTTTTTTTTATTTCCAGGTTTAATTTTTTTTTTCATTGCAGATTTTTAATATGGCCTAACATTGTTCAACCCCACTGTACATATAATGTTCTATAAGACAAAGTCATTTTTATGCCATATTAAAATATGTGAAAAAATGGCACCTGCTCTCACAATTCTGCAGCAGCTCACTTTCCCCGACCTCTGTAAACGTCTAACATTTACCCAGACTACTCCGGGACCTTTGTTCTTTCAGACTCTGAAGAACTGGCCTGCTTTTCTCTCTTTACAGAATACGCTCTATATCTCCGTGTCACACCCTGCACTGATTGGCTCACGCTGCACTGTGTGGCAACCTGATCTAAACTCCGCTTAGATGACCTTTCGCAGGAATCCCCTCCAGATTCCTTTAGATCGTAGACCAGTTCACTCTCCACACAAACATCCATCCCGCTCTGGCGATTAAAATACAGAAAATCAGATATTCATGATGGGATGTGTAGTCAGATAATCCCATAATGTCGGAATTGTGATTTTATTGGGGGGGCGAGTGTGTATTTAGAGAAAACCACATTATAATGGAGTCTGTAAGGTTATTCTGAATTGAGTTACGAATTCTACACCGTCCTTGACAAAATGGAACCAGACATTAAGTCTGCGTAGCATAATAAAAAAATAGCAGCTTTAAAACAAATTCAAATGTTCTCTCTCCATTTGTTCGAGTCAATTTTATCATTGTGGCGCTATTAAATAAAACACAGTGTGGATTATTAACGTGTTCAAGCTTCTATCAAAACATATTTGCATATATTTTTTTTGTACTGTATGTTCAAATAAAATTGCATGTGAAGTCACTACATCTTTCCTAACTTGGAGGAGACTAGCTGGAGAGCCGCAGATTCAATGGGAGAGAAACAAGGAAAATCAATTTGAAGTCGCTGTGCTCTTTCACAACGCTGGCGGAGCTCATGAGTGGTTGTCTGTCAAGCAAAATTACATCCATCCCCAGACTTCTGCATATAATTTATGGAAATGGAAGAGACATTCCCTCATAGACGACGCAGTGCACTTATGCATGTGAATACATCCATTAAGCAAAGTCACAATTTCAATATGAAGAGCAAAACCAGTAGAGCTCACAATAAGGAGGCCTGTTTAAGTGAGAGGAAGAAAACCATTAACATTCTATAACGAGAGGAGGTTTCCATTAAATTTTCACACCTTCAAAGAAACACTAAGACTCTCTCGCTCTGTCTCGCACAAACACGCATGCAGAGATGTGCTCTTTGAGTTATCGGTGGAAGAATTTCTCTTTTCGATCTCTCAGAAGTCCGAATGAGGAGTTTGATTATGCCATTTGTTTTAATATTCCTCACGAACAGCTTCTCAGACTGACATATAGACTTTCCGCCACCTCCATCATATCTGCGTTCAGCACACTGTCTCGACCAGTACTGACATGCATCTGCGAACAGTGCTGGTGGCTGGAAAATAATGACCTGTACTATTTTGGTGACGATTTGAGTTCTGCTATTCACAGGTATGAGACATCCCACATTTGCATGCAATTAGATGGCCTAGCCCTAGACTATCCACTACCATTCACACTTTTCTGAGGGAACACTGATAATTAGAGGGATAATTATTTCGGCCACATAAATTTGAATAGTCAATTCAGGAATTTGGAGTTATGAACATTCAAGTATTGAAACAATGAATCATATTTTCAACATGCAATAAATGCTGCCTCATATCACACACGTCAGCGAGATGTCTATTCGGCGTGTGTTTTCAGCTGGAAAATGTAATTTTCGAGTGTTTGCACATCTGTGATACATTGCTATACTGTACAAATTTCCTGTCAGATGTTAAAATGACATTCAGCTGTTTTCACATTTAAAGAAATAACAAATTTCTGTCATTTACTCCCACATGCTGTCCCAAATCTGTTTTTTTTTTTTTGTGAAATACAAGAGCAGACATTTTTGAAGACTCTTGCACAGTTCTTTTGATACCTGCAAGTATATAGTGACCATCTTTTTTATGAGGAATATATATTGGTCAGGGTAGCGTCTTATTTCCTTTTCAACAGGAATGAAAACGAGGCTTTGAGCGATAGAAGTAAAGTGCATTCAAAGGATTGTACTATTGTTTAGCAACATACTGCTTGTTCAAGTTTTTATGACAGCCATCATTTAAAGGTTTATATTTCAAAATAATTGTGTAATTGTAAAGTTAGCATTATAACGAAACTTCATTGGGTCTAATTTAATCACTGGTATACAGTACAAATCAGTTAATTTACCCTTCAATATTATAGTAATGTATTACCAACAGACTCTCGTGTACATTTTACAGCATTGGTTGAGAGATTTTTTTTTTTTTTCCTTGAGAAAATTTGCCATGTGTACCTGATATATATCCAAAATAATCTGTATCGAATTGAATCAGAAATCAAGCTTGTGAATCAAAATCAAATTGTGAAATTAGTGTCAAAAAGCTACTGTAGAAGTTAAATACAGTGTGGATGTCTTTAAAGTTATTTTTAGCCTTTTGGAGCACTATAATGACCTGAGGGTGAATAAATAATGCATTTTCATTTCTGAGTAAATATATAAAAGTTTGGGGTTATTATATGTGCAGCAGTATTTCTTACATGCTCACAGTAGCATGTCTATGCATGTATTTGCAGTAGCAAGTCTCAGTACTTGCTCTGCCACAGCAGCAGATCTATTCTGACCAAACACATTAACAATGCCATATATATTAACATGCTAAACGTTCATGAGAGAAATATAAATAAGTAATACTGTAAAATGTTATTATAAATTGAAAATAATATCCTAATATGCTGATTTGGTGCTCAAGAAACATTTATTATTTTTATCATCAACGCTGTAGACAGTTGTGCTGCTTAATATATTTGTGGAACTGTGATACACGCTTTATGCAGACAGTTTATCTGTTGAGAGTATAATATAGAATTCCCCTTCCATGTCCCTAGCACATAAAGGGTGAAACTGACACCATTTGTTGTCTTGTGAAAAGACCTGGAGGAGAAAAGGTATTTGGTGGGCTTTGAGCAGTAGCAGTCCATGTTGGGGAGGAGAATGGCTCCTGGCTAAATGGAGGAAGTGATGCAGTAGACAGCAGAGTGGGCTGAAGCATGCTGGGACTGCCAGCTCTCTTCTCATCCACAGCATCAACTAAGGAAGGCTCTGCCTTCGGAGACTCTGCTTTCCTTGAATTTCTCTCTTTTTTCTCTGCCTTATATACACAGCGCTAATGCGTTTGATGGACCGCTGTGCTCATGTGTGAAAAGTCTTGCAGATGATAAACAGCATCTGATACTGACTATTTAAAATGTGTTTGGGGACCATGATAACTGCTGGGGAACATTAAGTTTAAACGTAAAATGTCACTTCATTGCGTAAGGTAACTAATTACGTAACATTCTTACTTTTCATAGCAAGAAACTCGCAAGATACTTTTGCATTACTTTTTCTCAGAATCAGCCTAGGGGTCTTTTTCTTCCAAAACAGTAGCACTATGCTTGGTTTGCAAGCATTTCAAAGTGGTATGTTTTGTAGTTGAGAACTGTCTGTAGTGTGCATGCCACAACTATACCCTTGTATGGACGTTGCACCGCTTTCAGTGTAGACAGCTTCACTGATTGGAACAGAAGCGTTCTAGTTTTGTCAAGTCGCATCATGCCGCTCGCATGCTCTGTACACATGCCATCACGCACCCTGTTATGAGACAGTGAGAGGCTGTGGTTTCAATTGTATTTGTAGATAAGTTAAATAAACAGAAAAGTAATGGATGCCTTGAATTCATTACATATTCAATTAAAGGGCTCTTAAAAAAAGAATGTCATGTCGCTTTTTAGATAACAGTGCATTTTATGAAGAGTTTTTAAAAGGGTGAATCTAATTGCATAAAAATTATAGAAAGAATAAAGAAATTTAAAGCAATATTGTGTAAATTAAAATATTATTGAGGTCTTAAAAGGAGTAAATAAAGTGTTACTTTTTAAGTGTTCCAAAAAACTTGAAATTGATTACATAAAAAGAAAGTTATAAAGTAATAAAATAAAGTAATGCTACTTAAAAAAAAAAAGATAATATAAATTAAAAACTACTGGGTTTGAATTTAATTTATTAAAAAGGAAAGAAACACAAGTAATGGATATCATTTAAAAAAAGAAGTATGGTATAAATTCAGAAAATTATATGTTACTTTTTAAGGGCTCCTAAAATCATGAAATAAATTTCCAAAAAAATTTAAAATGTTTAAAAAAATAATAATGGGGTGTACATTCAAACACTGTTAGGTTTTTAAAAATATCAAATGAATTAAATAAAGGAAATAAATACTAAATTCATGCATATTAATTATTTGAAAAAGAGAAGTAGGTGTAAATTCAGAAAATATGTTTTTTTTTTTGTTTTTTTTTTTGAGGGCTCTTAAAATCATGAAGTTAATTAAATAAATAGATTTTTTGGTGAAAAATAATTGACAAAAATCATGCAAATCAATGTAAATATATACAGTATATATGTATGTGTGTGTGTGTGTGTGTGTGTGTTATTTTGCTCTTAGGAGCACTTGAAAGCATGAAATGAATTAAATAAACAGAAAATTACTTTAGAAAAAAGAATGGCGCTTGTTACTTGTACAATAAATCAAACTACACAACACATTACAATCAGCACTGTCCATGATAGTACAAAATGGCATGAAAAAAATTATTTCAAGAGCAATGAGCTAAACGTTTCCAGCTTCTTGACAATCAATATGAACTCCACCGACACGGCCTGCAAGTCCTCTATGATTCGCCTGTCTTACAGATGTACTCAGCACTCTGAGGGTGAGTCAGTATGAAATTAAAAGCCGTAGTGTACGAGACTCCTCTCTTCTGACAACGTGCGTGTAAGAGATGAGCCGCAATGATTAGGTGTCTACGCTCTTACCAGCTCCCTCGAGCAGACAGGAAGTACTATATTATGTGGTGGAGCCGTGCTATTGGCTGGTAATTAATTTGCCCTGTGCACACGGGCATTCATCAGCAGCATGGAGCTCCATTTTAATGCTTCGCCGCATCCTGTGATCTCAGACGCATCAGAGCCCTCAACTCAAGCCTGAGAGCTGAGACGCAGAGGGCAAGGCCGCACTTTCCTAAATGGAGCTCGAACCACACAAAGGTCTCATTACAGTATGTAGCTATTTAATCTGTGTACGCTGGAAACCGAGAGTCCAATCATTTGAGTAGCACAACCGTGCATTAAGATCTTGTTTACGTCTTTCTTCTGATGGTGTAGGTGCACTCTGCATTTCTTCAGCTTGTCATTTTTGAGAGAATTGCACTAGGGAAGACAAAGAAAAACGAGGCCGATAATGGCGCGGCGGCCGGCACCCATGCCCATTAATTTCCAAAGCCGAATTAGACTGGCAGTGTACTATCAAGCCCGGCAGTGTCTGTGTGCGGAGTAGTTGGCTTGATGGACATGTGATTATGAAGCCCTGCAGTTTCTTAGATTGTAATCATAGGTCCCTCTAGGACGGCTACGACGTGCCGCTGGTCATTACGTGTGCTGTCAAGGTGAGTTCTGATAGATAAGTGCTTGTAGTCCCTCATCCAAATTCATTTCACTTAATCATGCATGCGTTTCAATCCATTTTTGATGCTACATTTCAATAGTTCCATTTTACATGGTGATTGACCTTCAATCTTCAACTAAAATCCAGGATCTATTATTTATGTATCCATTTATATTATTTCTGATGTATAAAATTCAGTTTCTGATATTCCAGGAGAAAGAAACCAGAAGTGAGACATCCAACCACACCGGAGTCTGGAGGGTGAGGAAGTTAACAGAACGCCGGCCACGGTGAACATTAGCAGCTCTGAAAATAGCACAGCCATAGATTTATTGGAATTCTGTTACAAAGCCAGCAATAACCTACATAAGTGGAGCATCTGTGCCTGCTGCCTGTGACAGAGAAAGAGAGGCTAAGAGAGAAGATGAGGCTAAATAAGATACAAAGTAAGCCGGGGATGGAGACTAGAGATGTGGGTTTTCTCAGGCGTTGAATTTCAGACTTTGAAGCCATTTTAATTAAGCCCATTAAGATCTCAACGCTCAAAATTGCAATTATTTGAGAATTTACGCATCAGTAGATGAAAGCAAATAAGCCTCTAGTATAAGTAGGGTAAGGAAGCTGAGAATAAGAACCATTTTAATTTTTTTTTTTTTTTAAATACCAAAACTAGGATTTTCTTGAATGTTTGTATTCTGACTTGAACAACATTCTTAAAAAAATCATATATTAGAGAAGACTAATAAAGGGATCATCCACCCCAAAATTAAAATTCTGCAATAATTTATTCACCCTCATGTCATTCCAAACATGAATGACTTTCTTTCATCTGTGGAACATTATTATTTAATGCTGGTAACTAAATGTTTATTTCAGTTCCCATTGACTTCCGTTGTGTGGACAAAAAATATAATGCGAACCCATTTTTGGGTGGACTATTATTTTAAACAATGTAAATCATTTTCACATTAAGTATTCAGAAGATTCTCCCAGCTATGAATTTATTCTTCCATTCTGATTTTATTCTTGAGATATTCTTGAGATTATTTTATAAATACAGCTGTTTTATTCTCATGAGATATTCTCAAAACATTACAAGAACAAGGTTCTTGAAATCTCCATTTTTTATTATAATTGTAAGGCAGCACTGATTTAATAATAATAATAATATGTGAAAAATGCATATACTGTATATACTGGTGCTACTGCTCCACTATTGATTATACAGCATGACAGCAAAATAAATGAATTTTGTTGTTGTTGCTGTTGTTGTGTGCCTGCAGTCTGAATTTCAGTATGATGAAAGAAAGTCTGTTCATGCAAAACAATACAAAAACAATAAGCAGACACCAGAATTTCTTATTACAATATCCTCGCTGATTGCACACAACAGCAAGCGTACGGCGTAACCAGTGTAATGCAATTAGTGAACAAATTATGCTTATGAGCCAGGTGTTTTTTTATGAACATCTTGAACTCGTGCGTTACTCACAGAGTCACTTATTCACTGAGCCACAAATCATTACATCATTACACTCCTACAAGTTTATATGTACAAGTAAATTACAAATAATACAATATGTTGTTAAAGATACACATTCAGAACAGATATACATATATATATATTTTTATTTTTTATTTTTTTTTTTTCAAATCAGAATCATTCAGTGGAATCTAAACCAGAGAATCTTAAATAAGTTAAAAGAACTAAGCTAAAATAAAGTGTCATCACTTTTTCTTTGGAACGAGTTATTAACAAGAGCCTGCATAAGGGTAACCTGAGGTCTCTATCTTTGTCATGGAACAATTGAGCGGTCCATGCATCTCACTTCGCAGCAGGATCCAGCACCTAGCGTGCGTGTTAATAGGGAACTGCTGTGTCAGCGGGTGACTAGCCTTGGCTGCTACAGATAGCATTAGCATTTCTCAGTGGCTCGAAGGGCTCATTAAGACAGCGAGTGTGTCAGCTCATAATTAGCACTGACATGAATAGTTATTCATAAAGTAAATGTTAGACACCTGCCATTTGCTATGTATTGGGGAAACCTTAACACACCACCTTACCTCCAAGCATTGCTGGCCATTATTGAGTTGACTTGTGCCCTTGTAAAAGCAACATACGATTTGTTTTGCACGTACGCAACAATCTCTCCACCCTCAGAGGCCAGGAAGTGACATTCAGTGTTTGTTTTGCAGCACAAGGACTAATTTGATGTTGCACAGCCCTGAATTAGATGCATGCATGTGTAACAGCAGAGTGTGCGATTGCAGCAGAGCTGTTTAATGCTGATTGTACAGTCGTAATTATAATCAAGATGAACCCGTTCTCTACTCTGCGCGTTTCCAGGTGCTTTCCCACTGTAACAGGGACCAAAACAAAATACAGGGGGAATGACAAATGAGACTTGCAAGGAACCAGCTTACAATTCACTCTTTAAAAAACTCCAAAAGCAGGTTTTCAAATTTTAGTTGACAAGTCTTGGAATTTTATTCTAGTTTTAGTCAATGCTGCATGATATTTAAACTGATAATCACAATTATTTCACTCAAGTTCATAATCACGATAGCTGACCATGATTGTTATCATTGAGAAATTTCATCAGATCTACTGCACTTTGATCTAGTTTCCTGATTATTAAATTATTAAATTAAAATTATTCAGTTATAAATTAACACTGTCAGCTCTTTGAAAAATGTTAAAACTCAAAGCTTTTTCTCAAAAGCTAAAACAGTTATATTAATTCCAATTACTAATATTAATTCCAAATTAATGGTACGCTTATACAGCAATCATATCCAGAATGTGTGCACATGGTTGCCAGGTTCTGAAGATAAAGTAAAACACTGGGCAGAAAATGTTTCTTTCTTTCTTTTTCTTTTTTTAGAGGGAAAGCTCTGACGGGGGATTTAAAACTGGTAACCCAAGTATTTTTTCTCTCCTATTTTTTTGTTAAAGAAAATATACAGAGGTGTTTTTTTTGTTTGTTTGTTTGTTTTTTAAATTACACTTTAGTCTTGT
This sequence comes from Onychostoma macrolepis, assembly GCF_012432095.1. Taxonomy (NCBI): domain Eukaryota; kingdom Metazoa; phylum Chordata; class Actinopteri; order Cypriniformes; family Cyprinidae; genus Onychostoma; species Onychostoma macrolepis. Next base: position 8,846,375 of record NC_081171.1, read on the forward strand.
CTTTTATCATCAACAATATTGCATGTTTATATAGTCACAGTTCACAGTTGATATAGTCACAGGCACATCTTCGTCTGGTATTAGGCATGAAAAAAAAGGCTGTCAACAAATATTTTTCTACACAGTTTTTAATTCAGTTAACACTAATACTGACTTTGGGGTGTTTACCTCATTTGATAGTATTTTAAAAAGCTTTCTGAGATCCTTAGGACAAACTACGGGAAGAAGGGGTTCAAAAGTTATTGTGCCTCACTGGGTTGCGACCACCAGGGAGTTCTCAAATCCATGCTAATGTGTAATGTAGAACTTGAAAACAAGCTATAAAACTGATTTAATCTTGAACATGCAATTCTGCATGTACCACCCAGGGCCGTAGATTATTCCATACAATAATATTAGCTAGTTCAGCTTTCTTCAGGAGCAGGCATTTTTTAATCTTTCCATTTATACTCCAACCCTGGCATTTGAATTGGACATTTCCATAAAACCAATAGATTTTATTTAATTATTTATTTCTTTCAGTGCGATCTGCGAGAAGGAATTTGTTCATTCATAATGGGATTAATCTGCTGGGGCTAATTCCCTGGCAGTGGCTGCAAATTGAGGGGTTTTGTGTGGACACAGTTACCTCCATTGTGCTGAACATTATCTCGCATTGAGAGGCTTCTTCGTTGCTCTGATTGAGGATTCTTCTCATTGGGGTAAACACAGTTAATACTTTCCACCCCTGCCTATTCTCTGGAGTATATGCGTAGGGGACGCACAGGATGTGAATTTCTTTCACCAGATAACAGCTGGTGAAAAAATACAAGATGTGTGTGTGGGGGAATTTACTAAAGATTAATTGTGCCTGCTTATTGCGACATTTAGTGACATGCACCGTCTACACTGTTTTAGCCAATCATGTACTGGTGTTAAAATAAATAAATAAATGTAAATATACATACATATACACACACACACATACATACATGTGTGTGTGTGTGTGTGTGTGTATATGTATATTTGTTTATTTATTTTATTATGTATGTACATATATTCTGTTTTAAAACAGAAAACGGTTATTTTAAATTGAAATAATATTTCAAAACATTTCTACTTTTACTGTAAAAATACTGGTGAGCATAAGTGACTTCTTTCAAACAAATATAGTACATGGGGCTATTTCAGTACATTTACACCTGGCTAAACTGGGTAGTTAGTGGCTAGTGAAGAAGACTAAGCATGCAATAAGAAATACAGCATGCACAAGTGCTGCTAGTATTTAGTACATTTCTTCCATAAGAGTAAGAATCCATCAAAGACTGAAAACACCATAAAATGACATGTCTAGAATCACAGCATGATTTATAATATGGTAACCCTCATTTATCTGTCTGTTCTACACAGCTGTACAATCCACTTTATGCAGTTAAAACAGCTGTGCATCACATAGACAATTTCCCTCTAAGCAGATTAACTGGATGATTGTCTCTTCGCGTTACGTGGCAGTGCGGCCGAATGCAGCATTTCCTTTCAGGATTCACTGATGTTCTGGTTTACCACAGTATGTCAGATTGAATTCATCCAATCTGTGCTGAATGAAGCGAGCCGCTGATCCGCTGACACCACAGTACAGGTGGGAAATAAGAGCTTTAGACTGATTTGCCACCTCCAAAAATCTAGAACTTTGAAGCAGAGATGCACTCGGCTATCAGGACTCCAGTATAATTGAACTGCCAGCATAGTGTTCGGCCTTTTTGCTGACATTTCTGTGCAGATGAATATGAGAACAGGCAGAGAATTACACACTTCTGCTACACATCTCTTAATTTAGAGGGACATTTTATGAAATTGGAGAATGAAAACGATGTGTAATGGTTTAGTAAAATCACTGAATGCTTTTTAGAACATTTGGCCATATTCAAAGTGTGTGAATTTGTTCACACACTTGTTTCCTGACTTCCATTGGCCAGACAAAAAGGCAGTCCCACATCAAACTCACGCCATTGGTTGAGTGTGTGTGTGTGTGTGTTCGTACAGTATATAATTTCCATGTATTTATCTATTATTTCTATTTTATTTTATTTTATACTTTTATTTTTTTTATTTTATTATTTATTATTATTATTTTTTCAAAGAGAATCAGTCTACGAATGGCCTAATTAAAATATATTACAGTATCTAGACAACCAGAATAGAAGAAAGTATTTTACCATAGAAGTAGGACAACAGTTCTAAATCACAATCTAAAAAAATGAGAATCTGAGTCACATTTGATGTGCATAACCCAATATATGGCGTTTAACAAAATTAGACTAAATTGGACTAAGGCACAGCAGCTATAAAAGCCAATCTATGAAAAATGTATTGCAGCTCCAGTGAACGCAAAGAGAATTTTGGCAGATGCACAGAGAAATTCTCATGTGCATATCATGGCAGGTGTCATAACTCCATTCCCAATCTCTCTTCCCCTTTTCCGCCTTCCAATTCTCTCTCGCACACACTCAAATTATTCCCCTCTCTCCAACTTACTGTCTCCCCATCACAGGCCTTGTGAAATCCTGTTATCTTACACTCCTCCCCATGCTTGCTGTTTCCATTAATCCTTGTCCTGAGGATACAGGTCTAAACTTTCCTTTGATCCACATTTCAGTTAGCAGAGAGACACTCACGTAATGTAGCGCAGCCCCCCAGCAGACTCAGTCCCAGGGTCTTCATGTACAGAGGAGTTGCCTCTGTTTACGCTGCCAAACCTGGCAACCGACACCAGCGACACAACCTGCTCTGCCTTAACACGATTAACCCGACGGCAAGAGCCACGCATGCCATCGCAGCACAGGAAACGGACACGGAGCCAAGCAGATAGACGCCCGCCGGTCGCGTGCCGAGCTGCGTATGGCAGGAGACCGGAGAACAAGGACATAAATGGAGCAGTTACGTTCCTCTTGTTCCTCTTGTTCCTCTTGAAAGTCAATTATGTTCGTTTTGAAGTGTTCGATAGCTCCTGCCATTCAGCACGAATGCTGGACAGTTAATCAAATGTATAGTGTGGGAATTATGAAAGAGCAGGACTTTCTGAAGGAGATAATTTGCGAAGAGAATGAGTTTGAAACGGCTGCTTTTCAGATTAAAGAGCTGTAACTGATTGGGAATTCTAACGTATTGACAATAGGTGTGTTACACTTCCTCATTTATCAGGATTATAATGACCCACAATTATTGCAATTATGATTCAAAGTTTCCGTCAAGCACGATAAGAGGAGTGAAGTTAAATTTGTCTGCATAAGAGCAACTGGATGTTAATTAATTAAACTTCAACCGCTAACAATGTGTTTCAAAGCATCAGCGGACACTGAGCTGAACAGCTGTCATGGTAGCATATAATTTGTTGGACCAGAGGTGTTGTTTGTGTCTTTCTGCAAAAGGTCTGAATTTATTCCTACACTGTTATTCATATACTGAGTCTATTCATGTAATACTATTGATATACTGTCCCTTTTTTCTTTCAAATTACATTTAATGATGTACAAAAAACAACTGTAAATGCAAGAAATAATAAAGAAGCAAAAACATACTAATAGACAATTCAACCAAAAATGTCAAATTCAGAATTGTTTTACTCACCCTCATGTCACTTCAAACGACAGAGATTCATTCTTCTGTGGAAGAGGAGAAATTTTGGAAAATGTCTTTTTTCATACAATGAAAGTCAATGGGGTCCAAAATCAAATAGGATGACTTTCATTATATGGACAAAAATCTCATTTCATGTTCCACAGAAGAAAGAAAGTCATACAGGTTTATAACAACATGAGGGTTAGTAAATAACCAAATCTTTCCATTTTGGGGTGAAATTACCAGATAAAGTGTGCTTTTGGTGAAGACTAAATCTGTTTTGACGTCAAGAGTTTGGCTGATTTGGTGTAGAAGCAGTTTTCCAAACTTAGGTGTTAACCAGTTCACAGACAGTCTGCTTGTAAAAGTGTTTTTGATTGGTTTCAATTTTCACAATTTTCTTTCTCAAAATCTAAGCCAAACTAGTCTGATCACAGTCTATGTCAAATGGAGACTACTGTGATTTTAACAATAAATCTAAATTTAGAGCTGTGTGAAATTAGTTTGCGCACTCCCATAATCCACAAGTACGAACCTAGAGTTCCTTTATGCCACTGGATAAATCCCAACTCAATCCCACCAACAGCACTTCCTTCCACAAATATTAGTTCTGCGATGCTTTACAGTAGTTTCTCGAACGTTTACAAATGCATTAGTTCACAATTTCAGGCCTGTTCACGTCATGTACGCATTCACACACACACACAGCTACGCTATCACGCGTTCACACACTATCGTGGTAAACAAGTGGGGGAAAATCCACTCTGTTCTGCCTGTCATGCTCTCGTCTCATCGTTGTGGGGCTTTAGAGAGAGAGTGTGCTGGCTTAGCAGTGTTTCCTCTAAGAGTCTTCACCTGGATGCTTCTTTCCCCTGTCATTACAGCGCACATCTCCTCTATACAGTATCTAACTCTCCAGACGGCTACTGACAGCCAGGGGGGAGCCTTCAACTTAGACCTCTCGACTGCAGGCTATATGTCCAAGCAAATAGAAATCTAACTGCCGAGCAACACTGCAGGTTGCGCAACTCGCAATGAATTCAACAGAGCAAGGTGCAGAAGCTGCACGGCGAATACGTAAATCAAATGATAAATAAATAATAGCAGAACTAATGATGTAGAGACTTAATCCAGAGATTCTGCTTACATGTGTAAACACAGGGAATGAGAGAGCGTGCCGGAGCGCTTTTCATCTATATCTAACGCGGCATCATGCCCCAGGGGCCCTCATTGAGAGTGGAGGGAGAGTCTTCGAGTGCTACGCTCAAGCAGGATTTTTACACTGACCAAACCACAGCAATTTCATCAACCCTAATGTCAGGAAGCAAAACCAGAGTGCTGATCTAAAGAATAAATAAAATATATATTAAAAATACAAACAGAACTTACTAAATGTGCAGATGAAATGCTAAAGTTTATATCAATTTAAGACTATGATAATAATAATAAACAAAATTATTAAAACTTAATTTTGAACCAAAAAAATATGAAATATTTTATGTGAATTAAATTGTAAAAATAAATAAAAATCCCAATATATATTTTGTTGGCAAAAAAGGTTTAGTATGTCCTTTTTACACATAACAAGTCTGGCCAGCTCAATCAGTCAGGAAAAATAAATAAATAAAAAAAACAAACAAACAAAAAAAAACACCTATAGAACTAATGAATGAGAGCCACTCAATAAATCATGTCTTCTTGTCCTTCACGTAAATTAGCTTTGACTGGAAAATGAAAACATGTATCTATTGATTTAATTAGAAAGAGGTGTTTTAAATGTGCCTGGTGAACTCCTCGTACACCCACACATGGCTTACAAGAGAAATCCGTCTAAAAATAAAGTCTGAGGGTAAAGGAAAATGCACCGCGTGAGCAGAATAAATGTGATTTGTAAGTACAAAGCCGCTGAGGTGAGAAAAGCCGCTCTGCTCGAGTCCAAATAAATGCATTACTGCAATCAAATGTTTTTTTCTTACTAACGAGCTAACGGCTTCAAGGCTGAATTAAGACTGCTATTCCCAATTGCCATGTACTGAAAGAGCGCTAAGGTAAGCTGGAAATTAATCGCTGCATTACCTCAATGTCCTTTAGAATTTTGTGAGTACATTTCCCCAAGCGCATGCAACCTTCAAGACATTTGAATAATACAAAGAAAACAATATCGGCCTCATTCAAATAATTAAATTACAGGGAAATGGCAGGTGGAGGATAGAGGTCAGTCCTTTACGTCTTGATCTGCATCACTTCAAAGACACTTCATCTACAGGTTCTTGCTCAAAGTTCTGCTTTCATCTAGCAAACGTCTCTGTCGTCTTCCTACTACGCACATTAAAATACACCCGCCAACTTCTCTAAAGCCGTCGTTCAGGCATTTCTACGCTACCTTAGGTACAATGCGAAAGGTTTGTTGACACCGAACCACTGCAAAAGAGCAATCATAGCACAGCACAGCACAGCACAGCACAGTACAGTTACGGCTGCTCGCTTCAGACTTTAATAGGGTAATTGCCTGTGTGCCTTGGGAGAGAGAACTCCGCTCTCCGTTACCACAAAATAGCTCAACGCTTATCAGATCCCCTTGTTCCAAAAACCCAATCTAAAGCCATACTTATTATAGCCCCACTGATGCACTATCTTCCCTGCTTTAATTAAACTGCAAGCACAGATACAAATCCCGATAACCACTATTGAGAGCATCTGACACAATCTTCCCTCAATAAACGAAATCCCGATTATTCCCCCGTTGCAATTAACTATTGAGGTTAGCGGGGAGAAAAAGAGAGCAAATCAGACTCCTGAACAAACAAAAGTCTATTATATAGAAGAACTCTTTAGGAGTACCACAAGGGACTCACCATGGCCACTTCTGAGGAAAGCTGGAGAACGGTATATGGAGATGGGCGAAGCGTGGTGCCGCCCATTGTGGAACGGGTGTTCGGGATGGGTGTAAGAGGTTGCCACCCCAGGGGGTCCGGCAGCGGCCACTGAACTATCCGAGCCGGGTGAGGAACTCCACACCGAACTGACAATACATCCCAACGTCAGAGACCACATCCAAGGGGTCCATCCGAGCCGCCCCTCTCGACCGCCAAGAAACGGCGCCGCCGCCACTCTGCTGGGACGCATGACGCACACCCGACTCGCTCTTAGACACTAGGCGCGAAGAACCGAGAGAAGAGAGTTCTCTCATGATGCAGAAAACCCCATGCTAGGAGTCCCAACCTCCTCGTCCAGCACCCACAGCCGGCCCCTGTGAAAATGCACTCACTTAGGACGAGAGCCCGTTTACAGCTGCTGAGCGAACGGATGGGATGGAGCGTCTGCGATGGGGTCCGATCCTCTCAGAGCTGCATCAGTCACCACGAGACCTGAAGAGGTGACAATTACCCGGTGGAAAAGAGGGTCATGACCCGACCCTGCCCCTCATTCACTGTCCATCCCACACAAAGGAAGCAGAGGAAGAAAAGACTTTTTTCTTCCTGCTTTCTTCAAAAGGATAAACTCTAGTATGAAACAGATTCCTCTTTTTCTTCCCGGCACTGTCCGCTTCTGGGCTCCTAAGGTGTTGCAATACAAAGGCTTGGGCTGAAACACCGCTCCTTGACACACATGCACACGCACACACTCTTCTGATTTTCTTCCTCCTGAGATTAGTATTGCTCAGCCTGTCTGTATTTGGACAGAGGCTTGACGCACTTTGAGCAGCTCTGCTAAGCAATGAGACTGTGAGAGGGAGGGAGAGCGAACGAAAACGCACGAGTGAGAGACGGAGCTGGAGGGAGGAGGGGGAGAGAGAGCGTGCGAGAGAGATCGGCACAGGTGAAACAAAGCAAACAGAATGGGATGAGAAGAGGATGTGTGGTTTGTGCCTGCGAATGTGTGTGTTTGGGTGTAGAAGTGTGGAAAAATGGGGATGCCGATACAAATCCCCACTGAAAACACATAGCTGCTGTCTCGGATGGAGATGAAAGGAATGGAAGGAAGGAAGGAAGAGCAAATTAAGAGATACAGGGAGTGAAGGAAACAATGACAGACAAGTTGTGGGAATTAAGGTAGAAAAACAAAAAAGACCTTTAAACAGCTTTCGCTAAAGAGGGAGGGGAGGTAATGCTTCCTCTCAATAATATATTTGACAGTGCGAAAATAAAATGTAAAATTATTACGAAATATTATACGAAATTGTCTGTTCTCGTAAAGCTGCTGAAGCGAAAAGTCATGTGAGATGAAGCAGTGCCTCTGTCACTGTGATTGGCTGATTAGACTGTCAGCGTGATCACGCATGCCTCTCATGTTCTGATCAGTTTTCAAATCAGCCTGAAGGGGGAAATGGACAGACTAATTACAAAGTAAACAAATCGCTCGCTCCGACATCATCACATCATCACGACATCAACTACAAAATTGGGTTTTGCAGGCAATTAAAATTAAAGCACATTAAAGCATGTGACCATCATTATACCTGCTGTGTTTATCAAGAAACGATTGACTAATGGTTCTTAAAGGTGAAATTTTTATATTAATACCACTAACTATTGTGCAGTTATCAATATTATAGTAATATAAGAAATGTAATATCAATAAGTGAACAATAGCGGTATTAATATAAAAATAATAAATACAAATATAATGTTAATTATTATTATTAAATATTTAATAGTCGCATTTAAAGCCAAATTATTCATAATTGAACATTAGATATTAAAATAAATATAATATTCCTTTAATAACATTAATATTTTTAAAATTAAAAACATAAAACTGAACATTAAATATTAAAATATTACAATTTAAATATTAAAATAAAATAAAAACATTTATTTGTTTGGTTTTAAAAATTAAGCTTTAAACTTTTTAACAATATTATTGAACTGATTATTGCATTATCTTTGAAGCAATACAAAAAAAGAAAAGAAAAAAAACTACAATTGCATAAACTTAATAAATAAATAGCCTATTAATATAAAGTTATAAATACACTGTAAAAAAAAAAAAAAAAAAAAAAAGTTGAGCGAACTTAAAAAAATATTTTTACCAGCTTCAGCAGATTTTTGAGTTTGCTCAACTTATTTTTGTGGGAGATTCTAAAATTTTTGTTGTATAAACTCAAATGACAAGTTGAGAAAACTCAAAAATCTGCTGAAGCTGGTTGCCTTAAAATTTTAAGTTGGCTCGACTTTTTTTTTTTTACAGTGTATAAAGAAAACAAATATTGTGGACAATGTAAGGTAAATACTACATCTTAACTGGTGTAAACAACAGTTTAAACAGGAATTTACGAAAAAATATAAAACCCAGATAGACACGCCATTATCATACACTAAATGCGCCACCTATGCCACAAGACAATCAGAATGATGGACGATGTTTTGGAACAAAATTTCCTCTCTCTCCCACTTGATTTTTCTGGGATATCCTTCCATCTGAAACAGACCAGTCCAGAAAGCACGGCTGACTGACTGGATCTGTTGCTGCCTCCTAAAATAGAGCTCCAGACCTCTCATTCGCTCAGTGAATCCTGGCTTACGTAAGAGGAAAGGAAAACAAGAAAATGTGATAATTGAATGATGAAAATGTGCATCTTTTCACATAAAAAAAAACCAACAATAATAAATTGGAAACACTTGCACTAGGTGTTTAAAACGAGCCTGTTAAAACAAGGCGTTTATAAATCTTGAATGAAGGTATTTTGCATGTTTGTCACTACAAGAATTTAATTTAAAAACAACAACTTTTTTTACATCACCACATATAAGAAATGAGATGAGGAAATAACAACAATCTAATTATTTGGTTTCATTTCTGTCTTCAAAATTTGGAAAAAAAAACAATACAAATTCAAAACGGGCCATATTTTGTATCTATAATTAAGTTTTACATAACCATTTGACATTCTTTTCTACTGAACCTCTAAAGACTTCTAACAATATGGTGTTGACATGTAAAGCTTGATCAATACTGTGTTAACATCAATACCACGATAACTTCTGAACAACTTGTTTTGCAGCGTAAACGGTAGGTAAATATATGTAGTATATCGACCTCAAAAGAGCAATGATATGTCCCTTTAATAGGCAATCAAATCTGAGAACATTGCCTCTAGAATGGGTTATTTTGAAAGCTCTCAGAATGTTTCGAATCTTTAACCACCGCTGCTATTCACAGACAGTAAATAAAGGCACTGGAATTACAAACCGCAACAGCAAATCAGCTCTCCATTGATATTACTCTGGTGAAAGACTCTCTTAACATTTGCAGCTTTGTAAATGAAGAACCGTTTAGTTTAAATCCTCCGTGACTATAATCAGTTCATATTCATTCCACAGATGGGTGCAGAGAAACGATAGACGAGGGCAAAAGCCCTCAGTGCTGGAAAAGGTACTCATTTATCAAAAGGACTGCTTTTCTTCATCTGCTGTGTCTTTTGCGTTTCATTTAACTCCAAACTCGGTCCTCAGAGCTAGTTCTGCCTTGCCTGAGGCATCTAACGGGTGAGTGGCCTCCACGCTTCTAATGAGAGAGCAAAATATCTGCCATTTTTGCACAAGAAATTCATCTTCAACAGTTCTGAGCCCGTACAATCATCGCCTGTCCTCAGATTAATAATTCAAGATGCATTCGAAGCTGTTGGTGCTTTTCTAAACGACGTGTACAAAACTTTTTCTTTGTAAACAAGCAGTCATAAACAAGCAGGTTTGCTGCTGGATTTCATAATGGCATGCGTAAAAGTCACTCAGCAACTCCAACAACCCAAATGAGATGCGTGTTAGTGCGTTAGCAGTCCTACTCTGGAGCCACCTGGAGGACATGCACCATCTTGGTCGACAGCTTCGGGATCAGCAGTCACAATCGGGCACAGATGAGTATGTTTAGCTCTCTGTGGCATCTGCTAAGCTGCCTGGAGCTGTAGTAGGAGACCTGGATCATGAGCTTGGCTTAAACATCATTATAGGAGGATCTGCTAAAATGAAGTGCTCATTTTACAGTACACATTCACTTTCTTTTGCACACACACACACATTATATATATATATATATATATATATATATATATATATATATATATATATATATATATGTATGTGTGTGCAAATTTAAAGTTTAGGACGAATGATATGCCCGTGATGTAAGATGAAAATGTTGGCTTTAGTTTGATTTTAATCAGAGGAAATGACTGCTGCTTATTTAACACAAGTTGCACGACATACCAGGACATAAAATACATAATGACACAAATTTATGTGCTATAATATCAATGTTGATAGCATGACTAATAATTATAGAATAAATAATATTACTGATGGTGACAGGGATCTTGCCTTCTTTCCAACACCACTATTCTTTTTATATATTCTATTCTGTGCTGAAATATATTTCTAGAAAGTGAATCTTTTAAAAAGTACAGGTTTAGCAAACCAGTCTACAGAGGGTTATTAATGATAGATATTAAATAAAATAATAATAATAATTTTGCAAAAGTTTAGGGTTGTTGAAATATTTGAAAATATGTCTCTCAAGCTCACCAAGGCTGCATAAATTTAATAAACATTAATATTATTATAATTTAAAATAACACTTTTCTATTTTACTATATTTTAAAATCTAACTGATTCCTATGATGGCAAGGCTAATTTTTCAGCAGCCTTTCGTTAGCCTTCGGTGTCACATGTTCCTTCAGAAATCATTATAAAAAGCTGATTTGTTGGAAACCATTAAGGATTCTTTTATGATTAGGAAGTTTAAAAGCATTTATTTGAAAAAGGTTTTTGTAAAAATATTAATATCTTTACTGTCACTTTTGACCAATTTAAGGCTTCCTTGTTGAATAAAAATATTACTTTCTTTTAAATATCTAAAATCTTTCTGACACCAAACTTTATTAAATGTGTTTATAAAACCCATTAATCTGCATAGAACACACATCAAAACAGTAAATATATGACAAGTTTACAGGTGCCTAATTGTACATTTACTGCTTTGATATGGCTTCTAAGTGGAATAAAAACACTAAATGAACAAATAACACAAATTGCCTTATAATGCCAGCATTGATCCTGCATATTAATCTGAAAACAAATTTGTGGATGTTTTTTTTTTTAAACAAGGCAGCAATAAGTGCATTTGATTCTCAAGCTAACCAAATGATCTGGAATGACACTGCATCTTTTGGTAAATTAAACAAGACCAAAAGTACTGTAGTGTGTGTTAAAATATTAATAAATGCAACCTGTTTATTTCAACCTGTTTAAGCGGTCCAAAAATCAGGCCTTTCCTCTAAAGCACCTTTTCTCCACACACCCGCTTAATTTGTCCTGTAACATGTCGAAACCTTCCAGCTCACCCCGAAGAGCCCCGTTCCCCCATCACTCTGCCTCAAGGTCCTTATGTGCTCATACTGCATCACACAACACACACACACAAATCATAGAATTGCATCAGAAAGAAAAAGCACCACTAGCCACATACAGATCCTCGTTTTCTGCCCATGTTTCCCAAGGTTTTGAGAAAAACTTCTCAGTAGGTCTCACAGCAGTGCTTCGTTAGGAACTAAATAAAGTAAAGTTTGTGATGACTGTAATGACTGCTTGGTATTCCTATACATGTTCCTGCTTCAGCTGGCTGGTCTTTGGTGTTTTTTTGTTGCCTCAGGGTACCGTCCTCATCGAACGCAGAGTGAATTCAGTATGACCGAGAGAAGAGCCGTGTCCTTCCCTCGGTGAGTTCCTCATCCTGAAAAGGCAGACAGCCCTGGAAAGCTGAAAATGAGGAAATCTAAAACCCACTCTGGAAATAGCTGTGGTCGGTAAACGTCGTAAATGAAACTGATATTTTTGATTATGCGAGGAAGATGTTTAGGTAAATAAAATCTTGTTTCGTGATATTGCATCACTGGGGTCTGACACATCATCAGAATCATTTTGCGGATGCAGACATGCTGAGACTTCAGCAAACCCTGCCTGACGTGACTTGAGGCTGAATTTATGTAGCATAGGCTGAAAAGCTTTTAGATGTTTTGTTTCTTGTGTTAATGTAACCCATGTGCATGGGATTATACATTTTAAAAAGTATGTAAAACACTATTTTAAGGTGTCCATGTTACACGTTACATGCATGTACTATTATAATAACAATTAACTGTGCATAATTACATGCAAATAACCCTAAGGCCTAATCCTAACCCTAACCATATAGTTAATTAATATTACTCAGTACTTGAATGTATAATTACACTGCAACAAGGACACCTTAAAATAAAGTGCAACCAAAACTATATCTAAATATAATTAGATAATAATAAAACTATATATAATTATAAAAAATTGTGAAGTGGGAAACACAGCAGATGAAAAAATTGTTTGAAAAAATTCTGAAAAAAGCCGCATTTACTTTGACTTTACAAGCAATATAAAATAAGACTAAGTTTCTCAAAACTTGAAAAAAAAAGTTATAAATTACTTACAAAAGTTTGCAATCTGTACAATGTTTTCATGTTTTTGAAAGAAGTCTCGCAAGCTCACCAAGGTTGCAGATCTTGATTAAAAAAGTTATTTGATCAAAAATACAGTAAGAACAGTAATATGCTGTGAAACATTATTACAATTGTTTTCTACTTTAATGTATTTTAAAATATAATTATTCTTGTAATGGCGATGTTCACCAGCTATTACTTTAGACTTCTGTGGCACATGTTCGAAGGAAGAAATAATTCTAATATGCTGTTTTAGTCTTCAAGAAACATTTATTATTATTATTATTAAAGTTGAAAACTCTTAATATTTTTGTGGAAACTATTATTCATTCTTAGGATACTTTGAAAACACCTGATTGATCCCAAACATTTACAAAAATGGTACATTTAGGCTGTGTTTAAAAATAAATTAATTCATAATAACAATAATAATAAATAGACATACCTTTACATGCTTTTTGATTTGATGAATTACATGACTTAAACATCTTCAAAACATTCTTAAAACAAGATGCAAAATAAAAACATTTTCCAACGGGGAACAAAATGATAAAAGCTGTATTTTGTTTGAAGATGTTTTTACCGGAATTCGAGACGAGGAAAAATACCAAAGCATTCTAACATGCTCTACCGAGAAGCATTATGGGTAAATGGCACTTTGCCTTCCAATCCTATGGCGTTATCAAGGTGAGTCAGGACATTTCTTTACGCTGCCGATCTGTTAGATTCTAATAAGTGTTTAGTGTCCTGGTGTGAAAGAAATGACGATCCCAGTCGGTGGAAAATCTTATTATGGCGAGTGTCATTACACCTTTAGTTGACTTCCAAGATCACACAAACGGTTTTCATTTCCATGCTTTAAAATGTTACGCATCTCTAATTGGATGAAAACTGCATGTAAATGAAAATCAGATGAGAACCGTCCAAAGAATCAATATCATGAACACCAGTTCTCAAAATGAACACTGGATGGAGGTTATCACCGGGGGAACAGAGAACCAGCTCAGATTTGTCGGTTCTGTGATGTTCGGTTGTTTAAAGCAAGGAAATTCCCTGTGGTACTGCCGTGCCTTTCTATACCGGCGTTTTTGAACAGAGCTGACACGTCATGCTTTGAGATCTTTACGATCTTAGGAGGGTTTGGACAGCATGAGAGCATGTACTACCCATCTGCTCTCCTCCATGAACACGAGCCGGAGCGTTCGAGAAGGAGAGGGAGATGAGAGCTCAAACTTTCGTCAAACTAGAGACAAGCCACAGCGAGGACGGAGCCCGGAAGCATCCAGCACTCAGCAGGCTAGTCTGCTAATTATGCCGCGCTGCAATCTCTCACCCAGACACCCCTGACAGCAGCACAGTTGCCGTCACGCACAGCACTGCACTGACAGACTATCCTAATCTGCTATCAACACACTAACTGCCACTCCATACAAAAACAGATGCACAACTTCCAGGCACTATTGTTACAGCTTCAACATAAACACATTCCCACGTGTCCAAGTACGGTTACTACCACAGGGTTTTTTTTTTCCCCTTCTTTTGTTCAACACAAAAAACAAATAAAATGTAAATAGGTGAAAAACAAAAGTAATCAAACTCAATGGGATATTCATTTATCATCACAGCCATTAAATATAAACTTTTATTCAACATATTAATGCAGTGATTTTCTTCCAACTCATACTTTGATGTACAGTAGTTGTCTGCAACCTACGTATTAGAGTAGTATTAAAATTTACTTAAAGTGTGTAAACTAAATGTGTCAAGAACAAATACTGTTGTTGTCTCTACATTCCTTTCTAGCAGCTGTAATTTACTTTACTTTCTTCATTAATGCATCAAATTTACTTATACTAAAATAATTAAGCCAATTTTTTAACATTTTAATTCACATAAACATATACTGTAGTAAATAAAACTGGAAACATTTATATAAAATACTAATAACATATACTAA